>NC_068922.1:33832500-34142500 GCF_023091745.1 Budorcas taxicolor | reverse complement strand
AATCCTCATAAACAGTAAAATGCTTGGAAAGACAGCCCAGTTTTATTCACTGAATCTGAGCTATAAGAGAGTGGACCTTACTTTGGTTTTCTGTTCCCTCTTTGCTCCTTGCCTCTGCAAAGGCAATAAAATATTTGTTAAATAAACACATAGACTTGAGAACTTCAGCTTGGTATTTCACTAAAAAACAGACTACAATGTTTTCATAGCATACAGGCAATAAGATTGTTTTGAAAAAATGAGAGTTTAAAGCACTTTTAAACAAAATTTAATATACATTTGAGAAACCACTGTATGCCAGGATGCTTTAAAGCTCACCAAAGACAGAAAATTCATGAAGAAGTTTATAAAGGACCTAACTGAGCAACTGAACACACACATACCCCTGATATTAAGAGTCTAAAACAAGTAAGATTATTTTCCTAAACTTAAAGAATATATATATATATATTATTAACTAGTTATCCCAAATATTCCTTTAGTTGAAATGCTATATTCACTAATACCAAAACATTTAGTTCTGTGAGATGTAAGTACATATTTTTACGTCTATAAGACATAAGAATATATTTTTAGGCTATGATATGATTATATTTTATAGTAGTTTATTGAATCACAAAATCCAGGGTTTTGTTTTGTTTTTTTTACCAGTTTTAAATCTGAATTCACATGATAGACAGTAATGGTTATGGCTTCACAGTTAAATAATGCACAGGTTTCGAAAATTAGTAGGAGTTGTACAGAGCATGTTCAGCTAACTGCAATGTTTCCAAAGGGGGTCATTAAGACCTACTACATCTTGCCTCAAAGCATCTGCCATTTTCTCAGCTCCATTTATTCTTACTCTTACTGAATAAAAACAGCACACACAATTTGATAACTATGTTTAAACAATATAAATGTTATGACAGAGCTGAGAAAAGTGTTAGAAGATTTCTGTAAGACCTTTCTACTCACAATCGTCTTGCCTATGAAACAGCAAGACTGAATGGTGAAACTGGCAAAAGTCTTCAGAGTTCTGAATGACTCCAGCAAAACAGCCCTCCCCTGGACCTAAGACTCTTTCCTGACCAGTGAAGAATGGGACTTGTTTTAATTAACTGTATGGGGACTTAACACTCATGTTTAATTGGTAAACCACAGTCAACATCTTCCAGGCACATAAAAAACATAAACTGTCCCTCTAAAAGGACCATTTGGCAAGGTTGCTCATTTGTATGTTTCCTTGTATCACTAACAAATCCATTTGCATTTTCAATCCCAGTGGTGTTTTCCTTCAACAAAGTTACAGTATAGGTTACCAAATGTAGCTGGCCTTAGCATGTAATTTTCCTCCACCCCACCCCAGAAACATGGTTAATCACTTGCTACAGTTTGCTGTTTTCCAACACAAAATACATGTCCTTACATTATTAGTTCCTCATTTGAAAATGTCAAACAAAAAAAGAAGGCTTTGGGAAAACCATGAATCTCCAAATCCTGAAAATATGAGAAGATAGAAAATTGTAACAAAATACATTTGATGAACTTCTGGAGATCCTGTAAATAATATTTTCACACAGAAAGGGGTAATATCAACACTATTATAATAGGGGAAAGCTTTCAACATAGTACAAACTAACTGAGTAATATTATAATGTTAAAATTCTTTATCCAAAATCAGGGAACATTTAAATAGAAGGCATTGGGATTTGTAATGAGTTTCATCTAGTTCTTCCCCAGCTTTAATCCATGTCCCTAGACCCCCTAACCCCCATTCTCTGTCTTCTACACTTGTGCGCATGTCCTGAGCAAATGCCACGTCTGGTCATGTTTCCTGACCAGCCTCAAACTTCTGGCTCAATCAACTGTTCTCCAGGTATAGCATATTCAGGTCTAGTGCAGCATTTGTCATGCTTTATTCTGTTTGATTATATACATGTCTGCTGTTCTACTAGGATTTTGTGTTTTATAACAGCACAGTCTTCTGTCTGATTTATCTTTGGATTCCTCATAGCATCTGGCATAGTTCCTGGTTAGTACTGTCTTGGTGATCATTAAATCTGCTTTCCATTGTAAGAAATATTGTTAGAAGATAGTAAATGATGCCATGGGTTTTCTTAAGCCCCACAACTCTGCTGTGATGTCCTACTTGAATTTCATACATTAGTGCATGTTGTGTTTGCATCCACATACGCTTACAAGTCTGAAATTCAAAGTACCATACTTTATAGACAGCCATAAATCACTCAGCATTTAATTAATAAATGACATATGCTCAGCAAACTTCTCATGTTCCATAAGTAATTATATTCGATGAAAGAAATATAAACAAAACTATAATTTAAAAATCTGGAATTTTTCTTTGTTAAACAATATTAATAGCAATCTAGGACATATAGAAAACATTTGATAAATGAGTAAATTCAAGAATAACTGGGCAATTCTTAGGCCTCATATGTATGATACTATTTTTTCTGACCAATATAATTAATTTATATTTATTTATTTAAATTAATTAATTATATAATTTCTCATGATACAAATTCTAATTTCTGCCTACTTTGGATTGAAATGGCTTTTCATGCATATGTGCTAGGTTGCTCGGTCATGTTCGATTTTTTGCAACCCCACGGACTGTAGCCTACCAGGCTCCTGGGATTCTCCAGGCAAGAATACTGGAGTGGGTTGCCATGCCCTTCTCAAGGTGATCTTCCTGACCCAGGTATCGAACCTGCATCTTCTGCAGCTCCTGCACTGCAGGCCGATTGTTTATCGCTGAGCCACCTGGGAAGCCTGAAATAGCTTTAAGCATTCATATATTAAATTTAATTCAGGGTCACATTCGGCCTCTGAAGGCAACAAGGCACCCACCCCAAGCAGGAGGGAGCTCTGCCCATCTCACTGCATCAGACTCTACAGGCGGAGGGTGCTTGGATATTAATAACCACCATTAAGAACAAGAGCCACCATCATATCATAAGGGCCTGCTCTACAGCGAGCAATGTCTGGGGTGATTTACATATATTATCTCCTTTCATCTCCACATCACCTAGAGGGTAGGACTTACTATCTTCATTTTATAGATTTATAGATGAGAAAGTTAAGGTCAAGTGATGTATCTGAGGTTATGCAATTCAGGGGCAGACATGATTTTCAAACATCTCACACTCTTTATAGCTATGACACTACCTTTCACTTTGGCAGAGAATGTTTTCTCCAGTTAAGGATTCTTTAAAGCAAATTCCTTCCATGCACTAACAGTTACACCTTCCACTGTTGTTGCTGTGTAGTTGCTTCAGTCATGTCTGACTCTTTGTGACTCCATGGACTACAGCCTGCCAGGCTTCTCATCCATGGGATTTCCCAGGCAAGAATACTGGAGTGGGTTGCCACTTCCTTCTCTAGAGGATATTCCTGACCCAGAAATCGAACCTGCGTCTCCTGCATGGTAGATTCTTTACCACTGAGCCACCAGGGAAGCCCACATCTTCTACAAGCAAAGCCCAATTCTGAATCATTTAAAGGCAGTTTTTTTTCTAGCACACATATCAGAACTTCTCTTCTGTCCAGGGAAAGACTTGGAATCCCTCTTAAAGGTTAGGCTTTGTTTGTTCCGCATGCTGAGGAAAATTAAATTACTCTTTACTCAAAAATGATTATCTGTACCCATAAACTACTTTTCTAAAAGGTCCAGGAGCTCTTATTAAGAAATCACGATTTTCATTTTAAAAAATTATATGGAGGGGAATTTGTTTCTTTTATGTTTCTTTTTTAAAATGGGTATATAGGAAAAACTAGGTCAAAAATGAATAAGAAAATACCCTCTCTGTATATGTATGTTGTGTGTGCACATGTGTGCATGAATATATATGTATATATACTTGTATACATCTTTCTCTTCGGTAAAGCCAATACTCTGGGGCTTCCCTGGTGGTCCAATGGTTAAGAATCCACCTGTCAATGTAGGGGACATGAGTTAGATCCTTGGTCTGGGAAGATCACACACACTACAGAGCAACTAAGCCTGTGGGTCACAACTACTGAGCCCTTGCCCTAGAGGCCATGCTCCACAACAAGAGAAGCTACTACAATGAGAAGCTCGTGCACTACAACTACAGGGTAGCCTCCATTTGCTGCAACTAGACAAAGCCCACACATAGCAACAAAGACCCAGTGCAGCCAAAAATAAATAAATATTTTAAAAATACTTTTTACAAATACTAAAGTTTTTTTTAAAGCCAATACTATGCAACCTCATTTAACATCCACTGACACCTTCTGGCTGATGGCCTGGGCTCTGTGAATTTTGTGTGGAATGAGATGACCCTGCTCTCAGTAAAGGGGTTCAGTTCAGTTCAGTCGCTCAATAATGTCCAAACCTTTGCAACCCCATGGACTGCAGCACGCCAGGCTTCCCTGTCCATCACCAACTCCTAGAGCTTACTCAAACTCATGTCCATTGACTTGGTGATGCCATCCAACCATCTCATCCTCTGTCATCCCCTTCTCCTCCTGCTTTCAATCTTTTCCAGCATCAGGGTCTTTTCCAATGAGTCAGTTCTTCACATCAGGTGGCCAAAGTATTGGAGTTTCAGCTTCAACATGAGTCCTTCCAATGAATATTCAGGACTGATTTCCTTAGGAAATCAGTCTCCAGTAAAAGAAAAGTGTCATTTATAAACCATGGTTCCATAGACACTCAAGTAATTTACCAAAATAAATAAACTTTCATATATAATTAGAATTCTTGTTCTTAGTTCCAGAAATAAGTCACCCTTTGGTTAGTAGGCAGTGACATTAAACGTATCAATTAAAACCCCTTACAACATACACATTACCATTTTCCCTGGCATGGCTTATCTTACCTTGATCTTTTGGTGGTACTGAAAATGAACTCTGCATTATGATGTTGTTGACTTGAATAACAGCTGTCCTAAAATTAACCAAGACAAGTAAGAATTAGGAAAGAACTGAGATGCCATGTTAAAATGTACAAAAACATAAATTACAAGCTTTTTTTTAAAAAACAAAAAGTCTTTTTATTTATACCTATATGAGTAATAAGAAATGGGCTGAACTATTAGGAATTAAAGTTGTATTCCTTTCTCATAGACACAGGATTTTACTGACTCCTCAGGTGTAGGCTTGGAGAGTGAGTAATGTGACACATTGAGAGTGAACTGTACCTGCCTCCCTGCCCTCGTGGTGTCAGGGAAATGTGCAAGTAGGCAAAGCTGAGTTTCCCTAAATATGTCCTGCCTGATAATTATATTTTAGGTTCTGTTTAAGAATAACTAAAATGTTTAACAATGTAGGTAAAGGAAGTATAACTACAATATAATCATTTGATGAAACATAATTCAGTCATTAAAATGCAATTTTGAAGATTATGCAGCAGCATGGTAAATACTGATGATATAATATACTGGGTGAACACACCAAATGACCGACACACTAGGATTACAGCTAAAAACAAAGGCACAGAAAAATGCATGACAGGAAATACGCTAATATGTATATTTCTTTTGTTTTGGTGATGTAATTAGAGTTGTTTTTCCTTCCATTTTAAATATTTTCCAAATTATCTAGAATGTGGGTTCCATATTAATAAGCTATACAAATGTATATATAAATAAGACAAAGTCTTTGGAAAAATACAGGTAAATATTTTTTGCACACTTCAAACACTGCCATGTTTCTAAGTATGGTGCCAAAGACAAAGCCATTAAGGTAGAGACTGATGAATTTTTCCATTGAAAATTTTAAATGTTTTTAAAGTAGAAAACTAGGTAAAATAAAAGGGCATGACTTCTACTTCCAGCCAAGACTGAATAACAGAGGCCAGATTTTCCCTCCTTCCTGAAAGAATCAAGACACAGACAAAATACATGAAATAATATTTCAAAACAGTGAACCTCAAGTCACAAAGACTGATCTTTGGAAGAGAGAAAACATTTATTTTCTGTCACCCACATTACAGGAAAGGAGAACATTGATGGAAATGTCCAGAGTAATGAGGAAAAGAGCTGGAGAGAGAAGGAAAGAAAGGAATGAAGAGGGTCCTTATCAGGTATTCACTTGTGCACCTATCAGTATATACCATGGAGGAAACTACCTGAGGCCAGGAAAGATCCAAAGTGCCCAACACTCATGGAAGAACAGGTATATCACCTGCTCTTCCCAGTCAGACTGGAAAATCTCCTAAATCGTGGGACACTGGGTAGAGTATGAAGAAGAATCCTGCTTTAGTAAGGGCGAATAATTGACCCTATATCAAGCATTTCTTTGGTTTTACAAAACATCTTAAAGAGAGACAGAAAAAGATCAAGCTATTTCTAAGTGTTCTAGCTGTGTATTAAGAACAAAGCTCAAAAATATTTATAGAAAGACAAAAATATCCATCATCCAACAAAGTAAAATTCAGCTGACATGAATTTTGACAGCTGACAAAGAATTATCAAAGAGGTAGAAAAATGCAAGTTTCAGAGAAAAAAATAATGACTGATCCTGATCTGACATAGATGTTAGAATTAGCAGACAAGGACATTAAGTGTATAACCTGTATTTTATATGTTCAAAAATTTAAGTATGAACAGGAAAGATATAAAAATGACCCAAATAAAGTTTCCAGAGATGTAAACTACAATACATAAAATTAAAAAGTACACTGGATAGGATTATCAGCATATTAGAAGTGTTGGAAGAAAAATATTGGAAAACTTGTAGGCATAGAAATTTGAGACTGTCCAAAATGAAACTCAGGAAGAAAGGAGTGAAAAGAAAAAACAAAAACAAACCAGATCATCAGGACAGATCATCATTTGCACTCTAGGACAACTTTAAGCCACCTAATAGATCCAGTAACTGGAGAAGAAAGACATGGAAAATCAAAAAAATTATTTTTTAAAAAATAGTGGCAGAAACTTCCAAATTTGAATAAAGCTATAAATATATCCAAAAAGCTAAAAAAATAAAAACACCAAAGAAACAAACCCTAAAGCACAAGAAACATGAAAACTACACCAATGCATATTATGACCAAATTGTCCAAAACTAGTGAAAAAAGGAAAAATTTAAAGTGAGATGATGCAACTGAGAGGACAAGTGGAGCAGCATGTTTAAAGTACTGAAAGAAAAAAAAATCTGTAATCTAGAATTCTATGTTCATAGAACATATCTTTCAAAAATAAAAGAGAAACAAAGTCATTTTTGTTCATACAGAAGCTAAAGGAACTCACTATGAGCCCACCCAAACTACAAGGAATGTAAAACAATATCTTTTAAGCAGAAGGAATAGGATACCTGATTAGAATATAGATCTATACACAGAAAGGAATATTTTGATACTAGAAACGGGAACTTCATGGTAGGCATATAAGGTTTTTGTCTTAATACTCAAATTTTTTAAAAATATAACCCTTTAAATGAGAGAGGTGACACCACTACAGATATCACTGCTATTTAAAAATACCTGGCAATACATTTGATAATTTAAATAAAATGAATAATTATTCTGAAAGACACAAGCTACCAAAGCTCATTCAAAAAGTGAGCCCTGTATTTTCAAAGAAATAGAATTTTTAGTTAAAATCACCCGTCAAAGAACTCTAGGTCTATTACAATGCAGTTGACATAAAGTGGCAAATTATTAGACATTTTGTATCTACTTTACTTTTAGAAACTAAAAAGGTTACCACCTACAATGCTGCTCAAATTTTTGTATTTGCCATCTACTCATTATAAAGCAAATACATGTTTTAAGGTTATTTCAGTTCTAAAGAGGTGAAAGACAAGCTGCTGATGAATTAGATAAAGTACAATTTCTTTTCATAAGCAATTTTTACTTAGAAATACTCTTTAATTTCTAGCTTATTTTGCAGGAAGGAAATAAGGCAAAGAAAACCAATAAAAATTGTAACTCACAGATTCACAATATGTTTATATTTTGGTTAGAAGAATGAAGCACATTCTATGATGATACAAATGTTCTTACTATTATAATTCAATAATGGCAAGTTTATTTGAAGAAAATTATTTTTAGGTTATGTTGTTTCATGAATAACTCAAGAATACTCACTGCTTCATCAAACCTAATTTGAGAGTTACATCTGGAAAAGAATTATGTAAATGATATAAGGAAGGCACAGATTGTTCAGTGATAGAGAATCCACATACTAACGCAGGAGGTGCAGGAGATGCAGGTTCGATCCCTGGGTTGGGAACATCCCCTGGAGTAGGAAATGGCAACCCACTCCAGCATTCTTCCCTGGAGAATTCCATGGACAGAGGAGCCTAGAGGGCTACAGTTCATGGGGTCACCAAGAACTGGACACAACTGAGCAACTGAACACAAACAAATGATATAACCCCTGATTTATAATTATACACTGAGATATTCAGCAAAAAAAAAAAGACACAATTGTAGAATATTTAATTTAGAAGGCATCATAATACAAAATATCTGCTCTAATTCCTGACCCAATAAAGGGATGTTGTAGTTTATTCACCAAGAGTGTCCATCCAACTTTTAGACTCCATGGACTGAAGCCCACCAGACTCCCCTGTCCAGGGTATTTCCCAAGCAAGAGTACTGGTGTGGGTTGTCATTTCCTTCTCCAAGGGATCTTCCCGACCCAGGGATGGAGCCTGCATCTCCTGCATTGCAGACAGGCTCTTTATTGCTGAGCCACCAAGGTAACCCCAATACAAGTCACAAAAGTGTTAGACACAACTTAGCAAATAAACAACAACAAAAAAATAGGGATATTCTGAACTCTCAGCCCAAATTCTAGTTATCAACTTTCTTTTTCTCAAATAGAATTTGGTTCTGAGACAAAATAAACACAAGAATAATTATGTTACTTTTTAATATTGCTAGTGTATCATGTAATTGAATGATGGTTCAGAATATTGAAGACATCTTTGAGTTTGGAACCTACTACAGTATTGTCATTTATTTAATGACAGCATTCTGTATCCTCTCTGTCTCCCCTTGTGATTAAAATTAATTATGTGGAATGAGACTTCCTTTCAATAATGACTGATTTTGTTTCCACTGTAGAAAATTTAGTACTCTTATCCTCTACATGAAAGCATTAAAATATAAAAATATTATTTTCTACATATTCTGTAAACTGATCAATTTAAATAAGAGATGCAGCATTTTATCCTATCATTTCTTATACATGTAACCAATAAAGCAATTAACTAGCAAAAAAAAAAAAAAAAAAAAAAAGAACTCTAGGTCTAGAAAGTTTCTTTGGAGAATTCTAACAAATATTTAAGGAAGAAATAATACCAATTATAAGCAAATTCTTTTGGAAAACTGAAAAAGAGGGAATTATAACTACCTAATTCCATGAGCCAGCATTATCCAGACACCAAAATCAGACAAAAAACCATAAGAAAGAAAGAAACCTCCAGACCAAAATCTCTCCTTAACATAAATGCAAAAATTGTAAGATGTTAGCAAATCAAATCCAACAATATGACACACCTTGACCATGTAAGGTTATCCTGGGAATGCATGCTTGTTTAATCAATGTAAATTTGATTTTAATCAAAATCAATGTAATTCACTGTATTTGTGAAGTGAAAAAAGGAAAACTGTATGATCATATCAATAGATGCAGAAAACACATGTGACAAAATCCAACATCCATTCCTTAAAAAATGATCATTTAGAAAAATAAGAATAGAAAGAAACTTCGTCAACTTGGTAAAAGGATATCTATGAAAAATCTACAGCTAGTATCATGCCAAACAGACTTCCAAACTCATTCTATGAGGCCACCATCACCCTAATACCAAAACCTGACAAAGATGCCACAAAAAGAGAAAACTACAGGCCAATATCACTGATGAACATAGATGCAAAAATGCTTAACAAAATTCTAGCAATCAGAATCCAACAACACATTACAAAGATCATACACCATGACCACATGGGCTTTATCTCAGGTATGCAAGGATTCCTCAATATCCACAAATCAATGTAATACACCACATTAACAAATTGAAAAATAAAAGCCATATGATTATCTCAATAGATGCAGGGAAAGCCTTTGACAAAATTTAACTTCCATTTATGATAAAAACTCTCCAGAAAGCAGGAATAGAAGGAACATACCTCAACATAATAAAAGCTATATATGACAAACCCACAGCAAACATTATCCTCAATGGTGAAAAATTGAAAGCATTTCCCCTAAAGTCAGGAACAAGACAAGGGTGCCCACTCTCACCACTACTATTCAACATAGTTCAAGTTTTGGCCACAGCAATCAGAGCAGAAAAAGAAATAAAAGGAATCCAAATTGGAAAAGAAGAAGCAAAACTCTCACTGTTTGCAGATGACATGATCCTCTACATAGAAAACCCTAAAGACTCCACCAGAAAATTACTAGAGCTAATCAATGAATATAGTAAAATTGCAGTATATAAAATCAACACACAGAAATCCCTTGCATTCCTATACCCTAATAATGAGAAAATAGAAAAAGAAATTAAGGCAACAATTCCATTCACCATTGCAACGAAAAGAATAAAATACTTAGGAATATATCTACCTAAAGAAACTAAAGACCTATATATAGAAAACTATAAAACACTGGGGAAAGAAGTCAAAGAGGACACTAATAGATGAAGAAATATACCATGTTCATGGATTGGAAGAATCAATATAGTGAAAATGAGTATACTACCCAAAGCAATCTATAGATGCAATGCAATCCCTATCAAGCTACCAACGGTATTTTTCACAGAGCTAGAACAAATAATTTCACAATTTGTATGGAAATACAAAAAACCTCAAATAGCCAAAGCAATCTTGAGAAAGAAGAATGGAACTGGAAGAATCAACCTGCCTGACTTCAGGCTCTACTACAAAGCCAGTCATCAAGACAGTATGGTACTGGCACAAAGACAGAAATATAGATCAATGGAACAAAATAGAAAGCCCAGAGATAAATCCACGCACCTATGGACACCTTATCTTCAACAAAGGAGGCAAGAATATACAATGGATTAAAGACAATCTCTTTAACAAGTGGTGCTGGGAAAACTGGTCAACCACTTATAAAAGAATGAAACTAGAACACTTTCTAACACCATACACAAAAATAAACTCAAAATGGATTAAAGATGTAAACGTTAAGACCAGAAACTATAAAACTCCTAGAGGAGAACATAGGCAAAACACTCTCTGACATAAATCACAGCAGTATCCTATATTCCAGAATATTAGAAATAAAAGCAAAAATAAACAAATGGGACATAATTAAAATTAAAAGCTTCTGCACAACAAAGGAAACTATAAGCAAGGTGAAAAGACAGCCTTCAGAATGGGAGAAAATAATAGCAAATGAAGCAACTGACAAAGAACTAACCTCAAAAATATACAAGCAACTCCTGCAGCTCAATTCCAGAAAAATAAACGACCCAATCAAAAAATGGGCCAAAGAACTAAACAGACATTTCTCCAAAGAAGACATACAGATGGCTAACAACACATGAAAAGATGCTCAACATCACTCATTATCAGAGAAATGCAAATCAAAACCACAATGAGGTACCATTTCATGCCAGTCAGAATGGCTGCAATCCAAAAGTCTACAAGCAATAAATGCTGGAGAGGCTGTGGAGAAAAGGGAACCCTCTTACACTGTTGGTGGGAATGCAAACTAGTTCAGCCACTATGGAGAACAGTGTGGAGATTCCTTAAAAAACTGGAAATAGAACTGCCTTATGACCCAGCAAGCCCACTATTGGGCATACACACCGAGGAAACCAGATTTGAAAGAGACCCGTGTACCCCAGTGTTCATCTCAGCACTGTTTATAATAGCCAGGACATGGAAGCAACCTAGATGTCCATCAGCAGATGAATGGATAAGAAAGCTGTGGTACATATACACAACGGAGTATTACTCAGCCATTAAAAATAATACATTTGCATCAGTTCTAATGAGGTGGATGAAACTGGAGCCTATTATCCAGAGTGAAGTGAGCCAGAAAGAAAAACACCAATACAGTATACTAACGCATATATATGGAATTTAGAAAGATGGTAACGATAACCCTGTATGCGAGACAGCAAAAGAGACACAGATGTATAGAACAGTCTTTTGGACTCTGTGGGAGAGGGAGAGGGTGGGATGATTTGGGAGAATGGCATTGAAACATGTATAATACCATAGAAGAAACGAATCGCCAGTCTAGGTTCGATGCAGGATACAGGATGCTTGGGGCTGGTGCACTGGGATGACCCAGAGGGATGGTATGGGGAGGGAGGTGGGAGGGGGGTTCAGGATTGGGAACACGTGTACACCCATGGTGGATTCATGTTGATCTATGGCAAAATCAATACAATATTGTAAAGTAATTAGCCTCCAATTAAAATAAATAAATTTAAATTTAAAAAAAAGAAAAGAACTGAATGCTTTCCCTCTAAATTTACAAACAAGAGAAGGATATCTACTATTACAATGTTGATTCAATATTGCATTGGAAGTTCCAGCCAGTGCAATAAAGCGAAAATGAATAAAATGCATCCATACTGAAAAACAAGACATAAAACAGTCTTTATTTGCAGATGGAATGACTGTCTATGTAGAAAATTCAATGGAATCTATAAAAATAACTGAGTTTAACAAGCTTAAAGAATACAAGACCAATATACAAAAATCAATTACATTTCATATACAAGTAACAATCAGAACCTGAAACAATAAAACAGAAAATAAAATTTTAAATACTATTTGTAATGACATCAAAGATATGAAACAACTAAGGGTAAATCTAACAAAAAGATGTAAAATACTGAAAACTACAAAACAATGATATGAGAAATTTTTAAAGACCTAAGTGAATGGAGAGATATATACCATGTTCATAGGTCAGAAGACTCAATATTGTTAAAGTGGTAATTCTCTGCAAACAGGTGTTACAGATTCAATATAAGCTTAATAAAAATACCAACAGACACTGTATAGAAATTCACATGGAAATGCAAAGAACTTAGGTAGCCAAAATCATTTTTAAAAATAAGACAAAAGTGGACAGAAAATAATACTCTAATTTCAAGATTATTATAAAGCCAAAAGTATGATGACAGTTTAAAGATAAATTCATGTTGATGTATGGCAAAACCAATACAATATTGTAAAGTAATTAGCCTCCAATTAAAAAAATAAATTTATATTAAAAAAAACAAATAGATCAATGGAACAGAATACAGAGTTCAGAAATAAACACACACATATATGGCTGACTGATTTTTCTTAAAGGTGCAGAGGGAAATCAACACAGGAAAAAGAGTCACTTTAACAAATGTACTTGAACTACTGGACATCCATATGCAAAAAATGACAACAACACTGTGAGACATACCTCACTCCACATATAAATCCAAAGGGCATCACATATCTGAATGTAAAACCTAAAACTACAAAACTTCTAAAGCACTCTGGTTATTTATCATGCAAAGATATCTTATATAGGACATCTAAAGCATAATCCATAGAAAAGCTAACTAATAAGTAGACTCCAAAATTAAAGACTTCTGCTCTTTAAAAAACACTATTAAGAGAAGGAAAAAACAAGTCACAGAGTGGGAGAAAAATGACTGTAAATAATACATATAGAAAGACCTTATATCCAGAATAAAGTACTCTCAAAGCTTAATAATAAGAAAACAAACATGCAATTTAAAAGACAAGCAAAAGATCTAAAGAAATATTTCACCAAAAAAAAAGATATGGCTTGCAAATAAGGACATAAAAAGATGCTCAACATCATTAGTTATTAAAGAAAGGTAAATTAAAACCACAAATAGATACACTCACACACCTATTAGAATGGCTAAAAAATTTTTGAAGACTATACCAAGTGCTGCCAAGAATGAAGAGGAAGTGCAAGTCTTATACCCTGCTGGTGGTAATGTAAAACGGAACAATTACTTAGAAGAAAGTCGGGCATTTTCTTCACAAGATAAAGATACACCTACTATATTATTCAGTCAATCCCTTCGTACTTATTCAAGAGAAAAAAAGATCATGTTCACAAAGAATGTTCACAGCAGCTTTATTTATAGTAGCCCCAAACCAGAAGCAATCCAAATGTTCAACAACAGGTGAGAGTTTAAACAAACTGTGATATATCCATTCAATGTAACACTTCTTGGCAATGTAAAGGGATAAATTACTGATCTGCACTACAGTATGGATGAATCTGCAAAAACATCATGCTGTGTGAAAGAAGACAGATAAAAGAAGGTATATGTTTTGTGACCTTAGTTTTATAAACTTTTAGAAAATGCATATTATAGTGACAAAAAGCTGATTAATAGTTGCCTGAGGGCAAGGAGACAAGGGGGGGTTGGAATGAAGTACTTACTTGGGCATGAGGAACATATATCCACCCATTAGGATGAACAACATATTCATTATCTCGATTGTGGTGACAGTGTCACAGGTATTACTTACATACAGCAAACTGCATCACACTGCATTTTAAATATGTGAAATTTTTATATGCCAGTAACACCTTAAAATAGCTGTCAAAAATTAAGGCAAATTTATTGGGAAAAATTAGAAAACTCACAACAGATATATAGTTATACAGTTGTTCATTTAACAGTCTTTGAGGTATGACTATGCAAGGACATGGGAGACATGGTCCTTGTGCTTGGATCTGGTATAAATAAATTAATGAGAAAGCTCTCCATAAAACATAAAACTAGCAGACTTCAGAAACTTATGAAAGAGGACAAACTAGTAATCATTTGAATGTTCAGCCTGACTAATAATCAAATAAATGCAAATTTCAAAAATAAAATTTCTTTGCCTACAAATTGGCAAAAACAAGCAAAATGCATGCTTGGAAAAAGTCTGCAGAGATATACATGCAAACTGGGAGGTATTTTTGCAAGATACATCCTAAGCCTTACAGTTCTGCACTCCTTTTGATCCAGAGTGTCCTTACCCATCAGAAAATCATGATAAATGTGCAGAGCTACATACTACCATCTTCACTATCATCATCCATGTTACCTTTTTAAAATTCTTCAGGGTACCATTTAATATAAACACAAAATATAAAGCCCCTCAGTAAATTAGGATCTATCTATCTTTTTAATGAAACTATTATAAGACTGTTTCTTAAAATATTTAAAATTATGAAAAATGCTTACTACACATTTTTGTATGAGAGGGGTTGGTTACGGAGTGGTATGGTTCAATTATTTTCCCTAATATTCACCTAAGAGAAACTACCAAACATTAAAAGTGGCTACTTCTGAGTGAGGAATTAAATTGCTGTTTAACTTTTCCTTTTTTTTTTTTCTAGTTTTGGCTGAGGTGGGTCTTCATTGCAGGATGTGGGCTCTCTAGTTGTAGTGCCCAGGTTTCCCTAGTTGCAGTGCATGGGCTCAGTAGTTGCCTCATGTGAGCTTAGGTGCCCTGCAGCATGTGGGATCTTAGTTGTCTGACCAGGCATTGAACCTGTATCCCCGGCACTGGAAAGTGGATTCTTAACCACTAGACCATCAGGGAAGTCCTTTAACTTTCCTTATGGTTATGGATATACTACTAAGTTTCCCCAATGAAAAAATACTATCTCTGAAATAAAAAAAAAAAGCAGAACAAAAATGCTATATTAGATAAGGATTGCCACTAAAATACTTTTCCCCCCAATAAAATACTATACACCCCCCCAATATCATGATATTTAAAATAGGTAATTCACTAAAATGGAGTCTGTTATCTTCTGCCACATAAAACATGATAGTATTTAATTCTACTGTAGTTATGAAAAATGACAAAAAAATGTAATAAATACACCTAATGCTTATTTTAAAAAGCACCCGAATAATCACAATATTGTATCCTCTGACTGGGTTGAAAATAAAAGGTCATTATATGAATGTTCTAGAGGAAAAGATACATTAAAAAGTCACATAAGTTCTATCAGCATTTTTCAAATATTACACAAGCAAAGCCAAGGCCATCTTGACTCAGGGTACCATGATACAGCAATAGCAGCCACTGTGTCCTTCACAGTCCAGAGAATCTCTGATCATTATAACCTGGCTTTTCTTACTTGCATGCTAAAAAGTACATTAAGTAGAAAAATCTATCAGAAAGGAACAAAAATTAAAGAATGCAATGAATGAACATCATCGATTACAGCAAGACAATATAATATGCTTTATAAATCACTCATATGGTTACTTTTCATTTTAGTTAATATGTCATTTTTAAACTGAGTTGATTAAAAATGAAAATTGGGTGAATTGGTTATATGAGAATTGACAGCTCAATGGTGCTAGAAATGGAAATCTTCCATTTATTCCTGGTTGAGGAAACCTAAGGTACATCATGCCTTCTCTTTGCTCTACTGCCTTGACAAGGTTCCTAAAAATACATTTAGAAAGAATCTTATATGAAAAAATCTTAAATGAAAAACCTTTGCTCCATGCTCAATAAGCTTATTATCATTAACCCAGAGTGGGAGTATGTGTTTAGAAATGTGTTCTTGTGTGTGTATTTGGGCACCACTCAGAGAGGTGCAATGTCGAGTTACTCTAGATTATTAAGGGAATTTAATATTATCTGATTAATTTTATGGAGTTATTTCCAGGGGAACTATTTCCTACAGAATAAACACTGCTATTCAGATAGATGCCATAACATAATGAATTTGGTCAGAAGAACATAAAGCATGAAAAAATTGAACAAGGTGAAAAAGTCTTTGGCTGTATCAGTTCAGTTCAGTCACTCCGTTGTGTCCGACTCTTTGCGACCCCATGAATCGCAGCACGCCAGGCCTCCCTGTCCATCACCAACTCCCGGAGTTCACTCAGACTCACGTCCATCAAGTCGGTGATGCCATCCAGCCATCTCATCCTCTGTCGACCCCTTCTCCTCCTGCCCCAATCCCTCCCAGCATCAGAGTCTTTTCCAATGAGTCAACTTTTCGCATAAGGTGGCCAAAGTACTGGAGTTTCAGCTTTAGCATCATTCCTTCCAAAGAACACTCAGGGCTAATCTCCTTTAGAATGGACTGGTTGGATCTCCTTGCAGTCCAAGGGACTCTCAGGAGTCTTCTCCAACACCACAGTTCAAAAGCATCAATTCTTTGGCGCTCAGTTTTCTTTATAGTCCAACTCTCACATCCATACATGACCACTGCAAAAACCATAGCCTTGACTAGACAGACCTTTGTTGGCAAAGTAATGTCTCTGCGTTTGAATATGCTATCTAGGTTGGTCATAACTTTTCTTCCAAGGAGTAAGCATCCTTTAATTTCATGGCTGCAATCACCATCTGCAGTGATTTTGGATCCCCCCAAAATAAAGTCTGACACCATTTCCACTGTTTCCCCATCTATTTGCCATAAAGTGATGGGACCAGATGCCATGATCTTGTTTTCTGAATGTTGAGCTTTAAGCCAACTTTTTCACTCTCCTCTTTCAATTTCATCAAGAGGCTTTTTAGTTCCTCTTCACTTTCTGCCATAAGGGTGGTGTCATCTGGATATCTGAGGTTACTGATATTTCTCCCGGGTGCAGAGGTTAAAGCGTCTGTCTGCAATGTGGGAGACCTGGGTTCAACCCCTGGGTCGGGAAGATCCCCTGGAGAAGGAAATGGCAACCCACTCCAGTATTCTTGCCTGGAGAATCCCATGGACGGAGGAGCTTGGTGGGCTAGAGTCCACGGGTCGCAAAGAGTCAGACATGACTGAGCGACTTCACTTTCACTTTCAATCTTGATTCCAGCTTGTGCTTTGGATATATAGCCACTGGTTACTTGTAACAGGCTCTTTTTTATATATTAAGATAACGCTACTAACCTACCACTGACTGGGCAGCTGTTTTTCTCCCAGGCCTTCCTCCAGTTTTGATTTTACAGTGATCTTGTGGCTCTGGATTTTAAAGCACTGCACAGTGATTGGCCCACAGATTTTAGGTTTGAGGCTAGAGCTAGAGTTGGTGAATTTACAGAAAACACTTCCCCCTCTTCTATACTGAGTGCTTACTACATGCTAGACCTACAAAGTGATACAAACACACATACACACACCCCTCTATCCTCACGAGAGAATCAGCACTGTTAAAATCTTTCAAGTAAAAAACTGAGGCCCAAAGAAATTAAGTAACTTGCTCAAGGTCACTAGGATGAGCCAGAACTGATTCTCCAGGTGTGTCTGGTTCTTAAACTCATCTACACACTCCTATTTTACTGCGTTCAGTCTTCCTTCCCCACCATCTTGCCTCCACTTTTCTCTCTGGTGAACGCCTATACAAGTGTGTACCAAGTCAATGGAAATAGAGAGAGAAGGTTTGCTGCTGGAAATCAGAATTAAAGTAAAATCAGTGAAAAAAAGAATGGGAACCAAGGAAATGGGAAAAAGTGAGTTAGATAAGCTGGGAAAGGAGTGAACCTCGGAAATGAAAGAACTCAGTGGGAAATGATAGTCATCTTGAAATATCTGAAAGTCATCTTGAAACATCTGAAGAGACGTGACATGGAAGAAAGATGAGAGGAATCCTATGTAACCTGAGTGCACAGCCCAACCAGGAAGGGAGACCAGTTACAAGGCAACCAATGTCATGTGAACACAAGGTAGCACTTTCCGTGACCACTTATACTCCACTATGGAAATTACTCGGTAATGTGCTGCAGGAAACACTGAACTCTGTCATTGGAAATGCTGAAGGAGAAGCTGGCTTGAAGCTGTTCACCCAGTCCTAAGAACTGTCATCACAGACTTTAGGAATATGGCAGGAAAGGACTCAGAGAGGCTGTATAACCCCAGACATCATCTAAGTGAAAAAGTTGCCTTTTCTTTTCTTTCACTGAATTAAGGAAAGGGTCATGACCCAGCAGAGGAAGTGGAAGGAACAGCCTGAATAAACCTGTGAAGTATTCAGTGCTGCTCTTGTCCTTTTACAGACATGGGTAGTTTGAAAATGTTTAATGCATTTGAGGATGAATTTTCCTACCCTGTTTTATTTCATGTGCCCATTATATTTCACTATTTAAAAAAAAACTTTTCAAATCAACTTTACTGAGGTATAATTTACATACAGCAGACATATATATATCTGTGTAGCAATCAGTCTTTTTTCTACATTTTATAATGTTTTGATATACTAGGGGCTGGCTGGCTGGACAGAGTACCCCTTCTGTTCTTGCTTTGTCGCTAAGGTGGGTACGACTCTCTGTCCATAGGATTTCCCGGGCAAAGAATGGGTTGCCATTTCCTTCTTCAGGGGATCCTCCCGACCGAGGGATCAAACCCACACCTCCTGCATTGGCAGGTGGATTCTTTACCACTGAGTCACCAGGGAAGCATGCCACTTCCAGGGCTAGATAATCCTAGACAAACCCTGGGGAGCACACCTTTCAATGCCAAGTCCATATCCCCAACCTCCTCCTTTATGGAACTTCACACGTAAGTCAACATTTTCCTGGGCTTCAGCCACCCCAGGACCAGGCATTGGACAACTAGGACTATCATGTAGCCTGAAACCACTGAAACTGTTCAAACTAGGCAATCTAAAATGATCTCTCTTGCTCTACCTTGCCTTTCCCAGGGAGACCACAATAAAGGCACCAGGCCATGCTTGCCCATCCCTCCTCCCCATTGACCAGCCCTGGAACCTCCCATGGGGCCCTGAATGCCTGGCACACCCCCTCTCTTAGGAACTGTAAGTAATAACTTCTTCTTTCAAAGGCAGTTGGCGCTGTCTGTAACCCTACCATACCCAATGAAAACAAAATCCCAGATATGTTACAAGAAATATAGACATGAACATCAAAAGTCCCCTCATTACCTGAAAGAGTCCCCTTGTGCTCTTTTATGGTCAATCCCCACCTCTCTTTCCTGGCCCTAGGCAACTACTGATGCTTTTTGTCACCATGAATTAGCTTTGCCTGTTCTAGAATTTCAAATCATTTCGTATAAATCAAACAGTATCATTTTATTATGTGGATCAGTAGATCATTTCCTTCTATTGCTGAATGGATTCCATCCTATGTCCAGAATGCAATTTGTCCATCCATTCACCCATGGCTGAGCATCTGAATTGTGATTAGTTTTTGGCTCTCATGAATAAAATTGCTATAAATATCTGTGTCCAAGTCTTTGTGTAAATAAACATGTTCATATCTCTAGGGTGAAACTGCCTAGCATGAAACTGTTGAGTGGTATAACTACAAGCAACTGCCTGTTTTTTAAAGCAGCTGTACTATATTTCATTTATTTTTAAAAAATAACCGTTTTAAAGCATTGATAGAATTCAAGTTTCTTAAGATTTTTATATAAATAAGAGGACCAAGTATCATAAAGCTCAATTTTATCAAAATAATATAATCTTAAAGTGAAGTTGCTCAGTAGTGTCCAACTCTTTGAGACCCCATGGACTGTAGCCCACCAGGTTCCTCTGTCCATGGGATTTCCCAGGCAAGAGTACTGGAGTGGGTTGCTATTTGCTTCTCCTGGGGATTTTCCCGACCCAGGGATCGAACCTGGGTCTCAGGCATTACGGGCAGATGCTTTACTGTCTGAGCCACCAGTATCCAAATTGTGACTAATTTGCTCAGTTATAACCAAATGCTTATTCCTATCTCAATCTGTCCTACTTAAGGAACAAATAATTTTAAGAAACAAACATTATAAAATTCTCAAGCTGGTGGAAAAGAATTAGAACAGGTGAAAGAAAATCTACAGCATAAATTCTGACCCACTTTGAAAATTAACTGCTTATATTAATATTTGCATTAATATCTTTGACAATCGTTCTCTGCCCAAATGGTTGCACACTGCTAACAAGTTCAATAAAACAGTGCCTCTTTAAATTCAGATATTTCTGAATGTCAGCCAGTAAATGCTTTACAGAATCATCCTGAGGGACTAGTTTGTTTAAGACCCTCTGAGGCAACTTTTCTACCGAGAGCTGGGGAAAGTCTGGCAGTCACCCAATTTCCCCTGATTTTAGACCTGTTGCTTCAGTGATCTCACCAGATACTCACTGCTGTTTCCCAACAAAAACCCTGAAAGACAAGACTGACCTTTAATTTTCAGGACCCCATTCTAGTCCCATCTCAGCTGTGCAATGCATTCAAAAGTTGTAAAAGGATCCTCGAACCGAGTAGGAAGATGTGTTTTTAACCAAAATGTTTTACCATGTGACCCTGAACAAGTCACTGAATCTTTTTGTCTGTTTCAGTTTCCTTATGTTAGAAAGGGAGAGATAATATTACTTAACCCATTTGGCTGATGAAAGGATTAAACTAGAATACTATGTGTTGACAATACTTGGTTAAAAAAACTATTTAAAAAACAAGGTATTACTTATGGTAGTCGAGGTCTGCAGGATTCTTCCAAAAGGAAAAAAAAAAAAAAGGTTACTATTATCTCTGGCATTTCCAAGAAAAACAAGGAATATACTAGAACAGACTTTGAAATACAAATCGTATCATTTTCCATGGTAAGATCTAATCATTTACCCTCGTAAAGTGGGAGCACACATAGATATCCGTGCTCTTTCACATGTGTTCCACACGTGACGAGACCAGGCAGGTTACAGTATTTAGGAGGGCATTCTTCTACCTTAATAAAAATCTACCAGGAAAGTATGTTCCAGCCTTAGGTCTTTTTTTTCCTCCCTTCAACAGATTTTCTATAAAATTACTTCAACTCCTGAGACTCTAACCACACCTATAAATTTGTATTTCTAGTTTCCAAATTCCAGGGTGAAATGTTCTCAGCTTTCTATTATACACAGCTCCACTTGGCTACCTGCAAATTAAAGACAGTTCCTGCTTCCAAAATAAAATTTTTTCAAATTCATTGAGGTGTAATTAAATGACAAACAAAATTGTATGTGCTGAATGTGTACAATGCGATGACACAGGCAGACTTTGTGAAATGGTTACCATAGTCAGGTAATTGGCCAGCACCTCACATAGTTACTTTTCTTCCCCCCTCTGGTAAGAATACTTAAGTTGCGGTAAGAACACTTCAGGTTTACTCTCTTGGCAGATTTCAAGAACACGACACAGTAATACTAGCTGCAGTCACCATGCTGTACATTAGATCCCGAGGATTTATTCATCTTATCTTCCCCAGAAATAAGCACTTTGAATTCTTAGAGCTGACTGTTCTGGTATTTATACCTCCATTCTGTCAATAACATGCTTATAATCTTACTTCTTGACTGTTCAGTGTTAGGCAGTATCTACTGGTGCCCCACCGTGAAAGATGAAGATTTATCTCTATTTCTATCCTCAATCAACAACATGCTTGCTCAATAATTTTTCTGAGCATAGAATTCCAAGTTGAAATTTCCACTGTCTTCTGGTTTCCAATGTTGCTGTTAAGAAACCTGAAGCTATCTGTGATCCTTTATATGCAATCTTTTTTTTTTTTCTCTATGGAAACAAAGTTTAGAAATTTCACAGTGAAGTGTCTTAGTCTATTTTTAACCATTTGCCAAGTGGCTGGTGGGCCTTTTCAATCTGGAGAAACTCTAGATCCTGAGACATTTTCTTCAATTATTTTTCTGAGACTTCCTAATATATTTTTCTCTGTTCTTTTCCCCTTTAACTCTTCTTATTCAGATGTTTACCCTCCTTGGACTGTTAAACCTCTTTTCCCTTTTTTACATGTTTTACTTCTTTTATTTTTGCTGTTTCTGGAAAAATTCCTTAACTTTATCTTTTAGTGTTTTAATTGAGTTCCACGGGACATCTTTACCCAGTAGTCTGTGAAGGGTCTTTTTCATGCAGATCTAATGATTATCATGTTTTCCCCAGGTTTCAAGTACATCAGTGGCTTCTTGTTGTCCACGAGATACAGCTAGACCTCTTCAGTCCAGCACACAAAGATTTCACACACTAGCCTGTGTGGCTGTCACCACTACATTTGTTAAGAGCTGCATCTCAACAGTCACGTTATAGGCCAGCTCTCAGTCGCCTCCACGATTCTTCATGGAATTGCCTTCTTGCCCCTGCCTTGCTACATAGTTCCTACTCATTTCTTCCGCAATGTCTACCTGGCCAATTCAAGACATTTCTATTGATCTGTCCATTATCCTTCAACACACTTTGACTGGCTCTCTTAGGACATAGCATCTGTTTAACTCTGTCCATATTCCCTTTAAATTTGCAAGTTTTACGACGTCAGGGACAAAAATACCATATTTATCTTTGTATTTCCAGAACCTAGAAATGACTGGCTTGTAATAAGGTTTAACAAATGATTATTGGATGAATAAATGTCAAGAATCCTGTAAAAATAAGACTGCTAAAAATTATTTAACAATACTTGCATAGTCCCATCAAGTATTTTTCATACCACTTGAATCTTTTATTTTCAACAGATGGGTTTCTAAAATTCTGAGTCATTTTTAAAATGAATAGTGATTTTTGAAATCTGAAGTAATATCATATTAATTTTGCCACTACTATATTTTTCCATAACTTAGAGTGACGGATAAATGATTAGGTTAATTTTTTCAGTAATACATTTCCTTTGATTTCTACAGATTGCCTGGCTGTGTTTTTAGAAAGACTTGAACCACTCCTAAAATGACTTAAAAATTATATTATGCAAAGGTAAAGAAGATCCTAGTGTCTTCAGTTTCTCTAGTAGCAGGCTTTGGATGTTTCATATATATCAACATTTTTAAGTGTCATTAACTACCGAAAACAATAATTTCCAAATAAATAAACCTAGAAAACAATAATTCCCAAAATTATCTATAAAAGCAGTAATTTGACATTGCTGCTTTCCTGTTAAAAGGCCTCAGTGCATTTTAGTTAAGTCTAAAACGACCCAAGTTTTAGGCATGTTTTAACAAACAGGAATGGAATTCTTCCATTCCTTATTCATTCAAATGTAAAAGATAAAGATGTAAGAAAAACAGTTGCCTCTTTCTACATCAAACAGAGCATCTTTGGAATTTCCAGCCTGGATTCTCAATGCTAAAAGAATGGATTGTTCAGGCCTGTGAGGTTACCATCATGATGAAGATGAAAGCATTTCAAAAGAGAACTGCGCCATTTGGTAACAAATGACATACTGCATCAAATAAAAAGGCTGTCACTTACATACACTGTGAGACTGGTCAGTATTTTGCTTCCTTCCATCAGCCTGGTGGTAGTATTTCTATCCATTTGGGATTTAATTTATTACTTTGAAATGATCATTTTCACCACTCTTCTCTACCTTCAGTGACAATCATCTCTAGGTTTAGAGAAAACAGATCTACTTTGAAGACTTTGGAGATCATTTTTGGATTCCTAAGGTTCTTTTTTGGCTGCCAAGCACCAAAGAGTTTTGGTGGCATCACCACAGACCAGCTGGTGTACTTTCAACAACTACTGGATTGACCAAAATCACTTGGGTATCTCCACAAGATGTTAACAGAAAAACCTGAATGAACTCTTTGGCCAACTCAATGTTTCTACCACCTGCCTGTATCGGGGAATTCTAACTTCCCCACAGCATTGCCAGGATGGGCCCTTCCTCTCTTAGCCCTGTCCCATCTCTAGCTCTTTTCTTCTCTACAGTCCACACTGAATTAAAATTCCATCAATTAGCTTTACAAAGACTGCTCAGTTAAAAAAGCAACCGAACCCACTGCTCTCCTCTGTTTCCTGCTGACTTCATCTATGTTCTGTAGTTTTTCATGTTCTTTGTGTGTCAACCACTGCTTCATAAATGATTCTGATGATTTTTCTTCCTTTTCACGAAGTGTATCAGACTCTTTGTGACCCCATGTACCCCATGTACTGCAGCCTGCTCCTCTGTCCATGGGATTCTCCAGGCAAGAATACTGGAGTGGGCAGCCATTTCCTCTCCAGGGGATCTTCCCAACCCAGGGATCGATGGAACCTGGGTTTCCCACATTGCAGGCCGGTTCTTCAGTGTCTAACTCACCAGGGAAGCCTCTCCTCTTCTAAAATAACTTTTTTCACCATTTCCCTGGAGCACCCCAGTCACAGGTTTACCTCTGCAGCATTACCTAATTTTTTTTTAAATTTCCTGTCACAGATGGCTATGGTCTATCACTTAGGTTATCAAAAATGATTATCTTCAACGTGGAAAAAGTGAAACAAAAATGAACAAAAGCCTGACTTTTGTCTTGTAACCCCAATTTCCCTACTTGGAGGCAACAATTCTTAGCACCTTTGTGGGAATCCTTCTAGTAACAGTCTGTATGTAGACAAGCCAACATGTGTAGAAACAGGCTGTATCACCCATTCTCCCCTCCCCAAACTGAGCAGATTACACCCGCTACTCTCTCATTTAATATGTTTTCAGCTCTCCATGTCAGCACTCATGGATCCCGTTCATTCTCTGCAAGGGCTATATAGTACCTCACTGCAAAGAACCACAGTTTATTAACCAGCCACCTGCCAATTGACAATGAGACTGTTCTCAGCCTTCTGCTCTTACACACAAAACTTCAGCATGCATTCGTATAATCACAACCCTGCTAGCATGTGTGAGTACATCTGAACAGTGAAGTCACAGTAGGAAATTTCTGGGTCAATTTAAAATTGTTATGGATATTACCATATTGTCATTCAAGGAACTTGTACTGACTTATCCAATGATGCATGAAAGTGCTTCCAAACCACTATCTGCCATTTTTTAAAAAATGTGAGCCATTTTTAAAGTCTGTATTGAATTTGTTATAATATTGCTTCTGGTTTTTTTTTTTTAATGTTTTGGTTTTAGGGCCATGAGGCACATGGACTCTTAGTTTCCCGACAAGAGATAGAACCTGCACCCCCTCTACAGAAGGTGAAGCCTTGGCCACTTGATTACCAGGGAAGTCTTCACTATTTGCCAAATTTGCCACAACTTTTCAATCAACTATTCAAAAGCTTCAAAGACTCCAGCATACCTAGTTAGTTTTCTTAATTCTAGTTGAATAGACAAATATTTCTCTTTGTTGAAATACACAAACTCTGACAATAAAATGAAAACCAAGTTTCATCTCTCGAGGATCTGGAAGAGTGATCATTTACAGGAAGTCCCTGATGGACTAGAGAACGGAAAACAAGTCCATGCATCTGCCCTGCATCACCTACAGGAAGTGGGCATGAGGGCCAGAGAGTGTAGCCCATGAGTTGGTGTCAGCTCATTCTTGCTAGGAAAGTGGAAAGACAAAGTGATTTCCTAATTGAGAAAGACAAGCCAGATAAAGTTATAGGAGGGAAAGAAATTCTACCTATTTGAAAAACTGGCCTTTAAAAAAATGTTTCTCTTTTCAAGACATCACAGAATGTACAGGTGTAGTTTAAGAGATAATTTTACAGTGCAAAAAGGGTGGTCCTTTGTCTAAGATGAAATGGGGGTCTTCAATGAGGTGCTACAACTGAGGATCAGGTGAACCCAATTAACCCAATTTTTACTTGTCCTTACTAAGTGGTTTATTTTAGATGCACACAACTCCCTGAATCCTTTAGGGTATGACTAGGAAAAATCATAAACAGGCTTTAAAGGTCATGACATTAATTTTCCTGTCATTTTCATGCTTTAAATAGGCATCAAAAAACTAAAAAATCTTGTCCTCTGGGAAGGAAGGCAAATCTGAAACTAATTATGGTAGTTATTATTGTAATACTATTAAATTAAATGCTATGACCCCAGCTAAATTTATTTCGGTACCTTTTGTTAATGAGTAAACCTTCTCAAACAAGATTTCTGCATCCTCTCACATAGCAAAATGATGCGCCAGAGGACTGATAGGACTAAGTCACCATTCAGTAACCTGAATTCCTCACTCACCTAAAGCTGAAGTGAAAAGTTTAATAAGTATACATGGAATGCTTTTGCAGAAAATTCTGTATCTGTTACAAAGCTGTATTTAAGGAGTAAAATCCTCAGGTGAGTAGAAGACTGAACCATGAGTCTTATCTGCAACGGGCTGTCTTCAGTTGTCTATTTCAGCAACTGAAGGCTTGCTCATAACTATTTCGATGTATTTATACCTAAAAGAGGGGCTTCCCTGATAGCTCAGTTGGTAAAGAATCTGCCTGCAATGCAGGAGACCTCGGTTCAATTTCTGGGTCAGGAAGATCCACTGGAGAAGGGATAGGCTATCCACTCCAGTATTCTTGGGCTTCGCTTGTGGCTCAGCTGGTAAAGAATCCACCTGCAATGTGGGAGACTTGGGCTCGATCCCTGGGTTAGGAAGATCCCCTGGAGAAGGGAAAGGCTACCCACTCCAGTATTCTGGCCTGGGAAATTCCATGGACTGTATAGTCCATGGGGTCGCAAAGAGTCGGACATGACAGCGACTTTCACTTTCACATCTAAAAGAAAATAAAGGGGGATGGATATCTCAGTAGCTTCTTTTTTCTGCTTAAGTTTCTAAGGCTCAAACTGCTTTCTTAGATGTTCAGAGGACAAGATGTCAAGAGGCCACGTTGAAGCTTAAGGATTTTCTGGTAGTTGCTTGACCAACACCTGGGCACCAGGTGAAAGAGGAAGCCACCGGACCTGGTACTTAGGAAGTATTTGCTGTGTGTGTCTCCTAGTGACTGGAAATCTGAATGATATCCACGGAGACTCCACTGGGCTTGTTTTTGTTTTTAAATCAGCTCCTTCCAACCTTTTCTTTTTTAAATTTTTATATGTACTTTTTACTTTTGGCTGTGAAGGCTTTCTCAAGTTGCAGCGTGAGGGTTTCTCAACGTGGAGCACTACTGCCCTAGAGCCCACCATTGGGCCTGTTTAAATCCTATAAAGCCTGCAAGAGAGGGGAGGGTTGAGGACACTGAATGATGAGTTTGGGTGGGTGGGAAGGGAATGTCAGGCAAGAAGATGAGCTACAAACATCCTCATGGGACTAACAAGAAGAGGCAAGGGGAATGAGTATAAACCACACAAGAAAGAAAAAGCAAGTGGGAGGAAAACAGGAACAATGGCAACATTATTTTAGAAGGAGAAATGGCATCTGAGGGAAATAAAAAGCACTTAAATTCCAGGTTACTTAAATATCTCAGAAGATACAGAGAATCAGTTAAGGGCCAGTTCTTCCCTTCTCTACTACAGCCAGAAAGACACCTACAGACTCTGTGTGCATTGCCAGTCGTCTAAGCAGTCAATAACCATCAACTGGTTGTTAAATGATCTTCTTGTTCATCAACGGCAACAGCTTATTAAAATTTAAGGCGAGCTAAATGAAGTTAAATATTTTAAGAGCATCTTATACTTCTCTAAATTTGAAAGTTAGGCTTTGAATAAAGCTTTTGAGTTATCTCTATTTGTTTAGAGGTGTTGACTATGAGGCATCACCTCATAGGAAAGATGAGAAACAGAAGAGGGTGGAAAGAAATAGGGGGGCCTTTTGTCTTGCAAGCCTCTCTACAAAGGTTCATTGTACACACAGGAACTCCAAATCAAAGGATCTGATTAGTAGCGTTTTCTAATCTTTTGTTTTCATGTACTTGGCCATGGTCCCCAAATCTATGCCTTCACACTTTTTTTATTTGCATCTCAAACTGCTTTTTGTGCTCCAAGTGTATACAGTGTCATATTAGCAAGTGAAGCAATTTTTAAAAATTATTTACTCATTTTAATTTTTGGTTGTACTGGGTCTTCATTGCTGCGCAGGCTTTTTTCTAGTTGCAGAGAGTGGGGCTACTCTCTAGTTGCAGTGCACGGGCTTCTGGCGGCTTTTCTTGCTGCCGAGCAAAGCACGGGCTCTAGGCACATGGGCTAGTGTGTAGTTGCATGAGGGCTCAGTAGTTCTGGCTTGCGGGCTCTGGAGCCCAGGCTCAGTAGTTGTGGTGCATGGGCTTAGCTGTTCCATGGCATGCGGAATCTTCCCAGACCAGATATCAAACCTGTGTCCCCTACACTGGCAGGCGGGCTCCTATACACTGTACCACCAGGGAAGCAATTTTTTAAGCCAGTGTATGATGGTGCTGCCCGGCAACCAAATGTTCATTCTGAAGCTGTGTTCAACTATGTCTGTGCAACGGTTTTATGATTACTTAAATATTTCAATACATTTTGCTCTTGTTATTTTAGAAAAATTAGTGGAGCTCAAAAGATTAAAGGTAAACATGAATAATATGATATCAAAAGCATACGTAACAAAAGTAAAAGTAGACAAATAAACTGTCCTATATAAAAACTGAAAGTTTCTGTGCATCAAAGAAAACAACAGAGTCAAAGAACAGCCTACAGCATGGGAGAAAACACTTGCAAATCATTTATCCAGAATATATAAAGAACTCCTACAACTCAACAACAATAACAAACTAAATACACTGATTAAAAATGGGAAAAGGACGTGAACAGACATTTGTTCAGAGGAGACACATATAGTCAGTCACAAAGTATATGAAAAGATGTCCAATATTACTTATCCAGAGAAGAATGCAAATCAAAACCATGATCAGATATCACCTCACATCCATTAAGATGTAGGCTACTATCTCCCAAAATGGAATTCACATCCATTAAGATGTAGGCTACTATCCCCCAAAATGGAAGATTTCAACTGTCAGCAAGGATGTGGAGGAGTTGGAACCATTGTACATTGTTGGTGGGAATGAAAAATGGTACAACTGCTATAGAAAACAGTGTAGCAGTTCCTCAAAAAACTAAAGATTAGAATTACCATAAGCTTCAGCAATTCCACTTCTGGGCATATATGCGAAAGGAATGAAAGCAAGATCTCAAAGAGATATATGCACGCTCATATTCATAGCAGCACTACTCATAATAGCCAAGAAGCAACCCAAGTTACCTGTCAACAGATGAATGGATGAACAAAATGCAGTATGCACACACAACGGAATATTGTTTAGTCTTAAAAAGGAAGGAAATTCTGACAACTGCTACAGTATGATGAACCTTGAGGACATTAAGCTAAGTGAAATAAGCCAGAGGGGGAAAAACAGACACATGCTCTGTGATTCTACTTATATGCTATATCTGGAGTAAAATTAATATAAGCAGGAAGTATAATGGTGGTTGCCAGGGGTTGCGGGGAGGGAAAGACAGGGATTTATTGTTTAATTGGTTTATGGTTTCAGTTTTGCAAAATGAGAAAGTTCTAGAGATTGGTTGCACAGCTATGTGAATATAATTAACACTACTGAGTTGCACACTTAAAGATGGGAAACATGATAAGTTTTCTGTTATGCTTTTTTTCACAATTTTCAAAAAGTGAATGTGATTATATTAGTGACAAGGAGCGTAAACCTTGTGACCTATATAAATTTATGCAAAGATGGCAAGCATTCAGGACATTTTAAGTGGGCAAATCTTTAACCTATATTGGAAGCACAGTGGACTTTCGTGAGGCATGTATGTCTTCCACTGTAAAGAAAAATAATAAAATTAAAGAATATTTATAAAAGATATAATATTTATATTACACATACATCTATGTGAAAAGGCACGATGTATTAAGGAACTGCATTTTTTTTTTTAACTCATTCTCTGGTGACAGAATCTTCTTATATAGCATTATATATTTCAGTGTGTTTTTTTGAGGAACATATTTTATACAGAGGTAAATACTGCCCATAAATAGGAATTACCGGCTTATGGCTCCTCAGGCCATAAGCTTTTCAACATAGCCACTCTTAAGAATGAACCTAGTTTTCCATTTCCCCAAAACATGTATCACCCCATTTTCTCTGATGCAGTTTAAGAGAGGCAGGGGTTTCTAGACAATCTCTGTTCATAAGGCTACTTTAGTGTCAGCAGCTGACAAAAGACCCAGTGTTAACAGGGAAAAGTGCTTCATTAAATAACATCTTCTCACCCCCAGGTTGACTCAGGCAGAGTGAGCGCTGCCCATACCCCTGTCAATCCACTGTCCCCACCAGCCACACCTCTCCCCTCCTCAGGCTCTGGCACTATCAAATTAAGTTTCAGGAATGAAGTTAACCCAAGTGGTTGCAGATTAAAATAACCATAGGCATCTCAGAGATTAGCCACAAATCCCTCCATTAGCTCTGAAACAAAAGCAGCAAGGCCATTTATTCTTCCGTCACCCAAGACCTGGGGCTATATTCACAGCCTTGACAATGAGACAGCAGACATGTGTGGGTGAGGTCAGGGCAAGTTGGAGGAGGTGCTCTGGGCCACGTAGGGCCTTGTGGGGTTTCTGCTGGGAACATTCAGTGTACACCTACAGATTACAGCCTCCAAACAATCACAAGGCATGAAATCTCAGACTGAAATCCAACTAATGGGGTCTTTTCTCATTTTGGTATGCAGTCTTAAACACTGACATTACAAGATCAATGGGTTGCTGCTGTAAATTCACTAAGCATTCCGTTTCCCTATAAATGACTGGGCAGGGGGTTAATTTTAGGCTCACCAAGTAAAAGCACATAAAAATAAAGGAACGAACCCAGAGGGTAAGAAACTGTTAAGGGTGGCTGCCTCTGGAAAGAGAACTGGGAGGCACATTTGAGAGAGACTGACTTCCACTGTGTACTCTTTTGTAAACCTTCTGAATATTTTACCCTGTGGATGGACTACTTAAAATAACATTATCAATGACAACAACAACAAGAGTGAGGTAGATCTGGAGAGGCAGGTGGACTTCAGTAAACACTGGCAGGGAAAGACATGCAGGAAATAATCTTAAGTGAAGCAAATTGTGGAACAGTGCACATACTCTGATGCCACCTGTCTTAAAAAAAAAAAAAAAAAGAGTTGTACTCCCAAGAGAAACATCAAATTGTCAACAGTGGTTACCTTGGGGTAACCACTAGGACTTGGGGTGGTGAAAATTCTCCTTTTTTCTTTGTACATTTTTTGGTGTGTGTGTGTTTATACATACACCAACATACACATAAACACAGTGCCTATGTATACAGACACACACACACACATATATGTAAACTGTGTAACCATCTATTTTTACATTATAAACAAAAAACTGTTCCAAAAGAGAGAAAAAAATTAAGACAGATCCCACTTTTAAACATGTTTCTGTTCAAGAAGGATAAACAGGTATTTTGATTTTTAAATGGTAATTAACAAACTAAATGGCAGTCTTTTCTCACTTTGTATTTTCCTCATTCCAAATTTACCATGATCTTACTTAATTAGAAATTTTCTGTCAAAATCAAATGCACAAGGTTCATCATTCAACTATCTAATGTCTATTAATAAATACTAATGAGTAGGTTGTGCCTAAATCAATAAGGGCGCCGTTAATTTCTTAAAGTTCTTATTTCAATGCATTTGCTAAACCCAAAATAATTTCAGCTTAAGTAACAGACATTTAGTTGAGAACAGATTTTTAAATATAGTACAAAACTTAAAAAAATGTAAAAAATTAAGAATCCAAAGAAACAATCTCTGACTTCCCCTGATGAGTTTAGACCTTCTTAGTTTATAAGTCCATTACACAATTTAATTCTTTCCCAACACCGATGGTACTTACATTAATTTAACATTTATCGTCCTGACTCTCTCCAAGGGCAGGGTCCCACCCTGTCCTGTTCTCAGTAGCCCTGGGGCCCTGGAGGAGAGAAGTCTTTCAAAAGTATTTGATGAATATACTTTGAAAGATGTAAACCTAAACAAAAGGAGCTGCAAGATTTACAGATATTCAAGAGCAAACTAGATCCTTAATAAAGGTTATATAACGAAACAAAAAGATCCACGACGTCAAAAATTGCATCAAAAAAGAAGATAAGGTTATTTGCTTAAATGATCCCTGTGACAAAATCAAAGCATATGTGCTCCAGGCTCAGCTGCCAAAAGTTCCAGAGTTTTGGCTGCCATGGAAATACTAGGTTCTGAGTCACACAGCCAAAGCCTTGACAAAACTAACAACAAGTAATTCCTGAAATGGGATTATAACACGGTACTGTTAAGGTATATTATTACTGTAAAATTCATCTTATTAGCACACTGTTTCAGAATTCTTTTTCAAGAATCTTTTAAAAATAATTATGAGATGGCATTCTTTGCCAACAAAGGTCCACCTAGTCGAATCTATGGTTTTTCCAGTAGTCATGTATGGATATGAGAGTTGGACTATAAAGAAAGTTGAGCGTCAAAGAACTGATGCTTTTGAACTATGGTGTTGGAGAAGACTCTTGAGAGTCCCTTGGACTACAAGATCCAACCAGTCCATCCTAAAGGAAATCAGTCCTGAATATTCATTGGAAGGATTGACGTTGAAGCTGAAACTCCAATACTTTGGCCACCTGATGGGAAGAACTGACTCATTGGAAAAGACCCTGATGCTGGGAAAAACTGAAGGCAGGAGGAAAAGAGGACAAGAGCATGAGATGGTTGCATGGCATCACCAACTTGATGGACTTGAGTTTGAGCAAGCTCCAGGAGTTGATGATGGACAGGGAAGCCTGGTGTGCTGCAGTCCATGGGGTCGCAAAGAGTCAGACATGACTGAGCGACTGAACTGATGAGATGGCAAATATCCTTACATACACATGCACACAACTGAACTTTTGTTTTGACAATTCTTGAGAGAAATCCAAATCTTAATACTCTTTACTGAATAAGTATGTTTTTTGGCATGTCTACACTTATGCAATCTACTACAGTTAAGTCTACTCATGAACTTGTATGTTAGTTTCAACAAAATTGAAACCAAACTGGAAAGTTATACTTTTTCTAAATCAAATCAAAACAAAAGAAGTGTTCTGGCCACAGGGATAACTAGTCATATACTTTCCTATGCAAGCTTACATCTTTGTCAAAGCAGGATAGTTCATTCATTCAATCAACATATCAATAACTAATAACCCCACAAGCCAGGCAATTGAACATGCCTTCTGTAAAGGATCATACAGTAAATATTTTCAGTTTTATGAACCTTACAGTCATATATCTTTTCCTTACAGTATTATAGCTTTTCCTTTCTTCTGGTGGCATGAAAGCAGCCAGAGAAAATATGAATATTCCACAATAACAACCACCATAACTGAATTATAATATTTGAATTTTCAAGTGAGAATTGTTATTGTTGTTCAGTTGCTAAGTTGTGTCTGACTCCATGGACTATAGCATACTAGGACATGAGTTGGCTTAAACTCATGTCCATTGAGTCAGTGATGTTATTCAACCATCTCATCCTCTGTTACCCCCTTCTACAGGTGAGAGTTAGCTACTAAAATTCAAATATTGATAAGTATCAATATAACAACAGCTGCAGCAACTAACTGCAGCTTACTATCTTCCAAACAGTGTTCTAGGTATTTTAAATGTGTGTTAATTTATTTAATTCTCACCACAGCCTTGGGATGAATATGTTACAATCACCATTTCATGTATAAGGAATTAGGCACAGAGAGGTTAAATAACTTGCCTAAGTTCACACAGTTAGTAAATGGCAAAGCTGAGGTTTCAAGATAGGTAGTTGGTTCTGCTAGGTTCTGCTTTTAATCACAACTGCTTCTAACCTCCAAAATTTCCCTGTTCTTTACTTAAAGCTCCCATTTTAAGTCTAATTCTCAGAAATTAAAATGCACAATAGAATAAGAACACATGGAAAACAATACAGTTAATGCTTCTCAGTAAAGTGCTAATCCTTAGATGGAGCTTATATTGCCAGTAAGAAAAATGGAAACTTGATTTAAATCAATGCAAGCTTCATGGAAAATTTGTGAACAACAGTCTGACTCCCTCCTGTGTGTGTTGGCCCATGAGGACAAAGATTAGTGAAAATGCCCTGGAATAAGCCTGTAAAAGGCAGGTTACTACTATTTTCTTTAAAAGACTTTTTAAAAATTCGCCTAACTTAAATTTGCCTCCTGCTATGGGTATGTAAGGTTTGTCTATTACTGATACATTAGCAATGAACACATGAGGCCTCCCTGGTGGCTCAGATGGTAAAGAATCTGCCTGCAATGCAGGATACCCAGATTTGATCCCTGGGTCCGGAAAACTCCGTGGAGAAGGGAATTGCTACCCACTTCAGTTTTCTTGCCTGAAGAATTTCATAGCTATAGAGGAACCTGGTAGGCTACAGTCCATGGAGTTGCAAAAAGTCAGACACAATTGAGTGACTAACACACACACAGCAACAAACACTATAAGCAGAGACACCTTTCTTGTAATAGTTACAGTAAAACTTAAATCACAGCCTATTGGCATGATCTGTTTTCTTCATCAGGTTTTTGCCTGCTGGTTCTGTATGCTGGCATTCCAAATGCAAGTGAATGCCCAAATAACTAACTCTTCAAAGGTCATTTGAAAAAATTTTTAGGGTATAGATTAAAATTTATTTCTGTGTAGTCTTAAATTACTGGAGTGGCTTTCAGAAATTATAATAAAACATTATCACTCCATATAACTGCAGAATAAAAACATCTCTGAAGAACTTGACATTTTAAGACTTTGGCTGGCCAAGCAAATAAGAATTGCTAAAACTGAATTCATTCCAGTTATTCCTCACTGGTAGGTAGTTACTTGCCAGAAAATTATTTCAGAGTCTATTTTCAATACTTAAATCAAAATGAGGAAATTCAAATGACAGATGATCTCTATAGCATTGGGGACCATCAGCAAGACCAAGTACATTATAAGACCCTGAATGTGCAGGCTGGGCCAAAAGAGGCTCCAAGGGCAAAACTCATTTGGCACGTGTCTAGTTTCCTCAATTTTTTTTTAACTTTCCCCAAATATTTGCTATCAGTAAATTGCATCAGTCAGTCAGTTCAGTCACTCAGCCATGTCCAATTCTTTGTGACCCCATGAACCACAGCACACCAGGCCTCCCTGTCCATCACCAACTCCCGGAGTTTACCCAAACTCATGTCCATTGAGTCGGTGATGCCATCTAACCATCTCATCCTCTGTCGTCCCCTTCTCCTGCCTTCAATCTTTCCCAACATCAAGGTCTTTTCCAATGAGTCAGTTCTTCGCATCAGGTGGCCAAAGTATTGGAGTTTCAGCTTCAACATCAGTCTTTCCAATGAATATACAGGACTGATTTCCTTTAGGATGGACTGGTTGGATCTCCTTGCAGTCCAAGGGACTCTCAAGAGTCTTCTCCAACACCACAGTTCAAAAGCATCAATTCTTTGGTGCTCAGCTTTCTTTATAGTCCAACTCTCACATCCATACATGACCACTGGAAAAACCATAGCCTTGACTAGATGGACCTTTGTTGGCAAAGTAATGTCTCTGCTTTTGAATATACTATCTAGGTTGGTCATAACTTTCCTTTCAAGGAGTAAGCATCTTTTAATTTCATGGCTGCAGTCACCATCTGCAGTGATTTTGGAGCCCAAAAAAATAAAGTCTGATACTGTTTCCACTGTTTCCCCATCTATTTCCCATGAAGTGATGGGGCCAGATGCCATGATCTTCGTTTTCTGAATGTTGAGTTTTCAGCCAACTTTTTCACTCTCCTGTTTCACTTTCATCAAGAGGCTCTTTGGTTCTTCTTCACTTTCTGCCATAAGGGCAGTGTCATCTGCATATCTGAGGTTATTAATATTTTTCCCGGCAATCTTGATTCCAGCTTGTGCTTCATCCAGCCCGGCGTTTCTCATGATGTACTCTGCATATAAGTTAAATAAGCAGGGTGACAATATACAGCCTTGACGAACTCCTTTTCCTATTTGAAACCAGTCTGTTGTTCCATGTTCAGTTCTAACTGTTGCTTCCTGACTTGTATACAGGTTTCTCAAGAGGCAGGTCAGGTGGTCTGGTTTTCCCATCTCTTTCAGAATTTTCCAGTTTATTGTGATCCACACAGTCAAAGGCTTTGGCATAGTCAATAAAGCAGAAATAGATGTTTTTCTGGAACTCTCTTGCTTTTTCAATGATTGCATAGCTTTACATAATGTGTGACTGCCTTGGTAAGAAAGAGTTAGTTCTCGAAAGAAAAAAAAAGTATCCATTCATGTTACTTGAAGTTGTTCATACACAGTGTGACAGGAAAATCGTCAGTTCAGAAATGGCTCTTGACCCTCACTTTCCCAGCATCATGAGCCATGTCTTGTATCCCTCTCCTTCACTTCCCATCTCTAGGCTTTCACCAAATCATATCAATTTTCTCTCTTTAAAAAAGCCCCCAGATACACCCACTTCTGAAAAGTGAAGAGTGGAAGTGTCGGTCACTCAGTTCAGAAATCTCCACTTCTGAAATCCACTGCCAATCACCTGGCATCAGCTGCTCTATCGCCCCCTGGCAGGACCACTGGATACTCTTCTACCTGCTTCTCCTGCTCCTCCAGCCCACATGGCCACAGAGATGCTCTCACAGTGCAGCGCACACCACCCAGAATGAAAACGTCTACATGCCTTAACACGTCCACGAGGTTTTACATGGTCTGGTCTTGGCCCATTTCTCTGCCTCACCCTGCACTGCTCTCCCGCATTCTGTCCAGCCACACTGGCCTTCTTTCAGTCTCCACACAGTGGCTCCGTCATCAACAATTTCTACACACATGGGCCTCTCCCTGTGATGCTGATTTTCTTTTCCATAACCTGAATTCATCCTTCAGATCACAAGCCAGTATCACTCCCCCTTAGAAGAATTCTCTTTTGACCTCATTTGGCTCAGATATCCCAGTTAATAATGAACAAGTACTGGAGACTTCTCTGGTGATCCAGTGGCTAAAACTCTACACTCCTAATATAGACAGCTCAGGTTTGATCCCTGGTCAGGGAACTAGATCCAGCTAATGAAGATAGAAGATCCCAGGCACTGCAACTAAGACCTGGCTCAGACAAATTAAAAAAAAAAAAAAAAAAGAACACATATCTTTTTTCCTTAGATCACCGACTACGACTGTAATTTTACTTAGCTCATGTCTAATCCCCTGGAGAAAGGAAAGGCTACCCACTCCAGAATTCTGGCCTGGAGAATTCCATGGACTGTATAGTCCACGGGGTCAGAAAGAGTTGGACACGACTGAGTGACTTTCACTTTCACTACCCCCAACAGACAAGCAGCTTTAGAAGGCTAGGTTCATATCCCTTTGGGTTCACATGGCACCTGATGCATCCGACATAGGAACAGGACACCCAAGGAGGGGCTTGCTTAATATTTATTTATTTATATTGTGGTGTATTTGTGGGCTTCCCAGATGGCACAGTGGTAACGAACCCACTTGCTAATACAGGAGACATGAGTTTGATCCCTGGGTTGGGAAGATCCCCTGGAGGAGAACATGGTAACCCAATCCAATACTCTTGCCTGGGAAATCACATGGACAGACACAGCTACAGTTCATAGGGCTGCAAAGAGTCAGACAGGACTGAGGCAACTTAGGACGCATATTTGTGATATAATTCACATACCACAAAATTCACCCTTTAAACTGTACATTTTGGAGTTTTTAGTACATTCACAAAGTTGTACAATTCTCACCACCATCTAATGCCAAAATATTCTATCATTCTGCCCCACTGCCTGTCCCTAAAAATCACTGATCTTTTGTCTCTGTAGCTTTGCTTATTTTGGAAATTTCATATAAATAAAATCATATAACGTGGTCTTTGAAAAAATATATGCACTTATGGCTATAAATTTTCCTCTAACCACTGTTTTCTTCAGTTGCATCTTATAAATTCTGGTGGGTTACACTGTAACAACTTATTGGCCAGAGACATATTAATACATCTTTTGTTGCTGAATGCCTTTGACTGAAGTGTTTCGAAAGTCACCTAGGTTAACAAACTGCCAGCCAAGGGCTTTAGTTTCTGCAAAAATCCCCCAGTCAATAATGTGTTAAGTTACTTTACATCAAGGTATTTCTAATTTTCCCTGTGATGTCTTCTTTGACTCACTGGTTACTTAGGAGTATGCTGTTTAATTTCCATATACCTGTGAATTTCCCAAATTTCCTTCTGCTATTTATTCCTAATTGCATTCTACTTTAGTCAGAGAACATACTTTTATGATTCTGATCGTTTTTACATTTACTGAGGCTTGTTTTATGACTGAATGGGTAGTCTATCGAGGAGATGGAGCCATATGCATTGGGAAGAATGTGTACCTTGCTCACGGTGAGTGGAGTGCTCTTTATGTAGCTCTTAGGTCTAGCTGATTTACCTTTGTAAGTGTTGACCATTTCACTTACCATCACCCTAATGGTAAGAGATACACACATGGAAGTCTTTACTTCAGATTTGCCCTTAAACACATTTTATTTTGAAGAATTCTAAGGAGAGCAAGGTAGGAAATAAACGCAGCTGTTCTATCTTTCCTGATTAATCTTGCATCTATCTCATATCTATGGTATAAATAAATGATGGCAAACACCCTGCAAATAAATAGTACAAGTGCACAGTGAACTGTGAAAATGCTACTCTAAATAACTAATACTGAAATTTAGTTTGCCCAAGCACTTTTTGAAGGAAAGATCATATTTTGCCTGATATAGGAAAAAAAATTCATGATTAAGAAACTTCATTTATGAAACAGAGTCTACAAGTAGCATCCATGCTGACTTTTAAAAAACAGGCCTTATAAGGCAAATTTGGAAATTATGATTCTGACATCAATGTGCAAAAATTTTCTAATAAAACCTTTGTATTATTCTTGTATGAGGTTTATGGTTATTTCTCTCAAAGTGTGTAGAAGAGAATATTTGTTGATGTTCTTCATCACACTTGGAAAAGATAATTGAATTTTAAAACGAGATGAAAATGCAAAACAATATCATTTGTACAACATGAAGGTCATACTTACATTTATTGAAAAAAGAGTATTCAGAATCTTAAGTAAAAACCATAAAAATATTTACCTTATTCTACTGTGTAAAAAGCTTACCACTTTGTAAAGGCCTAAGATTTTTTAAATGTATATGTATGTAAATATGACCTAAATAATGACTACTGAAACACTGGTTCAGTTCAGTCACTCAGTCCTGTCTGACTCTTTGCGACCCCATGGACTGCAGCACGTCAGGCCTCCCTGTCCATCACCAACTCCCGGAGTTTACCCAAACTCATGTCCATTGAGTTGGTGATGCCATCCAACCATCTCATCCTCTGTCGTCCCCTTCTCCTCCTGCCCTCAATCATTCCTAGCATCAGGGTCTTTTCCAATGAATCAGTTCTTTGTATCAGGTGGCCAAAGTTTTGGAGTTTCAGCTTCAACATCAGGTCTTCCAATGAATATTCAGGACTGATTTCCTTTAGGTCTGAATAGTTGGATCTCCTTGCAGTCCAAGGGACTCTCAAGAGCCTTCTCCAACACCACAGTTCAAAAGCATCAGTTCTTTGGCACTCAGCTTTCTTTATAGTCCAACTCTCACATCCATACATGACCACTGGAAAAACCATAGCCTTGACTAGAGGGCGCTTTGTTGGCAAAGTAATGTCTCTGCTTTTTAATAAGCTGTCTAGGTTGACCATAACTTTCCTTCTACGAAGTGTCTTTTAATTTCATGGCTATAGTCACCATCTGCAGTGATTTTGGAGCCCCCAAAAATAAAGTCTGTCACTGTTTCCCCATCTATTTCCCAAGAAGTGATGGGACCAGATGCCATAATCTTAGTTTTCTGAATGTTGAGCTGGAAGCCAACTTTTTCACTCTCCTCTTTCACTTTCATCAAGGTTACAAATCCAAAGATATGCTTAACTTTTGTTTCTGATTATCATACAATCAACACTCAGTAATTCACATATAACATCCTGCTGTGTGCTGTGCTTAGTCGCTCAGTAGTGTCTGACCCTTAGCAACTCCATGGACTGTAGCCCACCAGGCTCCTCTGCCCACTGGGGATTCTCCAGGCAAGAATACTGGAGTGGGTTGCCATCCCCTCCTCCAGGGGATCTTCCCAACCCAGGAATTGAACCTAGGTCTCCCGAATTGCAGGAAGATTCTTTATCATCTGAGTCACCAGGGAAGCCCAAAAATACTGGAGTGGGTAGCCTATCCCTTCTCCAGGGCAATATGCAGGAGGATTCTTTACCAGCTGAGCTATCAGGGAAGCCTGTAACATCCATGAGATGCTACTAAAACATTGCCATCTTTACCTGGGCAACAGGAAAATTCGACTCTAGAAACAGATCATGAGTTTCTGTCTAAAATGCAGAGATCCTGATTTTGGGCTGAGATTTTATATTTCTGAAAAAAATAGAAAGTGATAAAATCAAGTGATAAAATCTCAGAAAATAATTATTCTATGCGCTTCTCCTAGTCCTCATCTGACTTACTCTTCTTCATTTTCACCATGAACAGCTACCTTTATAGCCTATGTCCTCTAATTGAAAGTAAAAAAAGCATTTTACTTCTTGATACTGCATCACGAGCCATTTTCAGACTTTTACATTTTGAGGTAGTGTTAATGATAGAAGGGTGTTTTCCATTCCCAATTAATGACATTAACTATATTATCTAACTGCATGTGAGAAAGTTAAGTATCATGAAGGCATTTTAGAAGGAACTGTGGCTTATGCAGTCAAGGTAACCATTATGAAACACAGGAGTGATTCTTAAAATATATTTGCCATGCTGGTACATCATGCCTTCTTCCAATATTGATAACCATATCACAGTATATCCACACAACTATGGTACACATGGATGGCAGTGATAATAATCGGGATGCAGAGAGATTTCTGAGACTGTCTTCATGACCAAAATTAAGGTGCTGGCAGGTACATTTATCCTTATACACAGTGTGCCTGGCTAGATCTTCTTTCACATTAGTTCCTGAGGCTCCACAGTCCCACTGAGCACTCCTTGAGAAGCAAGCTCTGTGCATTCAAACAATGCCTAGATGCAGAAGGCCTTCCTGAGATCCAGAGCACTGTTACCACATGTGACAGTGAGGAAGTAGAGTCAACTGAGGCCATTTCTTCTTTGTACCTGCTTTCCTCTTAGCTTTAAAGAACCAGAAGCCCGTTTTTTTCCTGCTGCCTTTCTGACCATTTCTTGGCCATTCGGTCTTGGAGCTCCTCAAAGTAAACATCGGGTCTCACTTTACAATCTTTTCCTAGGATTTCTCATCTACAGCTTTACTTATCACATTTAACACACACAAGCACAAGGGCAAGGAGAGCTACTTGTATAATAGGCTTTATGAAAAGAGTGAGTTGGGTAATCATAGACTGAATGAAAGAAAAAAAGAAACTAAACATTAAATCTGCTGAAATCAAAATGAGGACCTGTCTTACATGGTAGCAGCTACTGTCTTTTATCCAATCTTACCAGTTTTTATTAGAATCAGTTATTGTTAGGAAACAGAACTATCTTTTATTTTCTACTGTAAATATGTTTTCAGTGTACAGCTGGCAATCCACCTGGTCTAAGTACATTAAGACATAGACAAGACCAATCAAAATGCCTACAAGGATACTAAAAACTTACCTGGAATTTTAATGGGTAGGTTAATTGTAACATGTCTTAAACCATTTTTAAACTGATATTTTAATGATCTCATATTTTATATGCATGTACATATGAAAACTAAAAATTACAATAGATTTTGATGGAATACATCTCAATGATAAAAAAGAAACAAAACTACTAGTTCACACAATATGGATGGATCTAAAGGGAATTATGCTACATGAAAAAGCCAATACTAAAGGTTATATACTCTAAGATTCCATTTATATAATATTATTGAAATGACAAAATTATAGAAATAGAGGACAGTGTAGTGGTTGACAGGGGTTAGGGCTGGGAAGTGAGGGAGGTAGGTGAGTGTGGTTATAGTATGGCAACAAGAGAAATCCTTGTGATGGAACTATTGTGGGTCTTGACTACGGCAGACACAAGAAGCTATACATGAGATACAAAGTGCATAGAAACTAAATATATGCATACACAAATGAGTTCAAGTAAAATGAGGAAAATTTAAGTAGGATCTTCATTAGTGAAAGTCGCTCAGTCAAGTCCGACCCTTTGCGACCCCATGGACTATATAGTCCCTGGAATTCTCCAGGCCAGAATACTGGAGTGGGTAGCCTTTCCCGTCTCCAGGGGATCTTCCTGACCTAGAAATCAAACCAGGGTCTCCTACACTGCAGGCAGATTCTTTACCAACTGAGCTATCAGGGAAGCCCAGGATCTGGATTGCATTGATGCTAATATCTCTGATATTACATTTGGGAGAAACTCTTACATGTAAACTGCACATGGGGGTACATGTTATTTCTTCTAACTGCTGTGAACTAACAATTATCCTCAATTTAAAATCTAATAAGCAAAAAAAGAAAAAGCTTTACAGTGCTGACAGCACACTCTCAAAGATGGCTTAGATGATCCATCTTGACTACAGAATCCTGATTTTTTTAAAGTAGTTTTTCTCTAGTTCACCCACATTCCACGTTTTTGATGTCAGCCCATGAAGGCAGATTCAGGTCTACAGAAGAAATGTTTTGAGGTTGTAAAGAACACAATAAAAACGTATCAATTTTTTAAAAAGCAGATCTTGAAATGTACTTGAAAGTTAGAGATCATAATGACATAAATAAGTATTTATGACCTAAGAAAAGCTGGCTCCTTTGGAACTTTGAAGTATTTTAAAAAAATCACACAGAATTAAATTACAAAGCTAACACACTTGTTTATGCAGCTGGTCTTTTTTAAAATTGAGGAACTTTAAACCTATAATTCTAATGGGCTTACTGGTGACACCCCAATCCTTTGAAAAATAAATGAAATATCATAAATCATCTGACAGTTCTTAAGCTTGGATTTTTATCATCACTCAGACACTTTAACAATAAAAAGCAATATGAAAGGATAGGATCTTGTTTTTGTGACCTATAAAGTTTAAGACAGAAAATAAATCATACTATTAAATGTCATTTAGAACTCTAACTTCAATACTTAGGATTGAATTGGCATATAATATTCTTGGTAATTCCTGTGAGAATTCACACAAGCAAAGTTGCTCTCCTTACGAAAGATTTCAGAACTCTGGCACTTCTTGTGATAAATGGAGCAATAAGGTTGTGGAATTGCAATCCGTTTATTTAAGTACTGTACATAGGCAACTGGACTGTCATCTTGCTGGGTACCTAGCATTATAAATTTATTATTTGGCATCCAAAGGAATGTCTGAATACTTACAAAAAGTAAAGGATTGAAAACCAATACAGTATTGTAAAGTAAAATAAAGTAAAAATAAAAATTAAAAAAAAAAAAGTAAAGGATTGGGGTAAGCCCTTTTCACTTTAAGCTAAGAATTTAGGACCATGTTAGAGCTACAGAGTTCAACATTTATTTTCTGGTGAGTTCATTTAATGAAAATTACTCACAAATTTTTGCAGGAAATGTTGATATGAAAAATCCATAAATACCTTGAAACTGCTTAAGATTCAACAGAAGAGCAAGATCTAAGTGTGAGCCAGAGCATCCTGAGAATTTTGATCACAGTTACATTTTGAGAAGATAACTTACGGGAGGCATTTTCCATGACCTGACTGTAAGGTAAACCTAACAACTGGTCAATGATCAGCTGAGGGGACATTTCAATTTCTAAAAGCATGTCTTCAGATGTCCTCTGGACTAGCATTAGGAGACTGAGATCAAAATTGTCTTATTAAGACTGTAATCATTTTAGATTTCAGTTATTTTTCTAATTTATTTTAGGATACAGCTTCTGAAACCATGGGCTTCCCTGATAGCTCAGTTGGTAAAGAATCCACCTGCAATGCAGGAGACCCTGGTTCAATTCTTAGGTCAGGAAGATCCCCTGGAGAAGGGATAGGCTACCCACTTCAGTATTCTTGGGCTTCCCTGGTGGCTCAGATGGTAAACAATCTGCCTGCAATGCAGGAGACCTGGGTTTGATCCCTGGGTTGGGAAGATCCCCTGGAGAAGGGAAAGGCTACCCACTCCAGTATTCTGGCCTCGAGAATTCCATGGACTGTACAGTCCATTGGGGTTGCAAAGAGTCAGACAGGACTGAGCAACTTTCACTTTCTGAAACTTTACCCTCCAAATAAAGGCTTAACCAATATCGTAGCCCTATCAGGCTACGTACAAACATTTGATAAACATTTGAATAAATGACTGAATTAATGATATCAGAATGACAACTTCTTAAATTGTATGTATTATATTGTTGCTAACAAAGAATGCTCAAAGATTACTTAATTTTAAAATGTAGACTGGGAGACTGGGATTGACATATGTACACTTATATGTATGAAATAGATTGCTGGTTAGGGTCTACTGTAGAGCACAGAGGGGAAAAAAAAGAAGATACAGTCTGTTTGTAGGACATATACTAAGTTAACCTTAAAAATGCATTATACATTCAGTCAGTTCAGTCGCTCAGTCATGTCTGACTCTTTGCGACCCCATGAATCGCAGCACGCCAGGCCTCCCTGTCCATCACCAACTCCCGGAGTTCACTCAGACTCACGTCCATCGAGTAGGTGATGCCATCCAGGCATCTCATCCTCTGTTGTCCCCTTCTCCTCCTGCCCCCAATCCCTGCCAGCATCAGAGTCTTTTCCAATGAGTCAACTCCTCGCATGGGGTGGCCAAAGTACTGGAGTTTCAGCTTTAGCATCATTCCTTCCAAAGAAATCCCAGGGCAGATGCAGACAAATGCTACTCAGTTCCACTTATACGAGGTACCTAGTATAGTTAAGTTCAGAGTCAGAAAGTATACTGGTAGATGCCAGGGGCCAGGGGTGGGGAGGGGGAGGATGCGAAGTCAGTGTGTTTGATGGGTACAGAGTTTCTGTTTAGGAAGATGAAAATTTGGAAAATGGATGATGGTGAGAATGGCACAACAATGTGAATGTACTCAGTGCCACTGAACTGTACACATAAATATGGTTCAAAATAAAATAAAAATCACATTATTTTTCATGAAATTATTACTAAATATCAAATATATACCAAACAGCATTTTAACCTATGTGTAAGTTGTAAAGAAAAATAATAAAATGAACATCTGTCTTGCCACTACCAAGTTTAGGGAACAGAACATTGCTAATAACTCTGAAGTCAGTTTTTCAGCCTTTCCCATTCCAATCCCACTTCTTCTTGCCACGCCTTCTCCCCAAACACCTTGAACTTTATTCCCCTGCTTTCCTTTCTAGTGTTACCATAGGTATCCGTAATCAAATTATTGTTTGATTTTGCAAGATTTGGGATGGAATTATATTGGTTCAAATCATATCATTTTCATATGCTCATGAGGTTCATCTGCAGTGGTATGTTACAATATGGAACAATCTATGTCTTCTCTTGTTGATGGCTATCCAACTTCTTTCTGATCTTCAGGAACACTCATATGAGTTTCTTTATGTATGTTTGCAAGAGCTTTTACGCCTCAGAGTAGAACTGCTGTGTTTGTACAGGCACAAGTTGTTAATACTGACAAACTGTTTCATGGTTGATCCAACTGATACCACCAGAGGGGACAGAGGGGTCAGGGGCCCCACTGCCTTGCCACCACTTTCTCCAATCTGGTGGATATAAAATAGTATCTCCTTGAAATATTTTTTAAAGCTGTTTTTTCCCCCCTCTCTTTTGGAACAAAATTTGCATATAACATGTACCAATCATAAGTGTACCATCCCATGAGTTTTTACAAATTCATGTTACCTTATAACCCAAACCATAATCACAACTCAAAGAAAGAGCCTTCATAACCATTCCAATCATTCCCTGCTCCATTCCCAGGAGGTAACCACCCTTATTATTTTCTCTCTCAGACAAATTTTCCTTATTCTAAACCTTCAAAAAAATGGGGAGACACTGTATGTATTCTTTTGAATAAGGTTTCTTTCAGTTAGATATGATGAGATTCATCCATGCTGTTGCTGGTATCAGCGCCTTCTTTCTCTTGGAGTAGTACTTCACTTTATGAATACACCAGTCTGCTTATCCATTCTCTTACTGATGGACACCTGGGGGCTGTCTCTAGTTTTTAGCTACTATGAATGAAGTTACATACATTATGTACTTCTTGTGTACATCTTATTTTGTGAACTTTTATTTTCCTTTTTCTTAGGTAGATGGATATCTAGGAGTAGAACTGCTGAGTCATCAGGAAAGTATATGTCTAGCTTTTTAAGAAACTTCCAAATCTTCTTCCTAAGACGTTGTACCATTTAACCCTCCTGCACAGTGTATAAGACTTCCATCCTCTACATCCCTGTTAAAATTTGGTGCTACCAAGCTATTTAATTTCAGCCATGCTGGTGGGCATCTCATCATTTTAACTTGCACTTCCCTGCTGAGAATAGGTTTACTGACCATCCTAGTATCTTCTGTTGTGGAGTGCTGGTGTTATAAACTGTCTTTTCAAATCCTTTGTCCCCCTACCCCACTTTTTCATTTCTGATCATCTGTGCTTTTGTTATGGAGTTGTATGAATTCTTTACTTATGTAATCCCTTGACAAGTATAGGTTTTGTGAATATATTTTCCCCAATCTGTGGCTCATCATTTTTCCTTAACAATAAATGTCTTCTGATAAGCCCAAGATTTTTTTTTATTCTGATAAAGTCTAAGTCATAAATTTTTTCTCCTATGGTTATTGCTTTCTACATTTAAATCTTTGCCAACCTCCAAAACATGAAGAGATTTTCTGATGCTTTTTTTCTAAAACCATTATGGTTCGAGCTTTTACATTTTGTAATGTGATCCATCTCAAATTAGTTTTTGCGCATGGTACAAGGTAGGAATTGAGATTCCTTTTTTCCCAGTGGATATTTAGTTATTCCAGCACCATTTGTTGAAAAACTTTCCCTTCCCCAATGGGTTTGGATTTTTCTTGGAAATCCAACGACCATGTAACTGTGGGTCTCTTCCGGCCTCTCTGTTCAGTTGCATCTATCTGCCTGTGGATCTTTATGGCAGCACCACACTGTCTTGATTATTGCATCTTTATGGTCATGTTATGAAGTCAACTCCTTCAGCTATGATTTTGAAATTGTTCACAGGATATTCTCAGTCTTTTACATTTCCATGTAACTTTTAGCATCAGTTTGTTAATTTTACAACAACAAAACCTGTGGGATTATGATAGAAATTAAGTTAAATCTATAGCTCAGTTTGGGGAGAACTGTCATCTAACTGAGTTTTTCAGTCCATGACCTGTCATTCTGCTTCATTTATTCAAGGCTTCTTTTTCTCAGTAATGTTTTATTATTTCCAAAGTAGAAATTTTGCATGTCTTTGGTTAATTTTATTCCTAGATGTTGTACTTTTATTAAAAATGGGAAATAGATATGTTATCGATAATCTCAATTCAAAAATATTCATTATTTATTTATATTCTATACACTAAGCAAAACAAGAACTTCTAAAAATGGGACAAGGATTCCATGACTTGGCAGTGAAATAAAGGAATGGAAAGAGTCCAAGAACACACACGATGGAAATGGAATAGAAAAATTTTGTTAATTCACTCACTGTAAGTATATTCTGTGATGGGGCAGGAAGGGGGTTAAATATGTGGCCACTCCTATCTGGAACTGTCTTGACCCTAGTGTCCTTCACAATGGACTGCTGCATGGGTAGCCCTTGGTGAACTAACTACCCTTCATTAGTGTTATTTTCTTATTCACTTAAAATGTTTCATAACTTTTTAGTTTCTGTGATTTCATTGATTTTTTTTTTTTTTTTTTGGTGCCTCATCAGTACTAGGAGAAGGCTGAGTCTGAGGCCTTTTGGGTTTTATCATCTTTTCTTCCACTTTCCGCCTCACTTGCCTCTCTTGCTCCTCTTTATTAACACCAATGACAGGCTTGTATTCTTCCTCTTCCACTTCTACCTTACTTAAGGATGGACATTTTCTCACTGAAATAAGCTCTAAATTCTTCCACTTAGTCATTGCTGAGGAACAGAATCTTAGGCTCATTAACAATTCTTTGGTCAAGTGTTTCTACACCTTCCAAGGAAACCTCATCCAAGGAGTTGCTCACAGTTAAGATCAAGAAATAGAGCATATTTGGGTAAACTTAACTTGTTTAATGATCCTTCATCCTTCATCAGATATACTTACAAATGAAAGAAACAAAAGATCTCCAACCTCTTTCTTTTCATTGTTGATCTTGGGCTAAAGATGACTCCAGTTCTTTTTTTTTCTTTTCTAGATGTCCATACATCTTTCTGGATTGATTTTTTATTTCCTTCATAGGCACTTTCTACTCAAGAAGTTGCTGCACCATCCCTTTTTTCTTCTGAGGGAAGCAAAATTAATAAAGCTTCATCATCTACCTGGCAGGTCTGTATGCTTTGTGAATATGAGTTGGCCTCCTCTGGGTAATCAAACTGAAGAACTCAATTCATGGCCTGAATATCCAATACACTGGCTGCAGTCTCAGTAGCAAAGAGCACTGTTTGCTCTCTTGAAGATAAACTTATTACAGACTTGCATTTTTCCTCATCTCCTGCTGTCAACCACAGAAGCTGAGACTAGAAATACCAAAGTATAGGCAGTAGGAAACTCAGTTTAAAGACTGAGCCTCTCAACAACTGGAAAAAAATATATAACGCTTCTCAAAAGAACAGAGGATACTTATTTCTTACTTTAGCTCAAAACCTTCCTAGTTTTGTTTCAAAGGGACAGCAGTGTTACATTTTACTTTCTTAACCAACTCAAACATATTCAGAGATTTCAAAATTAAGTGCTCAAGGTATAAGGTATTTGACTTGTTTAACCTAGAAAAAGGCAAAGTCAATGTATTTTAGAAAGTGTTTTCTTTTTAAATAATAGCATTCAGTGTCAGCAAAGTCCATGCCCAAGATTTGTACTTCATCATGAACTAACCTTTAGAGAATGGTACCATAAACATTAATTACTTTATCCTTGTAATAGTTGGATATGTATGCAAACAAGTATATTTATGAGGCTGACCCTCTCAAACATCCTGTCTCAGGCCCTTTCCATCAATGATGAGAGTGCTGAAAAGTCATGATTCTTTTCTAATTCTCAGAAAACCAAAGGCCTGAGAAATATATAAGTTCTCTCATAGGTAATACCATCAGGACACAGAGTTCATCTGTCAAAGTCTGTTAAAAATAATAAAAAACTTCTACTACTGGGATAAGGAAGTTTTCCCAGGTGGCCCAGGAGTAAAGAATTCACCTGCCAATGCAGGATCCTGATGCAGGTTTAATCCCTGGGTTGGGAAGATCCTCTGGAGGAGGAAATGGCAACCCACTTTATATTCTTGCCTGGAAAATTCCATGAACAGAGGAGCCTAGTGGGCTATAGGCCGTAGGGTCACCAAGAGTCAGACACAACTGAGTGACTGAGCATGCACACTCCACTCTAGGACACGGAAATCCAAGTCTTGCCAGATCCTGTTCTGGCAGCTCTAAATACATCTTTATCCTGCAAAGCTGGTTGTTTGTTTGTTTTTTTCTCCCGTTTTTGTTTTTTAAATCTGTTCTCTATTATTGCCTCATAAAGGCCCAAAGGAATAATTTTTGAAAAAATTTTAAGTTCAAAACTATTTGCCTGTTGACTTATACTTGAAGGATTGTTTAGACAGATATAAGTCTCTAAGTTACTTAATCTTTCCTTCCAAATCTTTAAAGTATATTCCATTTTCTTGCACTGATTGAAAGCGGAGGCCAATATAACTTCCCCCTTATAAAAATTTCAACCTATCTGCCTGGCTCCCAAATGGAATGGCTCTTGACCTCAAGTCCAACAATTTTACTCAGTACTGACACACAGGATGCCCCTTGAATATGCAGGTTCTAGTTGTCTTTTATTTCAGAAGAGCTTACACTCTAAAAATGGGATTTATTTCATTAGTTTGAGTGGCTTGTATTTACTATTACAAATATGACGGTCCTGCTCTTCCTGTCTTCAGGATCAACAGTCTACAAACTGGAACCGTATGATGACTAAGAGATATGTGGGCACAGATTGTTTAAAGGCAATCAAATTCCAGATCCTCACCTTCCTATTACTGATCCTTTCTGCAATGTACCTGAAGCTAAGGTACCACACCAGCCTTCTTCTCTACCCCGCCTTCAGAATCACTCGTTTCCCACTTTACAAAAGGAATGAAGACCACTCACCAATCCTGGCTAGTGCACTGCCCTGAAATGTAAAAACCCTCCAGGAAGCCAAACCTGTAAATGCTCTTTTAATCAAAGCATCACAATAAGGATTTGTTCTCTCCCCATCATACATAAAACATATATATTTTATTAAGGGACGGAATATGTGGGCCCATGTTAGTATATTACAAATTCAGATACATAGTAGAATGAAGCAGTAGTGAGAGTTTTTACTTAAGGATCTTACCTTCCAATACTTTTATTATTGTAAAGATACACAACTCAACTCTGGGAGACTTGAGTGAGTGCAAAGCAAGAAATCTTGAAGGCAGCAGTATCACCATATCCAGGCAACACGTGGTAAGTCTCTGTGCTTATCTATTTATCTATATTAGAATTAGAATTCAGCTGTGTGATGGTCGTCATGGAGACATATATTAACATATTTATTTGGGCTGAAAAATCAAGTTGGATTTTTACTGACAGAAGGAAGTCTGATTTGGAAGATGAGTTTAAAATTGACAACTAAGCTTTGTCGATGAGATTAAATGGCAATCATTTTCCCTAAATTGAGTGATGTACGTTATAGCCTCAAGGTGCTGATGATAAAAGCACATTTCAGATACATGTTAAGACAAAAAGTTTCTCTAAAAACAAACTGCATGTTAGTAAATATATATTAAAATTCATTTTTCTAACTAACATTTTGTAAGTATATTGGGCTAATAATCAAGGTGCCTCTAAGTAAAAGAGTAACAAATAAAAGTCATTTGGTAAATCTTAGTTAAGCCTTTTTTGATAAACTTCCCCAAATTGAGAAAGTGATAATAAATCCCTTTCAAAGTCAGATGTTTCCAATTCTTTGTTTTCCAAAAATGATTGAGTAATGGAGTTGCCAGTAGACAGATCACTGAAATAATTTATTGATCACTTTTGGATTTCTGGCATGTAACTAAGGATAAAAAAAAGTTAATAAACGTAGTTCTGGCATATTGTAAACACTGATATTTTAAAATCACAGGTATTACATCATCTTTTCAATGTGTATTTGACTTGGCTCACTCATCTCTATGACCTCATTTCTTTTTCTGTATCATTTCTTTTCCTTTGCACTCCTTCCAATTTTGTTTATATTCCTTTGGTAGTTTTTTTCTTCAACTGTTTTTTTCTGAATTATGCTTCTGATTTTGTGTGTGTGGGCTTAGTTGCTCAGGCATGTCAGACTCTTTGAGACCCCATGTACTGTAGCCCACCAGGCTCCTCTGTCCATGCGGGTTCTTCAGGCAAGAATACTGGAGTGGGCTGCCATGCCTTCCTCCAGGGGATCTTCCCAACCCAGGGATTGAACCTAAGTCTCCCGCATTGCGGGCAGACTCTTTACTGTCTGAGCCACCAGAGAAGCCCTGTAATTTTGTAATTAAACTTAACTATAACTATTCATTTGTAACTTATAATTGAACCATTTCCCATTTTGTATGTGATATGACATAGGAATTAAATAACATACTCTTTCACATGAGCGTCTCTTACCCCAACTTGATACATTGAAAAATCTGTCCATCCTTTCCCCCACTGGTCTATAATACCAGTTTTGGTATAAATCTAGGCCCCATACATAGATCTGTTTCTGAATTCTCAAGTCTTTCTATTGGCCAATTTGTGTATCTTTGTACCATACACTGGCTTAATTATTATAATTTCATATTAAGTCACAATAAAAGGCAAGAAAGACACTTTGTCTTCACAATTTTTGGACCACTCTTTTACCATATAGTTCAGAATTACAATGTTAAGTATCACCAAAATAACAACAACAAAGATGAACAGTAATTGTTGTTGTTAAGTTGCTCAGTCATGTCCGACTCTTTGTGACCCCACTGACTGCAGCATGCCAGGCTTCCCTGTTCATTACCAACTCCTGGAGCTTACTCAAACTCATGTCCACTGAGTCAGTGATGCTATCCAATCATCTTGTCCCCCACTGTCCCCTTATCCTCCTACCCTCAATCTTTCCCAGAGTCAGGGTCTTTTTCAATGAGTCGTCTCTTCATATCAAGTATCCAAAGTATTGGAGTTTTAGCTTCAGCATCAGCCCTTCCAATGAATATTCAGGATTGATTTCCTTTAGGACTGACTGATTTGATCTCCTTGCAGTCCAAGGGACTCTCAAGAGTCTTCTCCAACATTACAGTTCAAAAGCATCAATTCTTTGGCACTCAGCCTTCTTTATGGTCCAACTCTCACATCCATACATAACTACTGGAAAAACCACAGCTTTGTCTATATGAACCTTTGTTAGTAGTAGTAACATTAAAATCCCAAAGTCTGTTAGGAATTTGATTCTAGGTGTATTGAGAGAATTAGCATCTTTGCAACACTGAGTTTCAGAGTCCATTAATACAGTGTTTCTCTCCATTAAACTGGTTTGTAGTTAATATCTTTTGATAAAAGTTTATAACTTTGTCAATAAAGGTTGTTGACACTACATTTATTCAAATGCTGTTTATACTGTGCCTCTATTGTAAAACTGTATATTTTTAAAATTGCCCTTTCTGTAGTAACTCTGCTGTGGAGAAACCTGGCAACACCAAATGATGAAGATTAACATCACTAATGATGTCATGTGGATGGGATGTGATACAATCATGAGAAAACATCAGACAAACCCCTTCCCTGGTGGCTCAGGCAGTAAAGAATATGCCTGCAATGCAGGACACCTGGGTTCGATCTCTGCGTTGGGAAGATCCCCTAGGGAAGGGAATGGCTACCCACTCCAGTATTCCTGCCTGGAGAATTCCATGAACATAGGAGCCTGGCAAGCTACAGTCCATGGGGTCACAAAGAGTCAGACATGACTGAGTGACTTACACACATAAACCCCAACTGAGGTCCATTCTACAAAAGATCAGACCACTGCCCTTCCAAGTGCCAGGTCTCAGAAAGAAAAGAGCAAACAACTGATGTAAACTGAAATAGACTAGAGTTAACAGTTACATGGAGTTTGACCATGAAAGAGAAAAAAGGGCATGGGTAGAAAAACTGAGGAAAATGTGAATAAAGGCATAGTTCAGTTAACATTATTATATCAAGGTTAATTTCTTAGCTTGAGAAGCTGAACCATAGCTATATAGGATGGTAATTACTTCAAAATAAAATGTTCTTAAAAATTACCTCTTCTGTTTTGTTTTTGTTGTCAGTCTTCAGAAATGCCATTGGCTTTTCTATACTCATTTTGCATCCAAAAACCTGGCTAAACTGTCTAGTTAATGCTACGAATTTAGCTGCAGAGTTCTGTAAATTTTCTACATAGACAATTATATTATTTACCAACAGTGACAATTTTTTTCTTCCTTTCCATTCCTACATCTTTTTTTTTTTTTAGGTTCACCCACTTGCAACATTTCACTCTGCTGGCTAGGATCTCTGGTACAATGCTGAATAGACATGGTGATATGGATCTTTATCTTTTTTTTGGATCTTTATCTTTTAAGAGTTACATTATATCTGCTGATGGCCAGTGATCATTTTAATTTCACCAGAATAATGTAAGGAAAATAAATTGCTTTTGCTTTGAACATTTATATCATAAAGGTTGCAATACAATTTTAAAAAATTTTCTAATACTAAAATGTTTATTTGAAAAGCATAAAAAGATATACTACACAAACTAACATGACAAAAAAAGAAGAGCAATACAGTATTATGTCACTAAAAGAAAATAAAAAGTTCTGACGCTGACCTTTGTTACCTGTAGACAATTAACAAACTTTTCTTTCAGTTCATGGTATGGAGCTGTCACTGCCAAGTAGCTGCCAAGCCAGAGTCCCCAGTTCCAAACCTTTCTCCCTTGTACCAGAGGTGGTCTTGTGCATAGTTTTCCCCTAAAAAAAGTGTCAGTGGAAGGGGACTGAATGTCAGACCTCAGGTTGAGGCTTTTCAGAAGCAGGTAAGATGGGTTCCTGCTCCTTTCTCAGCTGCTGGAGGATTCAAAGGTCCAGGATATAGACCATCACCTATTGATCAAGAATGTGTTCAGTGTACTGCTCAATAGCAATAAATATACTTTAATTAGGTTGAAGCTATTATGTTTTTTGTAGTCCATTTACTATATAGCACTTAGCTTTTCCCAAGTAACATAAAAATGCTACCTTTAAGTGAAGTGCAAGCCAAACAAAAAAATCTAAAATAGATGAGAACTGCTTAGAGGCCCAGCAGCAGGAAAGAGAGAAACCAAGGAAAAGATAGAAACAGTCATGTCACACAGTCAAAAAAATTTTTTTTAAATAATCAATTGTTTAAAAAAAATTTTTTTTTGATGTGGACCATTTTTAAAGTCTTGATTGAATTTGTTACAATATTGTTCTCTTTTACATTTAGGTTTTTCGGCCGTGAGGCATGTGGGATCTTAGCTCTCCAACTAGGGATCAAACTTGCAACCCCTGCATTGAAAGGCAAAGTCCTAACCACTGGATAACCAGGGAAGTCCCAGTCACAAAACTTTTAATATTAATACAAGTACTGGGTTGTGGAAAGGAATCTGTGGTGATAGAAGTCATAAAAGTGGTTTTGCCTCAGAGGGAGCAAATCAAAGTGAAATAGCTAGAAAGTGGCTTGCATTAGGGATAATGGAAATGTTCTCCATCTTATTCTTGGAGGTGGTTTACATAGGTGTATACAACTGTCAAAACTCATTGAACTGAGAGCTGTGTGTTTCAGTTCAATTCAGTTCAGTTGCTTAGTCGTGTCCGACTCTTTGCAACCCCATGAATTGCAGCACGCCAGGCCTCCCTGTCCATCAACAACTCCCGGAGTTCACTCAGACTCACGTCCATCGACTTGGTGATGCCATCCAGCCATCTCATCCTCTGTCGTCCCCTTCTCCTCCTGCCCCCAATCCCTCCCAGCATCAGAGTCTTTTCCAATGAGTCAACTCTTCGCATGAGGCGGCCAAAGTACTGGAGTTTCAGCTTTAGCATCATTCCTTCCAAAGAACACCCAGGGCTGATCTCCTTTAGAATGGGCTGGTTGGATCTCCTTGCAGTCCAAGGGACTCTCAAGAGTCTTCACCAACACCACAGTTCAAAAGCGTCAATTCTTCAGCACTCAGCTTTCTTCACAGTCCAACTCTCACATCCATACACGAGCACTGGAAAAACCATAGCCTTGACTAGACGGACCTTTGTGGGCAAGGTAATGTCTCTGTTTTTTAATATGCTATCTAGGTTGGTCATAACTTTTCTTCCAAGGAGTAAGCGTCTTAATTTCATGGCTGCAAACACCATCTGCAGTGATTTTGGAGCCCCCAAAAATAAAGTCTGACACTGTTTCCACTGTTTCCCCATCTATTTCCCATGAAGTGATGGGACCGGATGCCATGATCTTCGTTTTCTGAATGTTGAGCTTTAAGCCAACTTTTTCACTCTCCTCTTTCACTTTCATCAAGAGGCTCTTTAGTTCTTCACTTTCTGCCATAAGGGCGGTGTCATCTGCATATCTGAGGTGATTGATATTTCTCCCGGCAATCTTGATTCCAGCTTGTGCTTCATCCAGCCCAGCGTTTCTCATGATGTACTCTGCATATAAGTTAAATAAGCAGGGTGACAATATACACCCTTGACGTACTCCTTTTCCTATCTGGAACCAGTCTGTGTGTTTACTGTATGTAAATTATACCTCTATTTCTGAAAATGCATGAGATAGCTTCAAAGGCAGAGCAAGTGTCTAACTAAGCCTATGCATGTGTGCTCAGTTGCTTCAGTCATGGCTGACTCTTTGGGATCCCGTGGACTATAGTCCACCAGGCTCCTCTGTCCATGAGATTCTCCAGGCAAGAATACTGGAGTGGGTCGCCATGCCCTCCTCACGGGGATCTTTCCAACATAGGAATCGAACCAGTGTCCCTTAGGTCTCCTGCACTGTGGCAGGTTGTTTACCACTAGCACCACCTGGGAAGCCCAACTAAGCCTATAGCTGTGAGGGAAAAGAGACAGAAAACAGAACATTAGAATAACATTATTACTTGCTGTATTTATTGAGAATTTACAAGAAAGAAATCTGCATGGGCAAGAGATAAGAGGTTTGAAGGCAAAACTGAAAGGGAGCAGAGAATCCAGAAATCTGGAGGCTCCCAGAGTTAGAAAATTTGACTGCTTCTGGACTATACACAGTAAGAGGAGACTGAAAATTGCTTTGAGCAAAAATGGCCTTTTACATTTTCTACTGTGAATGGAGGGAAGTCAGCCTTGCTGTCGATCAGGATGAGCACACGAACTTCCCATGAAACCTATTTCAATTGGTCAACCAAGGACCCCTGTAAGCTGAGAGACAGGGGAATTGCAGAGAGGAAGCAAAGGAATAAATCAGGTGTGGGACTCTCTGGTGTGCTCTTTTGGCTAGAGTGACAGTACAGAATTTATTGTCCAACTCGGGATAGTTCTGAGAGTGAAAGAGGGCATTATTACTTAATATGCATGAGAGCTATTAATATAAACTGAGATTGTCCCTGCCAGACTGGGACACCCAGTCCCTCTCTTACTGGCAAATGGAGTCAACTATAAGAAGGCGGATCAGAAGCCAACTAAGTTTTTGAGGGCACAACAAGGCCCAAAACTTCACAAGCCTGCCTCTACGCCACTGGCTGACTCTGAAAACAATGTGCAAGCTGCCAAAATTTCAAGGTCAGAGAGTAAGGAAAAAGGTTACAGAGCCCCCGGTATGTGCTGCATGCTGAGTCGCTCAGTCACGTCCAACTCATTTCAACCCTGTGAACTGCAGCCCGCCAGGCTCCTCTGTCCATGGGGATTCTCCAGGCAAGAATACTGGAGTGGGTTGCCATGCCCTCCTCCAGGGAATCTTCCCAACACAGAGATTGAAATCAGGTCTCCTGCATTGCAGGAGGATTCTTTACCAACTGAGCTACCAGAAATGCCCAAATAGCCCCCAAAGAGGGTATATTTCCCAATGACAACCTAACTGTGGGCTTGGAAGAAGAGGAGCAGAGAACCTTCCAGTAGACAGATTCAGGTCCTAGAGAATAATGTACAAAGGATTTCTATCTGGAGAGCAGGGCCAGAGTCTAATCAAGGGACTTCTACCCCAGATGAGAGATCTTCCAAACACTTCTTGCCTTTTTTTCTTTTGGCCACTGTCCATATTCCTAATTCTAAATGCTCACTTAGCTTCGGAAAATTAAACACAAACTCATAATGTGCTACTTGGGCCTAATGCAATAAATTATGAACACTGCACGTAATGTGATGGTGGTGAGAATAAACCCAAAGAGTCTTTTACAAAGATCACTGAGCTGCCTGCCAGGAGGCCATGATCCTCATCCAACCTTCACTATTAAGTGTGTGACCCTGGATAAATCATGATTCCTCTGGACTTCAGTTCCTTCATTTGCAAAATGAAGATGAGGATGCCTTCCAGTTCTGTAATTCTAATTTAAAATTCTTGACCTTGCTGAGCCAAAAGAACTACAAAAATCCTCTAAAAAATGTCCTTACCTGGAGAATCCATAATAGACTAGTGAATCTGGTTTTTATAGCAGAAGCAACTCAGCACAATTCTAAAAATTTATATTGGCAAGAAGGATCTTGGCACTTTTTCATTTCTTGATTTTTCTATATTATTTTGCTCTCATTATAGTACATTAAGGAATAAAATATAGCCCTTTTTAAGGGGAAAAGAAACTTGCCTTCCATTTCATTAGGCGTTCAAAACTAATCCAAAAAGAGAGGGGAGCTACACTGCCGATTGTCAGTCCAGGTTCGATGCATGAGACAGGGTACTCAGGGCTGGTGCACTGGGATGACCCAGAGGGATGGGATGGGGAGGGAAGAGAGAAGGGGGTTCAGGATGGGGAACACATGTACACCCATGGCTGATTCATGTCAATGTATGGCAAAAAGCACTATAATATTGTAAAGTAATTAGCCTCCAATTAAAATAAATATATTTTTTAAAAAAGGAACACAAAGAAAAAAAATTTTTTTTTAAGAAATTTCAATTCTTTGTAATATTTACAAACTAAAATTCAGAATGTTTTAAAAACCAAAATGCAATTTGGAGAAAACTTCCCATCTAAAAATTACCATAAAACTATATTTTATTATACAGTCAATATTCATTGACTAAATGATTGATTAAAAATATTGATCAAAAATTGACTTAAAATATTTTTTCAAATATTAATTTTAACAGTTAATTAATTTTAATTAATTCACACTAATTAAAATGTGGAAAATGTGTCTGCTAAATTTCAACTTTTGATGCTTCTAATTTCTGGAAGAAAATAATACTCGAGACTGTCTTCTTCATTGTCTTGATAAAACATACTTGAGACTGTCTTGATAAAAGACAAAAAGTAATATTCCATGCTACATTCTCAACTCATTAATATTCAATATTTGTTTTTCTCTTTCTGACTTACTTCACTCTGTATTACAGACTCTAGGTGACCCAATTTCATTCGTTTTTATGGCTAAGTAGTATTCCATTGTATATGTATACCACATTTTATTTATCCATTCATCTGTCTACAGACATTTAGGCTGCTTTCATGTCCTGGCTATTGTAAATAGTGTAGCAATGACATACATACACTACCATGTATAAAACAGATAGCTAGTGGGAAGCTGCTGTATAGCACGGGGAGCTCAGCTCGGTGCTCTGTGATGACCTGGAGGGGTGGGTGGGGAGAGAAGCTCAAGAGAGAGGGGATGTATGTATACATATGGCTGATTCACACTGCTGTACAGCAGAAACAAATACTACACTGTGAAGCAATTATACTCCAATTTTTTTAATTAAAAAAAACCCAATATCTTACATATTTTATTACTCATAATTAATACAGTTTTATACATGTATAAGGATAGCCTGATGGTTCAGTGGTAAAGAATCTACCTGCCAAGCAGGAGACCTAGGTTCAATCTCTGGGTCAGGAAGATCCCCAGGAGAAAGAAGTGGCAACCCACTCTAGTATTATTGCCTAGGAAATCCCATGGACAGAGGAGCCTGGCAGGTTATAGTCCATGGGGTTGCAAAAGAGTTGGACACAATTTAGCGACTAGACAACATACACGTATAAAAATAAGAGCCAAACATTTGTCACTTCAAATCACTATATGCTGGATAAAGAAAAAACAGCCAACATTTTGCAGATCACGCTATCACATACCTTAATACCAGTGAGTTTCTAAATCAGTTTTATTTATTGTCACTGACTACAAAGCTATGAACCAGATGTTGCACTACCATATAAAACAAGGAATATAAACTCTACAGTGCTTTGAGAAAAGATCATTCGATTATCTGTTGAGTGAATAAAACAATAAGGAACTAGAATAAGCACCATAAAATACTCTGAATCTCTAAAACACAAATTTGAAGGAGTACTTTAGATTATATAAAAGATATAAATAAGTTTAAGTAATGGAAAATTTGTAAGTGGAATATTGTAAATGTGCTAAGGAAATTATTTAGAGATACTTGACAGTAACTCTCAGGTAAAAGAAGATTTTCACCTTCTGCTAAGTCACAGTATCACAACTTTTTTAATGATAAAAATTATCCCTTAAGAGACTGTTTCAAAAATTCTTGTTTACGTATAAGTACTGATGTTGAGAAGTCTCTTGTTTGTTCTTATTCAGAATACTTTGTATACGACAATTTTTCTTCTCTGGATTCTAGGAGAGTGTCTTGTATTATTTCTCTGATAACTTTCTCCCATTTTCTCTTGGATTAAGTGAGTGACTGAACTTTCTGGATCATGTCTCTAATGATTTCTTCCTCAGATTTATCTTTCAATCCCTGTCAGTCAGTCAGTTCAGTCACTCAGTCATATCTGACTCTTTGCAACCCAATGGACTGCAGCACGCCGGGCCTCCCTGTCCTTCACTATCTCCCGGAGCTTGCTCAAACTCATGTCCATTGATTCAGTGATGCCATCCAACCATCTCATTCTCTGTTGTTCCCGTCTCCTCCCACCTTCTATCTTTCCCAGCATCAGGGTCTTTTCAAATGAGTTAGCTCTTTGCATCAGGTGGCCAAAGTATTGGAGTTTCAGCTTTAGAATCGTCCTTCCAATGAATATTTAGGACTGATTTCCATTAGGATTGAATGATTGGATCTCCTTGCAGTCCAAGGGACTTTCAAGAGTCTTCTCCAACACCACAGTTCAAAAGCATCAATTCTTCGGTGCTCAGCTTTCTTTATAATCCAACTCTCACATCCATACATGACTACTGGAAAAACCACAGCTTTGACTAGACAGACCTTTGTTGGCAAAGTAATGTCTTTGCTTTTTAATATGCTAAGTTGGTCATACCTTTCCTTCCAAGCAGGAAGTGTCTTTTAATTTCATGGCTGCAGTCACACCATCTGCAGTGATTTTGGAGCCCAAGAAAATAGTTTCTCACTATTTCCATTATTTCCCCATCTATTTGCCATGAAGTGATGGGACTGGATGCCATGATCTTAGTTTTCTGAATGTTGAATTTTAAGCCAAGTTTTTTCACTCTCCTCTTTCACTTTCATCAAGAGGCTCCTTAGTTCTTTGCTTTCTGCCATAAGGGTGGTATCATCTGAATATCTGAGGTTATTGATATTTCTCCCAGGAATCTTGATTACAGCTTGTGCTTTATCCAGCTCGGCATTTCACATGATTTACTCTGCATGTAAGTTAAATAAGCAATCCCTGTAAGAAATTTGCTTCAGCCATCATATTCTTAATTTTTGTGGGTTACTTTTTGTTCTTTAATTTTCCTTTCTTGTCTTCTCCTTTTTAAAAAGGACACTGTTATCCATGCAAAATCTCACATTTTCAGAGACAGTACTTCTAGTTCGTTTCTTAAGTTTCCTATTTCTGTCTCTACAGTTCTGTCTTAGAGTTCTCTGTTGCTCTTTATTTCTGCTTTCCTATGGGAGGCACTTCCACATATCTGATGATCTTTGACTGTCTTTTCCATTTAAGTGGAAAATTACTAGCAAAGCAAGACGGCAGCTCTGTCTGTGGGCTGAGCTTGTTGAAGGTGCTCTTTATTGAAAAGCAGCCAGCTGGCTTTCCCTGTGGGGAACCCCTGTAAGGAGTTTCTCTGCAAACAGTCAGCTTCTCTAGAGAAACTCCCAGCACCTGAATGGGGACTTGGAAGTTTGGATCCTGGTGCTCAAAGTGCAGGGCAGATGTCTATGCAACCCCACCCTCGAAGCTCCCATGTTCCCGAGCCTAGGTTCTCTTAAGTTTCAACATCTTCAAAGAATAAACCTCTCATCCTCTGGGGAAGGTGGGTATCCAGCTGGGTTGAGACAAGGACCTGTGTGTCCAACTGGTCCTTTTACAGACTTTCAACTGATTCTGTTTTTCTAACTACTCCTCCAGCCTGAGCTGATAACTGTAATCATGGGACCTCCCAAGGTTCTGCAAGGCAAAACTGTTTCCTTTCCTGTTACTCTCCTCTGTGGGAGCTCAGATTTTCACCTTCCTCTGCTAAGTCACAGCATCACAACTTTCTGTTCACGTTAGTGGATTAGGGTTAGTGATGTCATATACCTTTTTTCAAAGACAGAGCTGGAATTTTTTCTTATTTCCTTCGTTTCGGATGGATTTGGTAAGAAGAGAAGGCAGAACATTCTTTGCATCTTAAAATCACAATCTACAGTGTTTACATGACTTCACACATTGTGTGTCACAGTCTGAGGCCGCTATAGTTTTGGTCTGCTGAGCACTCGCTTCCATTGCCCTTCTTTGAACTCCTTTGGAGAAAGCCTCTCTCACTCCAGGAGACCCAAGGGGGACCTTCAGTCCCTGGGCACACACACACCCCTCTACTGCAGAACTGGGAATACAAGTCCTTGGCTAGGACTCAGTGATCATTCATCACATGGGGTTAAGGAGAGTCGATTCGCATCTTCTTTAAGGCAGGTAGTGAGGCATTTGGCCCAGTGAATTCTCTTTCTGTTGGGTCTGCTAAACTGGGAAGATGACAGTCCCAAGTTGCTGCCGGCTAGTCATCTTACTGATCACATGCTGTCTGCAGAATGACGAACAAAGAAACCGGCAGAGCCGAAACAGTCCAGCTGAGATCATCTGAGTTCCTGGCTGCAGCCATGCCTGACGCCAGATGCACCTCTGGAAACCATAGTTATATAAACAATTAAGTTCCTTTGATTTTCATATGCTGGCTTGAGCTGGCCTTCATGCATCTGCAACCGAAGGAGTTCTGATGAATTCATCATTTAATTGAAGTGTTCCAAATTACTAACAGTTGAATGATACACCACCACTTCTTTGCCAAAAATTAAACAGCCTAACCTCTTTTACTAAAATAAAATCGCAAATCATATATCCATATGTCCCTTTCGCCATTTAGGTAAGATACTTTGATTTTATCTGAATATTCTCATTTTTCAGGGCAGTGTACCTTGGAGAAAGATATATATAGTTGTTCTATAGTTTTACAAACCCAATAGCCCCTAACCTGCAGAACGAATCTCATGCAGGGACTTCAAAAAGTCTTGTCATCTCTTTAAACCTTCTCTATCAGGGCTCTTAGTTTTTAATAAACTTCAAGTTTTATGGCTGTCTTGCATAAAAGCTATGTGGAAAAACAAAATAATGTATCTCAAAATATTTGTTCCCTTTGAAGGAAAAGTAGGGCTTAAATGTAAAGAATTATTCAGCCTCAATCTCTGATCTAGAGCCTGGATACCAGGATAATTTCAATGCAAGGGTTTATGGGAAAGAAGGAGAGAGTAATAAAATGCTTCCAAGGAAGTAGATGGGATGCTTAGAAGTCCTGTGTCTCTGGATGCTCCTCCTGGACTAACCTCTCCAATATCACCTCCGGGGCACTGTGCTCACCAGCCCACAGTCAACATTTAAGCCTCTGAGTCTAAAGTTCCTATCTGGGTCTTTTTATCAGTTTCAAGTGCATCTAGAGGCTGTGCAGGTAATCCAATAGCATGAGGAGGCTAAACATTATTAATGTATTATAATTATTTTATTTGTACAAAAAATAAATCTTACTAAAATTCCAGTCTCTCGCACTCTCTTTTATTGACTTACTTTTTTTCATAAAGCATTTTTATCTCTTATTTCTACTTTCTCCATGATTTGCTTCATAATGCTATCTTAAATAATAGCTTTTTGGCACAGAAACTCCTTGTATGCATAGAAGTCGTGTCTGAATAAACACAAATAACAATGAAGATAATTAATAGTTCAGTTCATTGAAAGTGAGTATGTGCCATGCACTGTTCCAAGTGCTTTATAGGTTTTGTCTTCACTTCAACCCTACGAGGTGGGTAGGGGAAGGTGGGTACCCTCATCCTCATTTTGCAGATGAGGGGGCGGAGGCACTGAGAGGGGTGAGCAACTGCCCAGATGAGAGAGCAAACAAGGTATAAGTATGACTCCAGGTACTTTGTTCCAAGGATCTCTGCCCTTTAACAATTATTCTGTGCTCCACCAAGAAATATGCCATCAGTTATTGGAAGGAATGATGCTAAAGCTGAAACTCCAGTACTGTGGCCACCTCATGCGAAGAGTTGACTCATTGGAAAAGACTCTGATGCTGGGAGGGATTGGGGGCAGGAGGAGAAGGGGACGACAGAGGATGAGATGGCTGGATGGCATCACGGACTCGATGGACGTGAGTCTGAGTGAATTCCGTGAGTTGGTGATGGACAGGGAGGCCTGGCGTGCTGTGATTCATGGGGTCGCAGAGTCGGACACGACTGAGTGACTGAACTGAACTGAACTGAATGGGCTGAATTGTGTTCCCCAAAATGTTATGCTGAGGTCGTAAGCCCGTGACCCCATGGGCTGTAGCCCGCCAGGCTCCTCTGTCCATGGAATTTTTCCAGGCAAGGATACCGGAGTGAGTTGCCATTTCTTTCTCCAGGGGAATCTTTCTGACCCTGGGATCGAACCCATGTCTCCTGCATTGGCAGGCAGATTCTTTACCACTGAGCCAACAGGGAAGCCCTGTCTTGGAATAGGGTAGGTCTTATTACAATATGATGGCCGTCCTTACAGGAAGAAAGTCTGGACACAGGGAAGGCAATAATGAGAAGACGGGGTAGAGGGTGGAGTGATACAGCCACAAAGCAAGGAATGCATGGTGCCACCTGAAGCTAGAAGAAGCAACATGGCCCTGAGAGGCCTTTGCAGGAGCAGGGCTCTGCCAGCACCTTGATTTCAGGTTTCTTGCCTCCAAAACAGTGTAAGTAAAAATTTCTGTTGTTTAAAGCCACCCAGTTTATGGTATATTGTTACACACAATAGTCCTAGGAGAATAACAGTCTCTCATGTATATTGAAACATGCTATCCTCTCAACCTGTTATTTTCAATTTTAACACAAATCGCAAAGTGGGTATCATTTAACTTTCCTCTTAATTCTATTTAAAGAAAACCAACAGTGAAGGGCAGGGGTTGCAGAGGGGTAGGTTGTGAGAACTGGAAAGTTCTCACTCATCTCATAGAGGCAGCTCCTCACTAGCTCTAATGGATGACAGTAACTTCGAATGGCAGGCCTAAAGCTGTCACATCTTACAGTTTTCCAGAAAACCCAGAAATCTGGATGTGCACATTAACGGGGTTAACAGAAAATCCAATTAGGAACTAGTTAGAATAATACCAGTTAATAACGTTATTCATAGCGATGGACCAAATTGGGCCACAGTGTCTGCTGTGTGTGTGCGCTCTTGCTTCCTATGTCTCCTTTCCCATTCTTCAGGCTTCCATCCACCACACCTAGGAAGCAGGTTCAGGTTTGGCCCTAGAAGTCAGGTGGGAGGCAGCACCTCAGGACCAGGGACCCTTCTTGGGATGTGTGGCAGATGGGGAAGAGTCCTACACACATATGCTCCAACACTGACTGACTGCAGACTTCTGGATCCATATCTGAGCACTGTTCTAATACCATCCTTCCAATGGTCTCAGCTGGTCTTCTGAAAGCATTTATCTTTAGACTTAGGGCTTTAATGGGATAAAAGTTTGGGGTAAGCCTAGGACATGACTTTGGTACTTCCCAGGCGCACAGACACTTCATTCATAGTCTTGTCCTTATAACTTAATGAGTTCCCTACTCATTTCTTATCTTTTCTCTGTATACTTGAAAGAAGTGTAACTGGATGACAACGCAGAGCTGAGAGCTGTCTTTCAGTATTCACCATCCTGTAATCTATGAAAGGTGCCCAGAAACCTGGAACCACTTTTGAACAGCAATTTTGTGAAAGCACGTTTACAAAATGTGACTTTCATACTTGGGCTTATTAAAAACTTCAAAAATATAAACTGTTCTGAGAACATTAACATTACTGTTAGTCTGATACATCTATGACTATTCAACAGACTTAGAATTTTCCAGGTCCTCACTGGCTATAAACATTTCTTCAGTATCTGCTAGAGTCCAAACCCGTTTGATATGGTGCAGAAATGAATCATTTCTTCTGGTGAATGAGAGGGGGTACTTGGGATGCTGCCAGGACTCTCTCCGCTGCAACTGAGATACCTAAATCAGGGATGAGATACCTAATTCAGGGATGCATCTTGGCACATCATGGTGGTAGGGATTATAAAACTGACAAATGTCATTTTGGAAGCTTAGTACAACAATGTTAAGATGTGAAATACACAAAATCCGTCCAAATCATCTCATTTAATGTTTTAAGGTTTTTATTAGTTTTTCTCTTGAATTAAAAATCTCTCATTCTTCCATGGGGTTTTATACCTATAAAATCATACTGAAATTCACTAGCTTATTATTCTCACAAAAATCTCAAATGGTCAGTAAAACAGGTTTTAGTCCTATAGGACAGCTAAGGGAACTGAACCTGAGAGCAGCTTTGGTTGTCCGTGGAGAAGGAGAACCTTATTACACCCAAATCTGCCTCCGACCTCCAATTTCAAGTCACTGATCTTTCCTAACAAATAAAAGGCACATGGGCTTGTAGGATCAGGCTGTTCAAATAGTGAGATGATCAGATTTGGGATTGAAACCCAGATCTATCACCGACTAGACTTCTGACCTCAGATTCATTTCTTAAACATTTCTCAAGCCCAAGTTCCTCCATTGTAAAATGGAGTTAAGATCCTAAAAGACACATAAAGGACATGGTATAGAGCAGTACTCAACAGATTTAATTTCCCCTCTCTTCCCTTTCTCTTACAGGCTCCCTCAAGTCTAAGCAGACCATTCATCACCTGGTTAAACATCTGGATGATTAGTGAAAAACCTAAGCTTTATATATATAAAAAAGTGGAGATATTGATAACACAACAATAAATTGTCACAGGCAAACAAGGCCACAGCAGAAAGTGCTATCACATAAGTACTATTACAAAACAGCCAATAGAGTGGTTCTTTTTATTTTTTTAATCCACGATGTTGAATCCTTTTTTAAAGGGGACAGGTCACATCAAAACATCTCATCTTGAATTTATTCTCTGCCATCTTATAAACAAGGCCCATTGCTGCCAAACATAAATTATTTAAAACACACCAAAGAGATGAGAAATGTGTTCGACTGACGCAAAGTCTGAGACTTCTAAGTGTGGATACCCTGGCAGCCTTCTCGTCCCACATCAGCCCCCAGGATTACCTGGTGTGTCAGTGTCACAGGAGAACTAAAATTCTAATTCCTTTCATCTCCTATCTGCTGGCTCCCCTGGGTGAGGGTGGGGTGGGGGTGCTCATGGACTGACACCAGCAGAGAATGGGCCCAGAGAGGAGGCTGGGGGCTGCAGAAATGGGCAGGAGACGAGCATGAACTCAGAGCAAGGATAGCTGGGTCTGCTACCAGAAAAATGAAGCAACTATCAAATTCAATGCTAAAAATATTAAAGTGCATAGCATAATTTAGACTACTGCTTCAAATTTCAATGAGATGCTGGAGAATTATGCGCCAATAAGTATGGTATATGTGACTCTGGCTGCTGGCACAATCCCGCAGAACTGGGGTTATGTTATTGCATGTGTGGGTGGTTATTAAACGCTTTATGCTTAAGCTAAAGGTCGTATTCCTCCTGCACATAACTTCAGTTACGACTATGAGTTAGGCTTGGTCCATGAGCAGACAATGATCTCCTTCCATTAAATGCAAACTGGGGGAAATTACTGTGTAAGTTGCCAGGCTGTGAGAGAAAAGAGATCACACTAATGAGGGTGAAGTGGTGTAATAGGTTCATAGAACAAATCATGCCAAGCTCAAGAAAGATATCGTCAACTCCTACACACCCAAATTAAAAATGACCCCCCATGTGACAGAACAACTGAAGCACTGTTTACCATCCTCATCTACTGTGGGGAGGGTCAGGAGAACAAGAGCCTCCTTGCCCTCAATTCAGAGCTCATGAGAGTACCAGTGACCTAGAGCTAAATGTCTCTTATGCAAATATTGGAAACTCCAAAGCTCCTGTCATGAGGGTGTTTAAAATGGGGGGCCCTTGCCAGAGCCCCCGCTCAGACTTCCTACTGCTCAGGCTGCCCAAGAAGTCCCTATTTTGCTTCCAGGACATGAGAGATATGCTTCCATATTCAGAGTCAGAGGTTCTCTACAACGGCAGTCCCCAACCTTTACAGCATCAGGGACAGGTTTGGGGGAAGACAATTTTTCCACAGAATGAGGCAGGTGGATGGTTTTGGGGTGATTAAACACATTACATTTATTTCTATTATCATTACATTGTGATATATAATGAAATAATTATATAGCTCACCAAAATGCAGAATCAGTGGGAGCCCTGAGCTTGCCTTCCTGAGCTCAGGCAATAATGGGAGCGATGGGAAGAAGCTATAAACACAGATGAAGCTTCACTCGCTTGCCCGTGGCTCATCTTCAGCTGTCTGGCCCGGTTCCTAACAGGCTGTGGACTGGTACCAGTGGCCCACGTGTTGGGGATCCCTGCTCTATAAACAGTGTGATACGTGGTGGCTGCATCAGTACTTATGAGTTAAACAATCTTGGGAGGGCGGACTGAGAAACTTAATGACTATTTATAACTGTTTTTGTGGAAAAATGCTTTCTGCATTCCAAACAACATTATTGGGCATGAACTTCGGGACCACAGTTTATTTCTGAGGCAGGGAACTGACTGTGTCTTGCTAATTACACCATGGCCAGTTTTCCCAGGACAAGATGGCAGCGTGGTGGTCTGCCAGGGGGACAGGACAAGAATGAACGGTTGCCACGAATATGGACTATGTGTGTCTGTAAGGATGTAAGATAGAGGGGAGGATGGGAGAAAAGCCCAGGCACATTCTTAATTTGTTAAACAAATAATGAGCATCGTTAAAGGCTATGCTGAACGCTGTGCAAGACAAAACTACATTAGACAAGATGTTTGATTTTCTGGTCCTCATAACCTCCCTGGGAGATAAGATAGACACCAACACACACACACTGAAGTGGCAGGGTAAAATATGCTGAAACAGTGATAAAAACAATCCTGCGTGAAGTCAGCAGAGAGAGGGAAAGCTCGTGCTTCTAGCTAGAGCGATCAGGGGAAGCTTCGTGGAGGAGTCCACACTTGAGCTAAGCCTTGAAGGTTTGCACAAGACTTCATGTAGAGAAACCAGAAAGGGAGGAACAAGGGACATTACAGAGAAACACTAACAAAACAGTCCAAGTCGAGATGTAGAGGCAAGAACAACAAGGAGATTTCAGAGAACAGGAAGAAAGCTCAGCTGGCTAAAGATGGGGATATTTTAGGAGCTTGATTGAGGGCTCTGAATGCAGGCAAAGGCATGGATTCTATCAGCAGTGAGTGAGGAGCCACTGAAGGGTTTTAAAATTATTGGAGTGGCTCTACATGCAGATCTGTGGGGCAGCGAAAATAGGACAGACGACAGAATGAAGACAAAGACTATGAGGAGATACTTACAATAGTTGGGACTGGTTAAGATGAGACCTCAAAGCTAGGTTTTTGGATAAATAGCTATGTATTTAAGGTTCCAGTGATAATTACTAAATATCTCCCTTTAATGATCAAGAACATATTCAGAAAAGCCAGACTTAGAAACTGAAAATTTATTTGCTACAATGGAAAACCATTTTACAAACATTAAGTTTGGCCCATAGTTGGGAATTGATACCTAGACTTGATACAAAATAAAGGTTGGTCGTGAGGTGCTACTCTCATTTTTAAAGCAATACCTTGAGTTTAAACATTATATTTTCAACAAGCACATGAGATTTAGTGAGTAATCATCTCTCCAATATCTTCCAAGACCAGTGATTCAATATACAAGGGAACTATAAGATATTCTGAACAATTGAGCCTTGAGAAATCATCAAAGGTGGTAAACTTAATTCTTCACATTTTAAATCAGTCTTAAGCTGGTGCTGAGTGATGTGAGTGGACTTACGTGAGTTGACTCGACTTAGCAAATGTCTTCTAAACTTCACATTTTCAGTGCTGGATTAGACATGGCATTCATCTTTATCTGAAAACAAATGTAATGGAAGTATGAGAGAATTGATAGGTAGCTTACAGAAGCTAATTAGACAACTCCACCTAAAGATCAAAAGAGTTATATTTAGTTCTATAAAATTACTTAGGTATAATTTAAGAACCTAAAATAAAAATTTCTAGCTATGCTCAAAGACTTCTAAAATAGGAGGTATAACACATTTCCTTCCTATGTTTTTATGTCAATCTCCTAAAAGTTCTGGAAAATAATATATTTAAGCCTGATTTACACTGGATCATTTAAAATCTAGCCACCAATCAGCCTACTCAGTACTATATCATGGAGAGCAGGGAGAGGTGAAATTGACTAAGATATAGCTCCCGTCCTCAGGAAACCCACAAACCACCAGAGACAGATGAACATGAATAACTCCACATTAAGGCAGACATGGTAAACGCTAAAAATGGTACAAAGTGCTACTGGATTTGGGGGGGCAGGGGGTGTTACTACAGGGAAAATATGTGACGGCTTTGTATTATGGCCTGAACTGTGTCTTCCAACCCCTTCCCCCCTCCAATTAATGTGTTGAAGCCCCAATCCCCTAGAACATCAGGATGTGATTGTATTGGAGATAATGCCCTTTAAAAGGTGACTAAGGTGAGGCCTTTAGGGTGGGCCCTAATCCAATGTGACTGGTGTCCTATAGGAGAAGGAAGTTAGGAAACACGGAGACACACCAGGAGAAAGACCACAGTGGACATGGCAAAATGACGGACACCTGGAAGATAAGCAGAGGAGCCCCAGGGAAATCAAGCCTGCAGACACCCGAGATCTCAGAGGCCTGGTTTCCAAGACTGAGCAGACAAATTTCTGTTGTTGAAGTCACTGGTCTGTAATATTTTGTTATATAGTCCTGGCAAAGCAACACAGTCTGTAATGGTGACACTTAAATTCAAAGATATAGGACTTTTAGTAATCAGATAAAGGTAAGGTTTGGAAACAATATTCCAAGAAACAAAAACTACTTTATTTTAGGCACAGAGGCCACAATACAGTGTGTGAGCTCGGGAAAGTCCATATGCTTCTGTAACAAGAGTGTCGTTTGGTGGAGAGGATGAGAAAAGTAGGTGGGGGAGGAAGTGGGGGCGGTGGGGAAGCAGGAGGGAGAGAGGGACAGGAGACCCACAGAGCAGCAGACAGGCAAGGACTGCAATGCGGGCTCCAGGTCCTGCTGTGAAAGGGCTGAGCACTACCTTCAGTATATGTGGTTTTATCGTGTACATAAAAAGAGCCATCAAGGGTTTTCAGTAGAAAACTCATTCAAATTTATATTCTAGAAAGATGGTTCTGCTTTTAGAGTCACTACAAGAAGACTGAAAAGGCAGTGAGACCTACAACAGTCAGGATAAGAAGAAACCAGGGCAATGGCAATGGAATTAGAAAATCAAAGATACAATGAAAGTGTGCTTGAAAATGAGAACCAGAATAACCACCCCTTAAGGTAGGCAGGACTGAGGGCTGGACCAGTTACCATCATCCAGTCAGTCACAAGTGCAGCATCCTCGGCCTCCATGAACTTTGCCTTTCAATCACAACCATGCGTTGTGTGCATCCCTTTAAGAAACTGACCACTCCAAAGACTCACCTGACTTCTGGCATCTCACCTTAGAACTTGAAAGCCGAAACATAATCAATAAAAACCCTACACTCATTTCCTAAAGCAGCCCCACACCCACCCCCATATCTGTGTGGTCACTCTTGCTACAGCAAGTCAATAGGGAAGTCTGCTTACCTCCAAAAAGGTTTATTTATTTGATAAGCGGGCTTTCCACAAAAAACTGATGTCTATCAATGAAGCCAAGGAAGAACAGCCAAAGAATAAAGCACCCTGTCTTGTGTTTTCAGAGCAGAAGGAGGACTAAGAATAACTTAACAGTCACTCATGATCTTAGAAAGAAATTTCAGGAGGGCAATAAAAGAAAACAAAACAATGGAAGAATTAAAGAAAAAGGAGAAATGGAATTAACTACCAAATATTATTCTTTTAAGAGGCCTTGCATAGTTTGAAAGTAAACCTGAATCTTCAATAAGAGTTACTATTTTCTTTTTAATGAGAGTAAAAGGAAGGAAAAGGGATTAATAATGAAGCAAAGTCAAGAGAAGGTAGAGTTAGCCATGTTAAGAGGAGAAATTGTTCTTTCTTCATGGTTAGAAATGGAAGAAAGGATGGGTGATGGATATAGATAAAAATTATTGTGTGTAAGGGTGTAAAATTGAGGGAGTTAAGGTCAATAGCAAGGCCATTTACTGTGAGAGAGAGAGGAAGGAAGTAGGGAGGGGAGGAGAGGTGGAGGAACAGTACATAAATGAAGACATATCTGAATTTAAGGGCTTAAAAGAAAAAAGTTAGAGAAGGGAAAGGGGCTTTCAGCATCTGAGATCTTGAAATGATTCTGACTGACAGAACTGAGCAACTGAAAGAATAATGAGTTCTGAGTATCAGAAATCCCAAAATATGAATTAGAAGAAACAGATATAATCACACGGTGTGGTGTGCAAAGAACAGTTTCAAGTATGATGTTGACATGATTGAGGAAGTTAGAGTGATGGCCCTCTTGGAAATCAACCAATAACAAGCCTTAGAAATGGGAGATGGCAGCCTAAGACTTAGAAGAGAAGGAACTGATGCACAAAGGTGGCACCTTGATCCTGAATTGGTAGTGGAGAGCAAAGGAACACATCACCCTCCCTTTAAAATCTATAGACTTAGAAAAATTTTTTTAAAAATTTCTTAAGATGGGGAAAAAAAAAACCAGCACTACCTACAAAAGCCAGGTTTAAATTTCTGGGGAGGAAAGGGAAGAAATCTGGGGGTAAGATCAAAGTTATAGGGACTTCCCTGGTGGTCCAATGGTTAAGATTCCATGCTTCCAATGTGGGGGCTGAGTTCAATCCCTGGTCAGGGAACTAAGATCCTACATGCTGTGTTTCTTTGAAAATGTTAATAAAACTGACAAATACTTACTAAGAAAGAAAGAAAGAAAAAGCTCAAATTAACAGTATGGTATTTAAAAAAAAAAACATTGTTAATCTGAGCTTTCTCTAGTTTATTTGAATTTAGTTTGCACTTCTTTTTGTAGGTTTTTGAGATGGAAAATTATACCTTATGTTGAAAACATATGCATTTAAAGTTATCCAATACTCCCTAGTGTTGGGAGTATTTACTCCCAACTTTGTGTCTCACAAGTTTTGATACTGTTCAACATATTTTGATCATGGTTGTATTTCTTTGACCCATGGATTATTTAAAAGCATACTATTTATTTTCCATGCAAATATAGGCTTTTTTATGTTTCAGTTATATATTTCTAATTTAATTCTAGGAATATATACTATATGTTATCCTTTGAAATCTGTTGAGATTTGCTTTTTGGCTTAGTACATGTTCTATTTTGGTAAAAATTCCTTGCATGCTTGAAAAGAATGTGTATTCTGCAGTTGTTGGGAGTAATATTCTATAAATAGCAATAGGTCAAGTTAATAACCTTGTTTAAATATTCTATCACCTTACACTTTTAACACTCATGTTAAAAATCTGCTTGTTACACTAGTGGTTGAAAGAAGGTTGCAAAATTCTCCAACTATGATTCGTCTGTTCTCCTTTTTGTCCTGTCAATTTTAGCTTTATGTATTTTCAAGTTATGCTGTTAGGAACATATAAATTTAGCACTGTTCTGTCTTCCTACTGAATTGATCATTTATCATTATAGAGCATTCCATAATTCATTCTTCTGTAAGGACTACTCTGTCTGATATTAACATGTAAGATTTCCTTTAGTCAGTATTTGTTACAGTGTACTTTTTATTTTTTCCCATAATCTTTTATGTGAAATATATCTTATGTCTTAACTATACATTGTTGTCTTTTTTAAAAAATCTAGTCCAAAAATTTCTGGTTTTAATTGGAAGAAGCAGCCTATTTACATGTAATTTAATTATACTTAAAGATACTTTCATGTTATTAATTTTCTATTCATTCCTTCTGTTCTTTTTCCTTTATTTATTCTTTTTTTGATACTCGATTTTTAAAATTATTTTACCTTTGGTAAACTTTTTGTTTAAACATCTTTGTAATATTTCTAGCAATTATCTTAGAGATTAAAAATACTTCCTTGATTTCAGATGACTTTTACCACTTCCTGGGTGAGACAAAAAAATGTTAGTTTAACTTCATTTACACCTACTGGCCCTTTGTTCCACTGATTTTACATATTTTATTTCTACTTATGTTTAAAGCCCCACAAAACATTAATATTGTTGCTTTCAATGGTCTGAAATCTTTTATATTTATTCATAGGCTTTCCTAGGTGCCTCATTTTTCCTGAGGTTCTATGGCTCATCTGGGATCACCTTTCTTCAGACTGAATAACTTCCTTTAGTATTAATACACTATTGGTCTACTTGTGATAAAATCTCCCATCTTTTGTCTAAAAACATTTTTATTCTGCCTTCATTAAAAAAATATTTTTGCTGGGTACAGAGCTGCAGGTTGGCAGTATTTTTCCTTTCTGCATGTATTTATGGATGTCATTCCTTAATGTTCTGATTTTAATAATGTCTGTAGGACAGTCAGCCACCTTACTGCTGTTCCTTTGAAGGTAGTGGAGCTTATTTTTTTTTTATTGTTTCAAGATTTTTTCTTTATACCTGGGTTTTACAAGTCTCACCAAGTTGTACCTACGTGTGATTTCCTTCATATTAATCTTGCTTGGGGTTCACTAAGTTTCCTGTGCTCCTTGAATTTGTGGATTGCTATCGTTATCAGTTTGGAAAACCTCTGGTCAATATTTTCTCAAATACTGCTTTTCTCATTCTCTCCTCTGGGGACTCCAACCACATGTATGTTAGATGAAGTGACTTGATCCTATGTCTCCTAAGCTGTTTTGCTCTTTCCATTCTTTTTCCCTTCTGAGATTGTACATTTTCCCACTGAACTGTCCTTTAGTTCACTAGTTCTAGTTATTGATTTTCTGTTGTGCCTACTTTGCTCTTAAACGCAAATCTTAATTTCAGATGTCATATTTTTCAGCCCTAGGATATCCATTTGACTATTTTTTTTAATATTTCTACCTTTCTGTTAATATTGTTCATCTTTTCATCCATTTTTCTAACTGCTTCATTTCCTTTAGCACATTTACAACAACTATAAAATCTTTGGTAACTTCTAGGTCTGTATCACTGGCAGATCTGCTTCTATTTATCTTCTTTGAACATATATATATATTTTTACTTTTCACATGTCATATAACATTTTACTGTATTCTCAATATTTTGAATGTAGTAGCCATAAAACTGTGGCTGACATTATTTTCTCCCAGTGAGGGTTCATCCTTCCCTCTATTAGACTGGTAGGGTAAGGAGCTGTTCACTTCAATCTAATTATTTTACTTCTGGTGTAAAACATCTCAAAGGTGAAATTAATTGTGTTTATTGCAGCTGCACCCTAACCTACCACAAATAAACTGTCTCCTAAGCACTGTAAGACTGCAGAAGACATCACTGCCTATTTCCAGCTCATCTTCCCAACCTCCCATCCTTTCTCAAGGCTCCGTAAACAACCTATGGGGGAAAACCAGCTGTGTGTCTGAAGCCTCCCTAGGTTCCAGTTCAATATGCCAGACTATGTGATCACCAAAACTTCCACGGTTTCTCTTTTCCCTCATAGAGTCTCACTTATACAGCAAGCTTGATCCTTAGCCAGTGTTCATTTTGAGCAAACACACTCAGGAAAGAGGACTCCTAGCAGTTTCATCTCATAGGTGCTCATCCATTTTTGTTACTTCAGTTCATTCAGTATTCTTTCCATTCATAAGCTCTAAGGTCTTCAAAAATATGACTGTGCTTGAGTGACACAAATATTTTGAAACTCCTCCCATTGAGAAGTGGGTACAAATGTACCTCACAAGCTTTGAATCTGAATGGCCTCTTTGACCAATAAAATATGGTGGCTATGACAAGACACCAGATTTTGGGTCTAGAACTTAAGAGACATGGACAATTTTAACCTCTTATATCTAGGAATATATGGAAGGCACTGAACTGCCACTAAAGAGAGCCAACTAATCTGATTGATTAAAAAACAAAAAAACAGCTTTTGTTTTCACCAATCTTTCTTCATTATTTGTCTGTTTTATAATATTCTATTTTATTGATTTCTATTTCTTGTTTTCCACCTTCAACTTACTTTGGGTTCATTTTAATTTTCCAGCTTCTAAAAGTGAAAGCTTAGATAACTGGTTTTAGACCTTTCTTCTTTTTTACTATCTGTATCTTAAAGCTATACATTTTCCTCTAATCACAGCTTTTGCTGCATAAATATTATTCCCATGTGTTTTCATTTTTCATTGAGTTTAAAATATTTTCTACTTTTTCTTGTGATTTCATGGAATCATGCTTTATTTAAAAGTGTACTATTTAATTTCTAAATATTTGGGGAAGGAATTCTAGATATTCTATTGCTATTCATTTCTAATACAATTTAGAAATAGTGAAAGAACATGTCCTGCATAGTTTTAATCTTTTAAAATATATTGAGACTTGTTTTATGATCTAACATATGACCTACCTTGATGAAAATTTCAGGTGTACTTGAAAAGAATGTATATTCTTCTATTGTTGAGTGCAACATTCTATAAATATCAATTAACTCCAACTGGTTAACAGTGTTGTTCCAGATTTCTTTTTTATTAATATTCCACCTACTTATAAATCAAACGCTGAGACAGAAGTGTTTGAGACTAACTACAACTATAGTTTTGCCTATTTATCCTTTATGTTCAAGGATAACAAGGCAGAATATGTCACCGTGCTTACTTAACATATATGCAGAGTACATCATGCAAAACACCAAGCTGGTTGAAGCACAAGCTGGAATTAGGATTGCCAGGAGAAATATTAAAAACCTCAGATATGCAGATGACACCATCCTTATGGCAGAAAGTGAAAAGGAATTAAAGAGACTCTTGATGAAGGTGAAAGAGGAGAGTGAAAAAAGCTGGCTAAAAACTCAACTCAAAAAATGGCTCTGTACCAGTCTAGAGAGGTGGGATGGGGAGGGAGATAGGAGGGAGGTTCAAAAGGGAGGGGATATATGTACGCCTATGACTGATTCATGTTGCAGTTTGACAGAAAACAACAAAATTCTGTAAAGCAATTATCCTTCAATAAAAAATAAATACATTTTTAAAAATTGGAAAAAAAAAAAAAAGGAAGACCATGGGCATCTGGTCCCATCACTTTGTGGTAAACAGATGGAGAAAAATTGGCAGATTTTATTTTCTTGGGCTCCAAAATCACTTTGGACAGTAACTGCAGCCATGAAATTAAAAGATGCTTGCTTCTTGGAAGAAAAGCTATGACAAATCTAGGCAGTGTATTCAAAAGCAGAGACATTTCTTTGCTGACAAAGATCTGTAGAGTCAAAGCTATGGTTTTTCCAGTAGTCACATATGGATGTGAGAGTTGGACCATAGAGACGGCTGAGCACTTAAAAAAAGATGTCTTCGAATAGTGGCAGAGCAGAAGACTTTTGAGAGTCCCTTGGAGAGCAAGGAGATCAAACCAGTCAATCCTAAAGGAAATCAACCTGAATATTCATTGAAAGGACTGATGCTGAAGCTGAAGCTCCAATACTTTGGCCACCTGATGCAAAGAGCCAACTCATCAGAAAATATCCTGATGCTGGGAAAGACTGAAGGCAGCAGGAGAAGGGGATGACAGAGGATGAGATGGTTGGATGGTATCACTAACTCAATGGACATGAGTTTGAGCAAACTCCGGGAGATGGTGTAGGACAGGGAAGCCTGGTGTGCTGCAGTCCATGGGGTTACAAAGAGTCAGACACGACTGAGCGACTGAACAACATCCTTTATGTTCTGTCAATTTTTACTTTAAGTATTTTGAAGCTCTGTTAATGGACTCATAGATATTTAGGATTGTTATGTGTTTTTGATAGATTGATTCATCATTATGAAATATCTCTCAATATTACTAGTAATAGTCTCTGTTCTGAAGCCTATGTTGTTGTAATTAATATAGCCAATCCAGTTTTCTTAGTGATTAGTGTTTGCATGGTATATCTTCTTCAATTCTTTTACTTATAATTTGTGTTCATATTTGAATAGGATTTCTTGTGAACAATATGTAGTTAGTAGGTCTTGCTTTTTTATCTAGCCTGATGATCTGTCTTCAGAGCATTTAAATCATTTATATGTAATATAACTATTTATATGGCTGAATCTGAAATAATCACCTTGTTATTTTCTAATCTATTTTTTGTTTCCTTTTCGCATTTTTTCTTGCCTTATCTGTGACTGAATATTTTTTAGAATTTCACTTTATCTTCCCTGTTGGCTTCTTAGATGTACCTGTTTCTTTTGCAGTTTTATTGCTCTGGTGTTTAAATTACAGAGCTTTAACTTACTACAACCTAAGTTTTAATAATATTTTGGACTTCCCTGGTGACTCAGACAATTTTATCACTTCAGAATTAAGAATTTTACAACAAAAGATACCTATTCCTTTCTTCCTGTCTTTTGTGCTACTGTTACCACCATTTAACTATAGTAAGACTGTCATCCTGGAGAAGGTAGGTGTAGGCACTCTGGGTGACAGCCTCAGCCAAAATTAGCTTTTGAATGATTCTTATCAAAGTACCAGAAATGTAAATATGCAGCTGTCTTTGAGACTCGCAACCAGCTCATCCTCCAGCTGAATGCCACCAACTAACCTCAGCTGATGCTACATGGAGAAGAATAACCACCAGCTGAGCCTGCCCTTTGCACTGACTTACAGACTGTGAAGTACAACAAAATGACTGTTTTTCTAAGACTGTTAAGTTTTTAGGTAATTTAAAACAGAACTAGATAACCATAACAGATACTGGCACATGGAAGTGGGAGCTCTGTAATAAAAATCTTAAAATACTGACATTGGCTTTGGGACCAAGTGGTGAACAGAAACAGGGAGGTCCTTAAAAACACTGTTAATGAAAACCTGAAGGACATTAGTGAAAATGTTCAGTTCAGTTCAGTCACTCAGTCGTGTCCGATTCTTTGCGACCCCATGAATCGCAGCACACCAGGCCTCCCTGTCCATCACCAACTCCTGGAGTTCACTCAGACTCGCGTCCATAGAGTCAGTGATGCCTTCCAGCCATCTCATCCTCTGTCGTCCCCTTCTCCTCCTGCCCCCAAGCCCTCCCAGCATCAGAGTCTTTTCCAATGAGTCAACTCTTCGCATGAGGTGGCCAAAGTACTGGAGTTTCAACTTCAGCATCATTCCTTCCAAAGAAATCCCAGGGCTGATCTCCTTCAGAATGGACTGGTTGGATCTCCTTGCAGTCCAAGGGTTAAAAGATGGAGAAATGACACGGTGGTAGAAAATGTGCAACACTATTCTTTGCATAAAATAGAAAAGAGAAAATGTGCCCAATAAAGTGGTAGATTTGGCTAAGGAGATTGCCAGGCAGAGGGTCAAAGTATTAGTCTCTTTTAGCCTAGTGTAACATGGGATTCAAAGAGAAAGATACGTTAACAAAAGAACTCTTCCATTTTCAAGCAGAATTTAGAGCTAACAAAAGAATCATTTCACTTTCAGGAATTTAAGGAGCCAGGACTTGCTCTTTTCTAAAACAAAACATTTTCTCATCCCCATTCTGCCCAGACAGAAAACTAAGATATAGCTTCAGAGTAAAAAGTCAAGATTAGGGCTCTCTCAGTAAAGCATGGTTTCGGGACAAAAATTTCTAGAGTGTGACTATAAAACACCATCATGATTACATGTTGTATCTAATTCAGTTCTAAGAATCTTAAGAGTGTGTGCCTCATAAGACTATCTTTTCTAGATAAAAAACCTGTAGGAATCCTGAGTGTGTCCCTTTTGGACTCTTTCAAACAGAAAAGCTTCATAGAATCTTATGGGTATCATCTTATAATGCCTTTACTCACAGTCTGAAGTAGAAAAAAATATATCTCAAAACAAATGTGAATGTGGCTTCTGTCTAACAGAGTGGACTATAATTTGATACACAGGAATTTCACAAAGTTTTTAAAAGAATTATGTCAGATAGGGCTGACAGGAGCAGAAAGAAAAAAAAACTGAAAAGATGCCTCTGAACTCTCAAATTTCTACAAGCAGGAAGCAAGGCTGGCAAGACTACCCAGTTGTAAATGTGAACCATTTTTTATATAAAATGATGGATGACTCAGAGTTGCTAGGGTGAAGTCAGGAGCCATGGATAATCATTTCCAGGGAGTAAAAATAATGTTAGTAAAGAAATGACAGCATTAGGATTTCAAAATTACTATGAACCAGTGAAAGCTATGCACCTCTTGCTTCCTGATTCTGATTGGAAATGCTTATTGCAGCGATTCTATGTCTGCCTCTCTAATATATGCTGAATAAATAACTTGTCTCTGGAGGCAACTACACCAGGCGAGCTTCCTGCACGTTTGGACCTGACTTAAATGACAAGGTCCTGGACCTGAAGCTTGAGAGTAAAGCCACAGAGGGATGACAACTTCAGATTCTCGGAAGGGGCTGAGTACATTTAGAATATAGGAAGAATGTAAATCATCTGTGGCCAGAGGGTAAACTGTAGTAGAGTAAGATGGCCACACATTCTCTGATACCTCTTCCACTGAGAGGCCACTCTATGTCCCATCTCATTGAAACTGGCAGGGGGAGGGGGGGGTGCTCTGGCACTGCTTTGACCAACACAATATGGTAGAAGTGATGTGGGGCCAGTTTCCAGTTTTAGACCTTCCTCTATAGCACCATCCTTCCAATCGCTTGGAAAATTCTCTCTAGGAGTCCTAAGCCACAGCAGAACAAGTCTGACTCCCTTGAGACTCTGCTAAAAAGGCCATATAGACACATCTTCTACCTTCGTCCACATATCATATATGTGCATAAAGATATCCTAGATCCTCCAGAGCATCTAATCCATCTACCAAATGAATACCATCCAGTGACCTTAGTCAGTGCAATGTGGAACAGAAAAATTACCCAACGGAGACTTGCCTGAACTCCCAACCCACAGAACCATGAGCTATCCAGAACAAACCACTCAGTGCTGGGGCAATTAATTATGTAATAACAGATCACTAAAATAATGTTATTTTGTAATTTACCTAGGCTGTTGCAGGACTCACAATGTCCTGTGTCTAGCCTCTACTACCAAACTGGAAAAGGAAGCCTAAACCCAGAGTAAGCTCAGAAGTAATCTGCAAAGTTCATTTTAAGGTAATATTATTTGTTAGAGATAAAAAGGCCAATATTCTCAGAGATACTATAAAACAATTTTCCAAACATGACAAACTTCAACCAAGTTGCTGCAATGAAAACCAACCGTTTTCATCTTACTAAATAAGCTACTGTTTGTATATAATTAAGCCAAAAGATGCACACACAGGTTGTCGTTTAGTTCATGTAACATGCTTATTTAGACTCTTACTCATGATTAAAACACAACAAGAATTACAAATATAAAATTAACACCAGTCTCATGGAGCAGGCAATGGCACCCCACTCCAGTACTCTTGCCTGGAAAATCCCATGGACAGAGGAGCCTGGTGGGCTGCAGTCCATGGGGTCACTAAGAGTTGGACACGACTGAGCGACTTCACTTTCACTTTTCACTTTCATGCATTGGAGAAGGAAATGGCAACGCACTCCAGTGTTCTTGCTTGGAGAATCCCAGGGACAGAGGAGCCTGGTGGGCTGCCGTCTATGGGGTCACACAGAGTCGGACACGACTGAAGCGACTTAGCGGCAGTAGCAGCAGTAGTAGTCTCAAGCAGTGATTTAAAAGAGAACATAAAGAAGTACTGGTGTATTAACATAAATTACAAAGCCCAGACCAGGTAGTGGCTGTTGCTAAGGGGATAACATGTATGTATAATACACACGTGTATGTGTATGTGCCTGCTGACATTTCTATCTTTGTAAACAGGAGAGTGCCTGGTGCCAGTGTGTGCATATGTGCCCGTGTGCTCAGTCTCTTTGCAACCCCATGGACTGTAGCCCATCAGGCTCCTCTGTTCATGGGATTCTCCAGGTAAGAATACTGGAATGAGTTGCCATGCCTTTCTCCAGGGTGTCTTCCTGACCCAGGGACTGAATCTGCACCTCCTGCATCTAATGCACTGAAAGAGGATTCACCTGATTCTCATTCAGGCCTCTCAGCCCATAACCATTCTGATGGCCTTAAGCTGACTGGTGTAAAGCACCTATCTGTTGGGAAGCCTAGACTTCAGGTGGCAGGACCAAGGTTGTACACATCTTTGCAGAACACATGGTACCAGGCACCATGCTGTGTATGTCATCATTCTCTAAGTATCTCTAAGTATTTGTCCACTGATTAACATTACTATTCAGTGCTCTAGGATGGTCCTAAGGAATAACTATTTGGGAGAAAATATAAGCATTCTTCCATCATTAGAATAATAAATGGGCTTACTGGTTTTAGGAAATATTAACAGACTATAATTTAAGTAATTTGTGACTAAATGTCATTTTTCTCTATGACTGAGCAGTGCCACAGTTGGCCAGCCAGGTGGAAAGCACTTAAGGACGTGGACACAGACTGTTGTGAGGAATTAACTGTCTAATAACAAAAAACTCTGAACAGGATCTATCATTAGAGACTAATTGGAAAAGTGAGAGTTAAACTATTAGACATGTGCTTAATGACACACACACAGACCAATTTAGAATCTACAAAAGTAATGTCTACTTCACATTTATTCAAACAAACCTCTACTGAAAGCTGTCCATGTGACAGCCTACCCCAGGCTCTGGGAAACTGAAAGGAGAATGAGAACAACGAGTCACATTGGCTTTCTAAGGCAGATCCAAACGAAATCAATCTAAAAATTCCTCTACTTGCCTCCATGGGAAACCATGGATAAGGTGCACAAAAAGTATTTTATCTCATTACCTGAAGCCATGCAAATAGTCTACTTTCGCCTAAACACCAGCAAACTTTAATTATCCTAGAAACTCCTTCAGAGACATTGTTTCATTTCTGTCCATCCCTGAGTCCTAGGTTCCCAAGTTGGACGGTGGGAACATGGCAATGTGCTCCAAGCAACAGGAGCAGACTTACCCTGAGCTGTGTTAGAGGGAAGCTCCTCAGGATGAGGCCAGGGCTGGAATAGGTTCTGTGTCCCTATCCATCAGTAGCTGCTGACACATACAGTGCTTCACAGGAACATGTCATTTGCTTCCAAAACTTTAGGGGGAAAGGGAAAAATAGAAAACCTTTTGCTAACAACAAAAATGTACATTTAAAAAGTTGTGGAACAAATGAGCTGCTATATACTTTAAAAACCAGATAAAAAGTAGAAAATAAATACCACCCTACGCTCAGCTACTACCTCCTGAATTGAACTGAAGCAAAAATATTGCCATTTCAGCTAAGCAGCTTTACATGAGGTAACTTAAAACACTCTACCGATCACGTAAGTTAGAAGTAAGATGATGGCATCAAAATCTACCCTTTTCCAATCAGAACCCACTTTTCAAATGTGCTTTTAGAAGGAAAAATGTAATCTCCACTAGATCCAAAGGGGTTAGGTTTACCTAGAAATTCACCAGTCCAGGAATCAGAAGATTTTTAAATCTAATTTGACAACAGATTTGGTTGTTGACTGCTAATGTGAATTTTAAAACTAATCCGTTAGTGCTCTGTTCTTGTTTTAAATCAAAGGCATTTCTTCTGGGCTGCAAATTAATGAGAACAGCTAGCCTATCGCATGGACCAAGAAGGGGTTTCTAATCTTTAGAAGCAGGAGGTCCGCCTACATACATGATCACCTGGGACAAACTTGGCTAGCGCAAACTGGTGAGAAGGTTATAGGAGCCTGGGAATGTTTAACATCAAGAGAGGAATTACAGCTCAGTAAGATCAGAGGGAATTACACAGGAAATGTGAACAGTAACCCTTTCATATCTCCGTGCCCGCTCCCACTGCTTGTGTGATAAATGAGGTCCTGCAGCCACCCAGCTATGTGAACACACAAGCCAACTGCAGAGGGGGCCTGGGAAAAAGCCATTTTATACACACACACACACACACACAGAGCACAGCATAAATTTATGATGACATGATAAAATCATGTCCCTCCAGAAAAAAAGCCTTTAGCCTTTCTAACTGCCACATATGCACTCCATCACTGCCTTATCCAACAAGGGCCTTAAGTAAAAGTCCCAAAGAAACTTGAAGAATCAGGCGGGGGTGGGGAGGATGGAAGATTTGGCAGACTCTTCACAAGTAGGGAAACGTGGCTCCTCTGAAGCTGACCAAACAAACAGGTCTCCACCCTGGCTTATGTTTAAACATCTTGTTCCTAGTCAGTCTGTAGGGAAAACATTCTTTCCACAATAAATAATATGCAATCAAATCGGAAAATTCTTACCCTATCCTTTATCTACTCTCTGTAGAAGTTTCTTCTGTACTGTAAGCCAGAAGCTTAGAGAATTCAGCTGATTGCAAACTATTTTTTTAAAGAGTTGCTTAAGTATAGTCAAGGCATGTTAAAATATTTCTAGTTGCTAATTATGGAAAAGCAAGTGTGACTTGCAGATTCTGGACTCCTTCAGAGAGCCCCCCTGGTTAGGCTCTCAAGAAGCAAAGCTACTCTAGCCACAACTGCCTCTGAAAAAGGAGGAAATGTTCAGCTTCTATAAATAGGTGAGTCTGAAAGAGAATCATTAAAAAATAAAACAACAACAAACAACTAAAAAACCCCATGGTGCTCAAGACAGTAAGAATATGTAGGGGAAGTAAAATAAAATGAAGGGGAAAAGTGCTATCTTCAGTGGGCTAAGTCTAAAGTATGGAATGGAATTTTACAGGTTACTCTGAAATAAGATTTCACTTTTTCCATTGGTATAACCAGGTTAGGGACGGTCTGCCACAAAGAGTAGGTCAAGAAACCAATGAAAGTGAATACAGAGATGACAAAGCAAATCACCAATGAAAATTAAAAGGCTTCGGTTTTTGGAACTATCCAGAAGAGGGAACAGTAAAACCAGAGAATTTTTTTTTCAGCAATGTGCCTCCTCCAAAGCACACATATCTTCCTCAAGCAGCAAACTATACCAGTAGTGATCCTGTATGGTGACTGGTGGGCTTTCCTGATGGCTCAGTGGTAAAGAATCTGCCTGCCAATGCAGGAGATGTGGGTTCCATTCCTGGGTCGGGAAGATCCCCTGCAGAAGTAAATGTCAACCTGCTCCGATCTTCTCACCTAAAAAATCCCATGGACTGGCAGGCTGCAGTCAAAAGGGTCACAAAGAGTCAGATACACACACACACAAGAGTGAGTGGCAGGTCACACACACACGCAGGACACCCACACAGGACACACACAGACAGTGAACGGCAGGTCACTCAAAGAGCAACGGAGATTTTCACAGCCTCTAAGCAAGGATCAGTTCTCATCACAGCCTAGACCAAATGAAAAATCAACGGCGCTCTCTCCTCATCCAGAATTGAGAGCTGACTTGGAAGGTCTCTTCATCATTTTAACCCTATGTCTCCTTCTGACAAACATAAAAACCTCATGCCTTCTTTGAATGTTGAGATTTGAGGATAACTTAAGTGTTGCTACCAAAAAAACGACACAGCAAGGTAATTTCTGATGGTTTTTTCAAACCATGTTCTACTGCAACAGAATTTATTAACAAATACTTTCCTATATAGACAGATATTAACACCTGTTTACTTTTCAAGACAAAAAGGTCAAAATATTTATAAACACTATGTATTAATTACAATGGAAAGATATTTATTGGGACCCTGGGTATGTCTCTTCTCCTTGAGTTACTGCAGATGATCTTTTCAGTTCTTACACTAGGCCTGAAGAAATGCTGGTTGTACTTCAATGTTTGTTTAGGCCTTTCCTGGTAGCTCAGACAGTAAAGAATCTGCCTGCAATGCAGGAGATCTGGGTTCGATCCCTGGGTCAGGAAGATCCTCTGGGGAAGGGAATGGCTACCCACTCCAGTATTCTTGCCTGGAGAATCCCATGGGCAGAGAAGCCTGGTGGGCTACAGTCCATGGGGTTGCAAAGAGTCAGACATGACTAAACAACTAACACTTTCACGTTCACCAATAGGGCCCCAGCTCCTACCCTGAAGATCACAGAGCTCTGATACAGTGCTCTCTTCCGTGGAATAAAGGACAGAGGAAAGCAGGTTACATTCTCAGGACAGAGGCAACAGTGAAAAGGCAAACTGCAGGCGACCTCGACAACATTCAGATGACAAAATGACAGAGGCATCACCCGATATTTGCACATTCACACAACACATCACAATGTATAAGACACTTCATGAAATTTCACCCCAGTTTTACCAAGTGGATATTAAGAAGAAGAGGGCAATAGAGGATGAGACGGCTGGATAGCATTGCTGATTCAATGGACATGAACTTGGGCGAACTCTGAGAGATAGTGAGGGACACAGAGGCCTGGCGTGCTGCAGCCCATGGGGTCACTAAGAGTCAACACGACTTAGCAACTGAACACCACCATTGAAATATCACTAAATGGCCTTTTCAAGGTTCCCCAGCTAGTTGAGCAGCAGAGCTGAGATCTAAACCTTCTGACAGCTGTCCCAGATAGTGAAGATCTTTATTTTGTCAAGAAATCTTGAAAATATCTTTATCCAAATTCTAAAGTCAGACTCCACAAAATAAGCAGATTTTTTTTTATCAACCCACCCAACAACCACTCCCTGTCTACAAACTGCCATAAAAATGATCAGAGTTTCTGCAACTGTAGCCTTTTACCAGGATGGCCAAGAGCACAGTGAAAAGCATCTTTCAAAATTTAACCTCTGTGTATACCCTATGACTGATTCACAGTGATGTACAGCATAAACCAACAAAGCAACTGTCCTTCAAGCAAAAATAAATTAATTAAAAAATCCTGCTCACACCTAGGACTTGTATTCTATAATTGACTCCCAAATAAGGACATCATCACAGGCATGGGCTCTGAAAATCATTAACTACTGAGGAAATGTCTGGGGTGTCTGTTCTTCATTTAGGATGAGTCAAACATGACACACGTACGACCAGCTCATGCCTGGAAAGTGCGCATACCCCCAGCCTCTGGCTTAGCAAAGACACATACCTCTGGGGCTGGATGGAGAGACCAATGGCACAGAAGAACGAATCTCACAGAAATAAAAGTTATATTCTTAACAAATAAAAGCAATGTTTCTGTTTTATTTTTGAAGTTGTACTAAAGAATGATGATTAAATTACATTAGTATGTTAATGTAAATGTGAGATAGAATAACATTGGAATTTTACTCATATAAAATCAGTTTTTACTCATTTCTGTAGCCATGAAATTAACAGATGCTTATTCCTTGGAAGAAAAGTTATGACCAACCTAGACAGCATATTGAAAAGCAGAGACATTGCCAACAAATGTCCATCTAGTCAAGGCTATGGTTTTTCCAGTGGTCATATATGGATGCGAGAGTTGGACTGTGAAGAAGGCTGAGTGCTGAAGAATTGATGCTTTTGAACTGTGGTGTCGGAGAAGACTCTTGAGAGTCTCTTGGACTGCAAGGAGATCCAATCAGTCCATTCTAAAGGAGATCAGCCCTAGGTGTTCCTTGGAAGGAATGATGCTAAAGCTGAAACTCCAGTACTCTGGCCACCTCATGCGAAGAGTTGACTCACTGGAAAAGACTCTGATGCTGGGAGGGACTGGGGGCAGGAGGAAAAGGGGACGACAGAGGATGAGATGGCTGGATGGCATCACTGACTCGATGGACGTGAGTCTGAGTGAACTCCGGGAGATGGTGATGGACAGGGAGGCTTGGCGTGCTGCTATTCATGGGGTTGCAAAGAGTCGGACACGACTGAGCGACTGAGCTGACTGAAGCCTATTATGAAGACTGGGCGACAAACACATGAAAAATGCTAAACATCTTGCCTAGCACATAGTAGCTACTCAGTGAATGTCAGCTGTGATCAGCAACATTACTGCTGTGAAAACCAAAAGATATAATGGAAAGTCACACTTAAGTGAACCAGCAAAACATAATACATTTGCGGGTTATTTTTTAACATCTACACAAAACACAAGTATCTCTTCTAGACATACAAATACATGTATATAAGTATTCAGAACAAGATTTAGAAGAATAAATGGCAAGAGATGACCCTGGGACTGAGATGGTCAAAGGTAACTTAAATCTGATGTTTAAGGCTTTAAAAAAATTTATGTATTCCTTGTATCAATAAAATTAAAGAAACCAAAATAGAATAATAAAATTATACAAAGTATTATTATATTCTTTTCAATCGCATAGCTGATTTCAGTATTACATGAAAAAGTTTATTTTATTTGTAGATAGGGTCCAAGTGAGGTTCTAAAGCTCCTGTTCTTTTCTAACACCATTCAAGCTTTATACCACAGACTGCTTTCAACAATCTTCCTAATGATAGTCCTGTTCACCAAACTGAAAATAACTGTGCAAAAAAAACAAAAAACAAAAAACTTCCTTACAATTTTATTAACTTTTAAAACCATTCAATGTATTTAATTAAGATCCAAGGAGGCTTTCAATATCCAAGAAGCCATACATCAAAACAGCTTTACATAAAACGATTACCTTTTTGCCTCACATTTTGTGTGTGTTTATATCTCATAAACCACATACAGAAAGTCAAGTTGTGGATTCATTTTAAGGCCAAAGAGTTGCCTACTTAAAACCATCATAACAATTTCCAATGTCTTGAGGGTTGCTCTAATTAAAAACCTCTCCTCCTAGGCTCTTCCTAACTTCTAATTCTTTGTCTGTACCATTTTGATGCTGGTTTTAAAATTCTAACTTTCCTTCTCATTCACAATAATAACTTTGACTTTTTCATCCCATTCTTCTTCCTCCAGATCACCTAAATGGGAGCCTGTAAACTGTATGCAAACCAGGTCACAAAAGCTCTTATTAACTTCCTCATAGGAGCAAATAGCAGGCCTCCTGTGGTTAAGGCATGGAAGGACCACAAGCCCAACCAGCTGGGACCCTGCAATTTACAAATCCAGCTTATAAATTAAAGACCTCTAGCGCTGTAAAAAGGGACAGACATTTCAACAGATGAGAAGACAGAGAAAGCAGCCTCTTATTTGACCAGGAGGACATTAAGGCTGAACAGAAATCCCCACCTCAAAGAGCTGTGGATTCAGTGTTTGTGGGAGGTAATGTGATCTCTTTTAGATATATTTATAATTCAAGTAAGCCTTTCTCTGTAAATAAATGGGGGATAGTATTTGACCAAAAGGGATTTTTTTTTAAATTAATTTATTTTTTTATTTTACTTTACAATACTGTATTGGTTTTGCCATACATTGACATGAGTCCGCCACGGGTGTACGTGAGTTCTTTCTATAATTTCAAATAAAAAATTCTAGGTATAATTTGTACAGTTTGTATATACATACTGTGAAAATTCTTAAAGAGATGGGACTATCAAACCACCTTACCTGCCTCCTGAGAAACAAGTAGGCAGGTCAAGAAACAACAGTTAAAATTGGATATGGAACAACGGACTGGTTCAAAACTGAGAAAAGAGTATGTCAAGGCTGTATACTGTCACCCTGCTTATTTAACTTACATGCAGGGTAACATCATGCGAAATGCTAGGCTGGATGAAGCTCAAGCTGGAATCAAGATTGCTGGGTGAAATATCAACAACCTCAGATATGCAGGTGACACCACCCTTATGGCAGAAAGCTAAGAGGAACTAAAAAGCCTCTTAAAGAGAGTGAAAGAGGAGAATGAAACAGCTGGCTAAAAACTCAACACTCAAGAAATGAAGATCATGGCATTCGAACCATCACTTCATGGCAAATAGGAAACAGTGGAAACAGTGACAGATTTTATTTTCTTAGGCTCCAAAATCACTGCAGACAGTGAATACAGCCATGAAATTAAAAGATGCTTGCTCCTTGGAAGAAAAACTATGACTAACCTAGATGGTGTATTAAAACACAGAGACATCACTTTGCCAACCAAGGTCCGTCTAGTCAAATCTATGGTTTTTCCAGTAGCCGTACATGGAGAGTTGGACCATAAAGAAGGCTGAATGCCAAAGAATTGATGCTTTCAAATTATGGTGCTGGAGAAGATTCTTGAGAGTCCCATGGACTGCAAAGAGATCCAGCCAATCAATCCTAAAGGAAATCAACCCTGAATATTCATTAGAAAGACTGACGCTGAAGCTGAAGCTCCAATACTTTGGTCACCTGATTCGAAGAGCCCACTAACTGGAAAAGATGCTAATGTTGGGAAAGATTGAAGGCAGAAGGGGGCGACAGAGAATGAGATGGTTGGATGGCATCACCGACTCAATGGACATGAGTTTGAGCAAACTCTGAGAGATAGTGAAGGACAGGGAAGCTTGGTGTGCTGCAATCCATGGGGGTCTCAAACAGCTGGACATGACTTGGCAACAGAACAACAAGTTGTTATCTGTAAAGCACTAGACTGTGCCCAACACAAAGCAAAGCACTGTATAATTCCGGGCTATTATTTTTAACATCAGGAATGTGTACCTCTGGGGCCAGAAAGTTAATGAGCACAGCTTTCAACAACCACTGAAGGAAATGAATAGGTGCCTTGAGACTGCTTAGTTCTTCTCTTAGAGCAGGTTCAAATTTCCCACATTATTCTCTCCTGTGCATTCGAACTACTGATGTCTTCCTACATGTCTCTGCACAACTGGTGCTCTGCATACCTGGTGAGGCATCTCACTGTGAATTCTAAATGTCTTGAGAACAGAGACTCTTATCTACTTCACCTGTAGTCTCAACATCTAATGCAGCATCTCCAGAGTAGCTGCTCTCTAAAACCCAGTGGAAACATAGTATTAGCCATCTATCCATCAGCTTCATTTAAGTTCACTTCCTGTGAACAGAGGCAACTGAATGTTGGTCTCTGCACCCCAGAGGACTACCACACAGTGGCACTTAATAAAAGCCTACCATCTACATTTTGTATCCAAGTTTCAAATTTATTCAGCATTTTATTTGACTTATTCATAGCATCTATTTACTGAAACAAAATGCATTTCTGAAATGAAAGGATTCTCTTTTTTTCTCTCCCAGAAGCTCTTCATAGAGCGGGAAATAAAACTTTTCAATAACTTTTTAGTCCTCAGAGTGATGACTACAGCAAAGAGAAGCAATGATCTTTTCTCCACACTGTTCTGGATGGTGCCTTTGTGGGAATCATCCTCCAAAACAAAGCCCTTCTTCAGAAACAGTCACCCTTTGACAGTTGCACAGATTTCATTCAGTCAGTGCTGTGTCCTTGCTCTTTCACAATTGTGACATATTCATTATCTGAAAACTCTCTCTGCCCACCCTACTTGTGATCATGTCCAGCTCAGTTTTTGACAAAAAGCCAGCTTGGGCGGCTCCCTGTTGCTGACCTTGTGAAACAAGATTTCAGTGTGAACAGCTTTTGGACCACTTAGGAGCTCATCAATGAAGGATCTTCACTGTGACCTTCAGGTCTGATGGCTGCTTGTGAGACAAGCTGGGACCTGGGACCCTTTGCTACAGACAGGGCTCACACCTGGACAAAAGTCTCCTCAAGCCACAAAATACAAAAAAAAACTATAAGGGACTAAAAATAACTGTGTGCATGCATAGCTAGGGCAAATTATGGGCAAGAAGATACACAAAGACCAAAAAGAACCCAATTACCACTTCTGAGGAGCCAGAAGCAACAGCAGGGTGTTGGGACCAAAAGCAGGGTACTGCACACATGCTCCCTGCATGCAATACCACCAAAGGGGTGGGCAAAACACCCAAGCCATCCCTCTGGCCCAATTCCTGGACCTGCTGCCCCTACCCTCACCCCATATAAGGAACTAGTTCAACCCACCTCAGGAAGCAAGCAAGGGCACATGTTATTTTCTCTGCCCTCAGCTGTAGCAGGGCCCCAATAAAGCCTTGCTTGAATTTCTCATCTATCCTCTTATCAACTTCTGTTGATTCGGAAAGGCCAAAAACCATGGTCAGTAACAGCTGAAGGTCACACGGCGGATCTATCTCCCAGGACCCTCAGTCTCAAGACACACACACACACACCAGGGACAAAGGCAAGAACCTTCTGGGAGTCTAAATAAATATCTTAGTTTTCTCAGGGAAAGATGGTAATTTCACATTCCTCTGAGTCATTCTATCACCAGATTACTTCCAGGTGTTTTAAGTGGGACAGTCCACCACAACGTGTGTCACTTGCTAATATTAGGTTAGGTCATAAGTACACGAGTCACACATGATCCTTCTAGTTCTCCTTACTCAAGGTAGTAAGAGAAGTGATTTATTCCTCTTGACTACAAGATGAAATGAAGCTGACTTCCCTGCTTAAATGAAATTAAAAATAAAAATGCTGTCAAGTGGAAATTCCCTGGTTATCCCTGGTGCCCTGGTCAGGCGTGGAGTTTCAAAGTTAGAAAGCATCTTGGAGAGTCATCTTTCTCATTTAACAGATCGAGCCTGAGGCCCAGACGAGCTGAGAGGTTTGTCATGGTCACAAAGGAAAACAGAACCAAAGCTAGAATAACAGGCTTCCTGCCGCCTCAGCCCATTTGCTTTCCACATACTACACAGACATGAGTCGCTGGCCAAGAACTTCACCCTGACCCGCAGCCCCGGAGAGACTGTTCTCAGCTTCCCCTCACTCCCTGCATCTTGGTAGTCCAGCTACATAATTATCATTTAAAAAAAAATATGAGAAAGACAAGTCTTCCCTCACAAAGTAACTTAGCAACATCACTATTTTCTTAAAGATATTATCCCTTGCAACTGCTACAGGCTTGTTCCCTCCACACGATTTCCAAGACAAGGCTGCATGTCTTCCAAGTGCCACTTCCCTAAATAGTCCTCAAGAATATTCTGAAAAACATGAGAAAGCCCCACACACAAGCCCACTTATTATAGAGACAGAATGGAGATGACGTCCACTTGAGAAGGTCAAGGGCTAGGAGCATCCAAGGTAGGGAAAGAGCCTATCAGAGTGTCGAGCACAAGGACAGACTCTGACGCTGAGCAAACACTGGTGAGCATGTAAACGCCATGCCCTGTGCTGTGGATACAGTAACTGACAGGGACAGCACAGAAATCAAGATCATCGGTAAATAATACTCCCCACCCATCACCATGAAATCCATTATATTTAATCATCCCAAACACAGTCTCATCAAATATAAAATTTGATATATTAACTTCAGATTTGAATTTTTTCAATTTCTTTCTCCCTCTGGTATGATAAGCCGGGAAATGGTCTGAAGGTGGGCAATAATGAAAAGAAAGCGTCTTTTTAAGCTATAATACAGAAGTAGATCAAGAAAATGAGTATTAGTGTAATATGGCACAATAGCATAATGACTTTCTTAAAATTCACTTTGATATACACTTGGAAAACAATGGTAATTCATTTAAAGTTGTGACAATATTAGGGTTTTCATGATTTTTATATGTATAAAATTATAACTATAAAGGTTAACCAAATGAATATTTTATAAATTATCAAAATTACAACTTAATAATGGTCTGAGATAAAAATCTGATATTAATGAAAACTGAGAAACAGAGAAGTACACCTTATTAACCTGGAGAAGGAAATGGCAACCGGCTCCAGTCTTCTTGCTGGAGAACCCCATGGAGGGAGGAGCCTGGTAGGCCAGACTCCACAGGGTCACAGAGAGCCGGACACAGCTGAAGCGATTAAGCACACACGCATGCCAGCCCTATTAAATTCCTCACTTCCTACTGAGAGACAACAGAGGATACCACCTCACTCCTGACAGGTATGACAGGGACAGCACAGAAAACAAGATCTCTCGTAAATAATGTTCCCTACCCATCACCATGAAATCCATTATATTTAATAATCCCAAACACAGTCTCATCAAATATAAAATTTGATGTATTAATTTCAAGTTTCATTTTTATTCAATTTCTTTTTCCCCCTGGAAAAATCTATATAGGTACTATATAGATTTAAGGTTTCAAAAAAATCTTAAAAAATAATATTTCAAAGCAGGCAAAATTCAAAACCAAATTAAACAAAAACAAAATTTAAATCAAACAGTAAAAAGTCTAAAACATAATGGAAAAATCAAAGACATTATAACAAAAACAAGATCAATGAAATAAAATCAATTAAAGATGAATTTCAATAATAAATATAAATGAGTTATAATATCTGTTAAAAGACAAAGGTTCTTTCCAATAGGTTAAAAAATCCAACCATGCTCCAGTTATAAAAAACATATCTTAAAGAAATCACAGAAAGATAAATAAAGGATAAATATAAATAAAGATAAAGGATAGATATAGTAAGAAATATAGGGACATATAAACTAAAGTAGCATATTAATGTTAGCTAAAACACAAAGCAAAAGATATAAATTAGGAAAAAAGTCACATTATTCTGATAAAAGGTACAGTCTTCAACTGAGCTGCTGACAATTAAGTAACTCATGAACACAGATATCAGAACAGACAGAAATATAAAGAAAAATTAATGGAAGAAATCACTGATTTATATCTTTAATTCTTTGATAGATCAGATAAAAAATAACTATAGGAAAGTTAAGCAACACAATAAATAAATATTTTGGTATCTTACAAAGAAGGCAACTTCTTTAAAAAGATCTGTGGAATCTTACCAAAATCGATCATAAATTAGTCCATAAAGACATTTAAAAATTAGAAAAGCTGAATGTTGTGTCTCCATTTACTAATAATTAGCACCTACAGTTTAAAAGTAACTCACAAATTTGAGAAACACTCTCCTAAATAACTACTCGGTCAAAAAGAACTATTGGCATGAAATCATATACTATTTTAGAAATTATTTTACTTGAGAATACACACCAAAACATATTAGCTATAACCAAACAGCACACAGAGAAAAACTTAAAAATCTTAAATGCTTTCCAATTTGTCTTAGGGTATAAACTTCCTGCCATAACAGAAAGACTCAAAAATACAACAGCCAAAATTAGAGACTTCTCTTTTTCCTGTCCCAGTGTGGGGTACAAGGAGAGGTGTGTGTCACAAGATCATTCAGGGACCCAGGCTGGCTCTATCAACTTCCACGTGGCTTCCATCTCTGGATCGACATAGTCTGCTATGCCTGATGTTACATCTTAGCCAGCAGGAAAGGAAAAGAGAAAATCTAGATTAAGCGGCTTGTCCTTAATGGCGTAACCTTAAACACATTACCAGTCACCTCTCCTTAGTCCAAAGCCATACCCTGCTGCAAGAGAAGCAGAGAAATGTTGCCTTTAGAAGACAGCCATGTATGTGCTCAGGCAAAATCTAGGAGTTCTATTCCTAAAAGCAAGAACAGAGTCCAAGGGACACAGGAGTATCATCCACATATTCTTATCAGTTAAAAAAAAAAAAAAGAACAATAAAAGAAAACCAAGAGTGGATTGTTCACAATTACTTCATTCAACTGGATTCTTCTTAGTGCCAAAGATATTACCAAATATCAATTAAAGAAATTAAAAGGGTATGTCAATGAATTCTAAGGATGCTAGGGTCCCATTCCAATATATCAAATCATAGGTTAACTAAACTGATTTATCTACTCTCTTTTCATGTTTAAGGATATTTAACTCATGCATTATTATTTATATTGTATATACTGGTTTATCTAAATGGAATTTTTGGGTCAATTCAGCCTTACACAGAGGTCTTCTAACATTAGACAGAAGTTAACCTTTTGTTGGGCTTCCCTCATAGCTCAGTTGGTAGAGAATTTGTCTGCAATGCAGAAGACCTGGGTTTGATTCCTGAGTTGGGAAGATCCCCTAGAGAAGGAAATGGCAACCACTCCAGTACTTTTGCCTGGAGAATCCCATGACAGAGGAGTCTGGCAGGCTGCTGTCCATGGGGTCACAAGAGCTGGACACAACTTAGCAACTAAACCACTACCAACAATATTTTGTTAGTAAAATAACTTTCAAATTTTTGGAATTTTTTCAAAACAACATTATTGAGGTATAGTTTATATACAATAAAATATGTACATTTTTAGTGTACATTTCAGTGAATTTTATAAACACATATATAGCCATATAATCACCACCGCAGTCAGAATATAGAACACACTGACCAAACTGAAAGGTCCTCTTGCGCCTCATCCAAGTCAATCACACTCCAGTTTCAGCTGCAAATGACAATGTGTCTGTTTATTCTCACAACAGATTAAATTTTTTTCCCTAGCATTTTTGGTATAATAGTTGTGGGTAGTAAATGGAATCACAGAGCTTGTATTCTTTTGTGTCTGGCTTATTGAACTCAGCATAATGTTTCTGAGATTCATTCATGTTGCTAAGTATTACTACCTTAAGTTCTGAGTAGTATACCCCTGCATAGATATGCCACAACATGTTCACCCATTTACTACCTGATGGAATTTAACTTGCTTCCAGCTTGAGGCCATTATGAATAAACCTGCTATGGACATTCCTGTACAAGCATGTGTTTAAACATGTTTCATTTCTCTTAGGTAAACGTTTAGTAGAAAACTGTTGGATCATGCAGCATTAATATGCTTATGCAGTTATTATCATGCAGTATTAATATTATAACACACTGCCAAACTGTTTAAATGGTTTATCATTTAGATTTCCTACCAGCAAAATATGAAACGTCCATTCTAACACTTTTTCTTTTGAGTATTGGCTATTCTGATAAATATCTGATGGTATCTCATTGTTTGGGTTTATATTATTCTGATGTCTAATGATGCTGAAGACCTTTTCCTATGCAAAACTGGCCATTTGTTATTTTCTTATGCCTAGATTTCTAATTGGGCTGTCATATAACTAATGAGCTCTAAGAGTTCTTTATATATTCTGGCCACAAGTCATCTGTCAGGTATAAGTATTGTGAATATATTTTCTCTGTTTACAGATTGCCTTTTCATTTTCTTAACAATGTCTCTGGAAGAACAGAAGTTTTAAATTTTGATGGAGTCCCATTTGTCAATTTTTCTTTTATGGTTCATGCATTTTGGGCCCCCCAAAAATCTTTGCCTATCCCAAGTTCACGAATATTTCCTCCCGCAATTTTTTCTTGAAGTTTTATAGTGTCAGTCTTTTATATTTAGATCCATGATTCTTTTCAAGTTATTTTTATATACAGAAGAAGTAAGGGTTGAGGTTAATTTTTTTACATTGAATATTCAGGTGTTCCAGTACCGTATGTTAAAAAGACTATCTTGTCCCCATTGAATTAACTTGGCATCAGTGTCAGAAGAAGTCAGCTGACCATTACTAGTGTGCATCTATTTCTGGATTCTCTATTTTATTCCATTGACATATATGTTTACCTTAGACAAACACTGCCTTCATCACTGTAGCTTTAAAGAAGGACCTTTAAAATGCAGAGGAAGTCCTGAGATTAGGTACTAGAAACCTTCCAATATTGTTCTTATAAATTTTTTTTCTTTTTTCAGGTCCATTGTATTTTGATATAAATATTAACTTTCAATTTCTAATTTTTCATTGCTGGTATATAAAATTACAATTGATTTTGCGTATCTTGGTTATACCTGGTAGCTCAGCTGGTAAAGAAACCTTCTGCAATGCGGGAGACCCGGGTTCAATTCCTAGGTTGGGAAGATCCACTGGAGAGGAAGATAAGCTACCCACTCCAGTATCCTTATGCTTCCCTGGTGGTTCAGCTGGTAAAGAATCCACCCACAACGCGGGAGACCTGGGTTCGATCCCTGGGTTGGGAAGATCCCCTGGAGAAGAAGGGAAAGGCTATCCACTCCAGCATTCTGGCCTGAAGAATTCCATGGACTGTACAGTCCCCATGGACTACATATACCCCTGTATAGTCCATAGGGTCGCAAAGAGTTAAACATGACCAAGCAACTTTCACTTCATTTGTGTATCTGCTTTGTGTCCTTCAAGCTTGCTAAATTCAATGACAAATACTAGTGGTTTTTTGGAGTTTCTTAGCATTTTCTCTATACGTGATCATATTGTCTACAAATAAAGACCTTTTATTTCTACGCTGCCAATATGTATGTCATTTGCTTCTTTGTATTGCCTGTTACAATACAGGCAATAACAGGCAATATAATATATAATAATTCTCCATTATAGAATTAGATGGTGGCTCAGATGGTCAAGAATCTGCTTGCAATGCAGGAGATTAGGGTTTGATCCCTGGGTCAGGAAGATCCCCTGGAGAAGGGCATGGCAACCCACTCCAATATTCTTGCCTGGAGAATACCATGAGCAGAGGAGCCTGATGGGCCACAGTCCATGGGGTCGCAAAGAGTCGGACATGACTGAGCAACTTAGCAGCAGCAGTGTGGTGGAGATAGGCATACTTTTTCAACCTTTCTTCTCTCGATGCTTTTGGTTAAATTCTCACCATGTTTCCAAGTTCACTGAACTTTTCTCCTGAAAGATCTAATCTGTACTTAGTCCCATACTAGTACAATTTTCATTTCAAATACTGTATTTTTTAAAATCTCTAATGTTCCAATATTTTCTTTTTTCTATCTTTTATTTCATTTCTCATTATGTTTATCTACAGGAACCATATTTACAATAGCTATTTTAAAGTACCTGTATGCTAGTTCTATCATCTGTTGTTTCAGGGTCTATTTCTATTGGCTCCTAGTATGGGATTTTTTTCCTGCTTCTTTGTTTATCTATGATGTTTGATTGGATGAAATTCACTGTGAATTTTATGTAGCTGAATGCTGGATTTCTTATATTTGTTTAAAAAGTGTTGGATTTCTGGCAGACAGTTGATACTTGAGGATTAATATGATTCTTTTGAGGCTTACTTTTAAGTTCTTTTAGGGTTTGTATAGAGGAACCTTTACTCTAGGGCTTTTCTTACAGTGACCTGGTAATTTTTCATTTCTCATGAGATTGTCCTTGCAAGCTTTTGCAAGTTTTATCCTATGAATGCATGGTTTGGTGTTTACCAGATCTGCGGGGACACCTTTATGTGTATCTCAGAAATTCTTTCTCTGTCCAACACTCACCTTTTTAAGAAGGTGAGATTTTAAGTATATCAGGCTTTTCTATTTTGTATCTTTGTTACTTCCTTCCCTGTTCCATAGCAAGAGACAGGTACTTCACTTTTAAATTTGGTTACTGAATTTTAAGTTTGAAAGGAAAACTAAGCTCCTTCTAAGAAACCTGCTGAGCATACCTTCCTAGGACAGAAAGAAGCGAGAAAAAGGGTATTTCTTTAGTTTTTTTAAATTGAACACACACAAAAATTACAAAAATCGAATATAAAAAAGTACTTATTTAATTACCCTTATTCTATTAATTGTGTTGGTAGATACTGACCTAAAGCCCTAATATGAAGCCCCCACTAAACCATTAAAGAGCTAATACATTTATTGAGGAAAAAAGAAAAAAAGAGCAGATGTTTGGGGGAAGGGTGAAGAGAGGTAAGTGAGTGGTAGGAGGCAAATGTTTCCTCCAAGGCGACATTGTGATGAACTAAGCTGGAGTATACCTGACAGTTGTAATAACATTAATCATCATAAACTATATCTAGAAAATTATGCTCACTACTGAAAATTGGAAAAGGCCACATATATAAAGATGAAAATATATGCCATCTGTAAATCTATCACTTAGAAGATTAACAACTGTTAACACTTGGCATGTGTCCTCACAGAGTTTGGCTAAGCATATACATGTATACACACACACACACACACACACGTACATCTTTGTTAATTTAAATTGAAATAATAGTATAGATACCACTTTTTAAATTTCCTTTTAATTATAAGCATAACTGAGAGTTGTGTGTTTAGAAACATGATTCTACTTTTCTTTTTTAAAAAACTTTTATTGGTGTATAGTTGCTTCACAATATGTGCTAGTTTTTGCCGTATATAACATGATTCTTAACCACGGATGGGACAACGGTGAGATGAGGGAGGGACCTGCAGGACCCCATTCACCTCCCCCAGCCCCAGATCTGTCTTGACAAGCATCTACTCTGAACGCACTTACATTCCCTGCTGCTCAGAGTGGGGTCCATGGATCAGCAGCATTAACAGTACCTGGGAGCTTGTTAGAAGTGCAGAATCTTGGGCCCCACGACAGACTTAATCAAAATCTACATTTTAACAAACTATCCAAGGGATTCATATCTACACTGGGGTTTGAAAAGCTGAGGATGATAAGCTTCAACTTGACACTGTCAGTGACAGAACCCACGGTCATTGGCAGCAGCCAGGAGTCTCGGTCTAAGAGTTCTATGTAGATCCATTAAGTTTGAAATTTTATTATACCTCTAAATAGAGATGTTGGACAGGGGGACATGGATAGGAGCCTGGAGCTCATGGGAAAGATCGAGGTAAAGAAACAAACCAGGGGAACGGATATTTAGCGTGAAGGATACATGGGATCACATAGAGAAAAAATGGAGAAAGCAGTCATGAACTGACTGAAGAAAGGCAACTTCCTGAGACCATAAAGAAGAGGAGACCGCAAATGAGATTTTGTAATTGTATTTGTATGTTATGCTAAGTGTAAGGAGGACTGGAGATTTAGAACCACAGAAGGACACAGCTGGAACTGATGGGTAAAAGTAACAGAGAGATCTCTGCCCAGTGTAATGAGCAGTATAATGAATAAGCTGGCAACATTCTCATTCCTCCTCAAAAAGCAACTAGAATTATTTTATATCTAGAAACTACAAAATCCACAGCCAGCCATCATGATCTTCAAAGACCACCTTTCAAAGTCATGTGCAGCTCCCCTTCTGCCTCCCAGACTACTGATGAGTCTGGAGCGCTCCACTTCACATGCCAGCCACTCAATTACCCATCCCTGGCTTCTGGCGCGGGTCCTGGCTTCTGAATCCAAGTTCTCACCCCCACTAACCACTTCAAGTTGCCCAGCACTGACCAGGAGGCACACTGAGATCATGTTCCGCAGAGCTGCCAAGAGTTCTTGGCATCTGATCAATGGAGCACACAATGAGTGAGTGTTCAGCAATTAATCAGGTGACAGAGAACAACAACTGACAAGCTCAGGAGCCAGAGGATGAGCCAAGGCAAGGCTGGAACAGGGACCAGCAGACTCTACTCCACGCCTGTAACCCTGGGGGATTCTGCTCTAGGTCACCAGTGGGATTAGATATCCTTAACCCAGACAAGTTGCAGTAATGGGAAGTTTACCATGTGTCCTTGGACTCAGGGCTCCCTGGAAGCTGGTAACATTAGGAACCAGACTGTAGGTACTGAACACCATGGGCACCAAGTCGATCCTCACACCCTCAGGGTTGGCCTGGAGACATCTGTTATCCTCTGACCTCATCTACGATGGGAATTCCAAACTAGCTCATAGGTGTTTGTGAAGATTAAACGAGACTATCGTAAACAAAAAGTACAAAGGGTACACAGAAAGTACGCAGTACCTATGTGCTACCTTCATTTTTACGTTAGGTGACCATAAAATGACAGCCAGCCAGCTGAATGGTAAAGCATGTTTCCAGAAACAACACTTTTAATGCTCTTTGAGCACAGAAGAACAATAAAAAGACTTTTTTGTTTTGTCTGTGTAAACTATAATGAAATTTCAACTTGTCCTAAAAGAATGTTCCTCCCTTTTTAAAAACTTTTCTACCAAGGCTAGTACAAGTATGTTATATAATTAGGAAGTAAAGATGCAAATTCTGTTGATATGATATTGATAACACCAATTCTGAAAAAATATCATCAAGCAAAAGAACTCTTCAAGGCCAATAATTATTCTGCAAAAGTCATTCAGGTCTGGGTCTGTTGTTTTAAATGTCTATATCTTTTAAGTACAATATATTTCTATTTCCCTTGATGAAATTTAAGTTTAACTAAAATCACTAAAGTTGGCAACAGCAGCAGGAGACCATTTATAAGGCCAGCAGGGCTATTTCATTTTATTAATGAAAGTTATATAATAGTTTCAGCAAACTACAGAGCTTCTTTCTTACAGTCCTTTAATATTTATAGAAATTTAAAAGAGTTATACTGCTAGAGTTCATTTTGGAAACTGAGAATTTCAATTATCTGACAGCAATCAATTATTTCAGCTCAACTACAGAAATGGCTGTGTAAGAGTTATGCTCATCTTTATTCATACTCCTTCATGACAGGTCAACTGTATCTAGCACTTGACCTAGAAGCTCAAGTAACTATGACTAAACAAAACCACCCTAAAAGGATCTCAACTCCAAACCACTGAGTCACATCACTGGTGTTTTTGCTTCTAACAGATATACCAAAAAGAATAGTAGTCTGTGAACCATGTAAGGGGCCTGCTTATATTAATAGAAAGAGCTGTACTAAACCACTGAAGAACACACATGTACCTTAAAGGAACTGAAGAGCAAGTCTATAACCGAGTTCAAGAAGATGTTCACAGACACCAGGTCAATGTCCAGAAAACGAAATCCCACACCTCCCATGACCTGTGAAATGAAACCTATAGTCTCATATTTCCCTGCATCTCTATTGCATGGAATCTGGGTTTTTGTAAAAGCAGCCATTTTGATTTTTCAAACTGTTACACAGAAAAGCTACTCCTATAATTTTCTATAGGAATATAATTTTCAAATAAATCTTGATTTTTTGGCTTTAATTAAAACTTTTTATCTTGGAATAATTTTAGATTTACAGGGCAGCTGCAAAGGTACTATAGAGTTTTCATGTTCCTTTTACCAAATTCCACCTAAAATTAGCATCTTACATTACCATGGTACATTTGTCACCATTAAGAAAAGGATGTTGGTACATTACTATTGACTAAGCTACAGACTTTATTTGGATTTCACCTGTTTTTTTCACTAATGTCTTTTTTCAGTCCTGAGATCCAAGCCAGGGCACCACTTTGCATTTAATGATTTCTTTTTAGGATTTTAAGTTTTAAAATATGCCTAACTTGTTCATCTTTTAACAATGTTCTCATTATTACAGAAAATAAATCTAAGGCTCCGTGGAAAGTGTGATTTATTGGATACCAGAGCATGTTACATTAAATTCATGTAAACATGGTATTTATACTATTTTTACTGAGAAGAATAAAAGGTAAATTGCTTAAGTAAAATATACTCCTTTGCCTATTTTTGTCAGGAACCGATGCAATCAAATTATTTAATGTTTCAGATATATCTCTTCAAAAAATGCTTGGCACTTACCTATCTCTTAAGGCTACAGTAAAAAGTCCTAAGATATGGTGAATCCTTTTCATTAGTCCTGTAATAGAATATAAATCAAATATAAATATTAAATATAAGTATAAAATGTTATCACAATCATATTTGGATAATCCATTTTTATCAAATATATGCAACAACTGTATTCCTTTCATCCCCAAATTTCACTCTTAATTATAGTATGGTATTTTTTTAAGGTAACAAAAGAACTAATGTGAGGAACAATTTCATAAATGTATTACATCTTTAATTTAAAGATGAAGGCATGCAAAATTTAATACAAGTTTTAAGATGAATAGAAAATGTTGTAGAAAAAAAAGGAGTACCACAATGAATAAAACTAAGAAGAATGCTTCACATTCTTTTCCATGTGCATAATGCTGTGGAAATTACTAACTGGTCACAAACAAGTGAATCACACTGAGGGCACAGCCTTGGTGAGGGGAAAACAGTAACCAGGAGTCAAGGATTAGGAGATTTTTGAGAAGACACGTGCCTGGTAAAGCATCCATGTGTGTCATTTTGACTGAGACAATCCCAACTTATGTCCATTGTTGCAATGTCCCATCCAATTTATTATTTGTCTTGGATTTTCCACTTCCTGGTGATTTTTAATGACAGCATTATAGCAAGCCAGAACATTTACTTCCAGGCTCTGCCCTGATCTCATTGAGCGGTGTGAGATGCCTGCACCCTGAGCCTAGTTGTCAATTTAGCCTGTGGTTAAATGTGAAGACCCTGAGCAGTAACCCATTACTGGATGGGCTGTAACTGACATCTCATTCACAGAGTCAGCATCTGAACCTTGAGCAGAAAAGGGAAGTGCACTTGGACAGCAGTAGCCAAGGGACAGCTCAATCCTTCCTTCAGTCTTGGGTGGAGGTGGGAGAAATAGTCAATGCTGCTGCCCCAGCTATAACTAGCTTGAAGGTATTAATTTAAGAAAAGCAGATGGAAAAAATGTTTTATGTAAAATATTGATCTACAAAGCACAACTCTTCATTTAGATCAAATGACTGGTCTTGAGATTAATGGTGCTCAGTTCTGATTACAAAGTATCTTGTTTACAAAGTAAATTGACAACTATTATTCTCTTGGCTCTAATAGAGAAGAAATTCACAGTTAAATGATGCCAGCTTTCTATCAGTTGTGAGGAGATATTAATACATCAAATAGAAGAAATCAGTTAATTCCAAAAATGGTTTGACTGTTTTCATCCAATTTATGGAATCAACATAGAGCTTTGGGAAGTTTATTCTGTACTATGTAGTACACCTGACACTGCATAGCTGCTATTTCAATTCAGTTAAGAAGTTCAAAAACAAAGATAAAACTATAGTCAGTTCTCATTAGTCACAGTAATTAAGTTCTACAAAGTCATCATGAACACTAAATTCAGTTCAGTTCAGTCGCTCAGTCGTGTCTGACTCTTTGCGACCCCATGAATCGCAGCACGCCAGGCCTCCCTGTCCATCACCATCTCTCGGAGTTCACTCAAACTCATGTCCATCGAGTTGGTGATGCCATCCAGCCATCTCATCCTCTGCCATCACCTTCTCCTGCCCCCAATCCCTCCCAGCATCAGGGTCTTTTCCAATGAGTCAACTCTTCACATGAGGTGGCCAAAGTATTGGAGTTTCAGCTTTAGCACCAGTCCTTCCAATGAACATCCTGGACTGATCTCCTTTAGAATGGACTGGATGGATCTCCTTTAGAGTCCAAGGGACTCTCAAGAGTCTTCTCCAACACCACCAAGGAGAGGTAAGAAAGCCTTCCTCAGTGATCAATGCAAAGAAATAGAGGAAAACAACAGAATGGGAAAGACTAGTGATCTCGTCAAGAAAATTAAAGATACCAAGGGAACATTTCATGCAAAGATGGCCTCGATAAAGGACAGAAATGGTATGGACCTAATAGAAGCAGAAGATATTAAGAAGAGGTGGCAAGAATACACAGAAGAACTGTACAAAAAAGATCTTCATGACCCAGATAATCACAATGGTGTGATCACTCACCTAGAGACAGATATCCTGGAATGTGAAGTCAAGTGGGCCTTAGATAATCATGACGGTGTGATCACTCACCTAAAGCCAGACATCCTGGAATGTGAAGTCAAGTGGGCCTTAGAAAGCATCACCACGAATGAAGCTAGTGGAGGTGATGGAACTCTAGTTGAGCTATTTCAAATCCTAAAATGATGATGCTGTGAAAGTGCTGCACTCAATATGCCAGCAAATTTGGAAAACTCAGCAGTGGCCAAAGGACTGGAAAAGGTCAGTTTTCATTCCAATCCCAAAGAAAAGCAGTGCCAAAGAATGCTCAAACTACCGCACAATTGCACTGATCTCACATGCCAGTAAAGTAATGCTCAAAATTCTCCAAGCCAGGCTTCAGCAATACGTGAACCGTGAACTTCCTGATGTTCAAGCTGCTTTTAGAAAAGGCAGAGGAACCAGAGATCAAATTGCCAACATCTGCTGGATCATCGACAAAGCAAGCGAGTTCCAGAAAAAGATCTGCTTTACTGACCATGCCAAAGCCTTTGACTATGTGCATCACAAGAAACTGTGGAAAATTCTGAAAGAGATGGGCATACCAGACCACCTGACCTGCCTCTTGAGAAACCTGTATGCAGATCAGGAAGCAACAGTTAGAACTGGACACACAACAACAGACTGGTTCCAAACAGGAAAAGGAGCATGTCAAGGCTGTATATTGTCACCCTGCTTATTTAACTTCTATGCAGAGTACATCATGAGAAATGCTGGGCTGGAAGAAGCACAAGCTGGAATCAAGATTGCCGGGTGAAATATCAATAACCTCAAATAGGCAGATGACACCATCGTTATGACAGAAAGTGAAGAGGAACTAAAAAGCCTCTGATGAAAGAGGAGAGTGAAAAAGTTGGCTTAAAGCTAAACATTCAGAAAACGAAGATCATGGCATCTGGTCCCATCACTTCATGGCAAATAGATGGGGAAACAGTGGAAACAATGGCTGACTTTATTTTGGCGAGCTCCAAAATCACTGCAGATGGTGACTGCAGCCATGAAATTAAAAGACGCTTACTCCTTGGTAGGAAAGTTATGACCAACTTAGACAGCATATTTAAAAGCAGAGACATTTCTTTGCCAACAAAGGTCCATCTAGTCAAGTCTATGGTTTTTCCAGTGGTCATGTGTGGATGTGAGAGTTGGACTGTGAAGAAAGATGAGTGCTGAAGAATTGATGCTTTTGAACACTAAATTAGCAAACACCAAACTACTGCTCTTAGAGGAAACACAGAGTTAGGTTCCTGTGAGCCTCTGGGTACAACAGTTTCATCAATTAATCAACAAAACCTTGTGTTTTATATGTTTCTGTATAAAGACACTATATTTAATATATATTCTTGATTCATTAACATTGAACTCACAGTCCATAGCACTAACACGTGCCTGAATAAAGCTTATTTAAGACATGTATTTTCTCTGTAAAATATATCACATCGTAGCCTTCTTGCACTTAGGAACACTGTATATAGCACTTCAACAGTATGCCTTGGAGCTACTGTAAACAGTGAAACCACCAAAAAAGAAAACAAAAAAGTGGCCCCCTGAAAGGTGTATAACTGTGAGAGTGAGAGATCTGAAAGAAAGCCTTGCTTTACCTCAGCTGGGAACAAGTAGGTTGAGCAACTCAAATTTTCTGTTACTATGGCCCTAGATAACTAGAAAAGGGCCAAGAATACTGCTTTGAGGGTTTCAATTAACTTTTTTGTGAGTAGGGAGAATTCACAAAATGGAATTCGTAAATAATGAGGAGACACTATATTTGATTTTACAGTGATAACACAAACTTTGGTTTAGCACACTATCACAGAGTAAAAATCAATGTTCTTATTAATTTATAAAGCACAGAACAGAAACTAGCTTGAACATGGTTGTGATTAAAACCTAATTCACAACCATACCATGTAAATGGCAATATATGACGTTTAAGTAGATGCAAACACATCCCACAATTATATTCACCGAAGACAGACAGTCTACCAAACAACACTGACAAATATTTATATATACACACATACACACAATTAAAGAAAGTGAACCAGAATATTTTTTGACAAATATGATTTTGAATAAAAACTACTCCAATGTGGCAGTACATATTTTCTCTTTTTGCTACCAGTTCAGTTGCTTAGTCAAGTCCGACTCTTTGTAGCCCCATGGACTACAGCACGCCAGGTTTCCTTGTCCATTGCCAACTCCCAGATTTTGCTATATATCTTAGAAATCCTTAAGGTTTTTAAGACTCAGTAAAATCATCAATAGCGTGGAATTTTTTTCAATTGAGCACTTTAAATATTGGCTTCATAATAAACATATGGACAAGAGGGAAGGGGGGTGGAGTGAATTGGGAAATCAGGATTGACGTTTATATACACTACTATGTGTAAAATAACCAATGAGAACCTGCTGTATAGCACAGGGAACTCTACTCAGTGCTCTGTGGTGACCTGAATGGGAAGGAAATCCAAAAGGGAGGGGATATATGTACATGTGTGGCTGGTTTACTTTGCTGTCCAGTAGAAACTAACAATACAGAAAAGCATCTATACTCCAATAAAAATTTTAAAAATAAATATTGGCTTTATTTTGTTCAGTTAGTTGGAAATCTTTAATTCAGATTTAATCTACACAGAGAACCAGGGCTTTTTACTTATATATGTTTATATTTTGTACCAGGATAATATGGATTTCAAATGCTGATAATCTATTAACAGCAGCATCTAAATTTGGTAAAATGTTCAAAAAAGTTTTCTAAATAGATACAACTTATCTGACAAGTTTTCTCTTGTAAAAATTTCGTTGAATAAAGGTACTCTAAATAAAGTAAAAAAAGACTGTGCCTATGAAAATATATGGGCTAGAATATTTTCATGTTAAACTATTAAAAAAAATAAAAATTTACAATGACCTCAATTAAGTAGAATTTGCTTTGAACTTACCAGGTACCTTAGTACCTACACAGATGTTATACTCTTAAATTTAAAAATTTATGATTTACAGCAAGTAATAACTTGAAAAAAATAAACAATTTCAAGTTTAGTAATCAAAAATGAAACTGTGAAGACTACAATTTTAGGAAACAAAAATAATACAACCATGTTTCAAAACTACATTTCTTTCAGAAAAATACAGAGACCCAGGACTAAGAACAAATTACGATGAAGAAACTAAATAATGTATATGTACTTATACTGAGAATTCTATTTATGTTCTTTTTAAAGTTGAAAAAATTCAACATGAAACAGTTTTGTTTTGCTTTGATATTTGTCTTGATGATTTGGGTTTTTTATATTAACATGGAAATATGTTAATATTTTTCAGAAATAAATTTATTTTAAAATAACTTCTAAATGGACTCAAATAAAACTAATCTGTCAATCAAATAAAATCATATTATTTCATTATCTTTTAGTACTTATTTTCAAAAAGAATCTTCAGTTTGGGTAATAAATGGTTAACCCAACTGAGGTGGTTAACTTTATGTGTCAACTTGGCTAGTTTGATCTAACACTAGTCTACATGTTGCAGTGAAGGTCCTTGTGGATGTGATTAACAATTCCAATCAGCTAACTTCAAACAGATTATTCTCCATAACGTGGGGGACCTCATCCAAACAGTTTAAGGCCTTAATCGCAAAAACTGAACTTTCCCAAGGAAGAAGCAATTAATTCTGTCTCAAGACCAACAAAGAAACCTTGCCTGAGTTTCCAGTCTGCTGAACTGCCCTGCAAATTTTGACTCAAGGTCACATCATCAACTTTTACCTAAAATTTCTGCCTGTTGGCCTATTCTACAGTATCACACTTGCTAGCTCCCACAATCACATGAGCCAGTTCCTTAACATAAAATCCCTTTCTCCCTATCCATCTTTCTTTCTCTGTATTTATTTGTTTGGCTGTGCTGGGTCTTAGACGCAGAATGCGAGGTCCTTCAGTGCCAGCATGCAAACTCTAGTTGTGGCATGTGGCCTCTTCCTGGACCAGTGATCGAGCCTGTGTTACCTGTGTTGGCAGTGAATTCTTAACCACTCAACCACCAGGGAAGCCCTTTCGTTCTTTCTCTCTTTCTTTCTATTGTATATCTATCTACCTATCTATCATCTATCAGTCTATCTACCTATCATCTATCGTGCACTTACAAAAGCTATGATAGCATAGATAGCTGTTATCTCCTGCTACTTGCATTTCTCTGCACAACCAAATACACTAGGTAAGAGACCATTAGAAGTATCAAGCACCTCCACCCCATGGAAGCTGCTCCCTGATAAAAGTAGAAAATGAACCAGTTTCATCTCAGGAAGCATGCAGTCAAATCACTAACAGTACCTTTAAAGAGAATAAAACCTCAGATTTTAGGGCCACATCTTTCTATACCAGAATGATACCAGATAACCCAACAACCCAGGTTTTAAGGAACAAGGTTATGTCTTCCTCCTCTTTTTTTAATCACCATTCTATCAGGAAGTCTGAGAAAGAGAAAAGTGTTCTAAAGTGCTACTTGGCAAACATTTCATTTTGCTAAACAAACAATGTCTCAGAAGACATTGTCAGTCCTAAGTGCTATAAAGATGGCGAGAGAACATAAAAAATATGTTTTTTAATGTTTTCAGTAGTATTACTGTTGTCATTCTGAGATTGCTGCATGTGTAATATGGGATAAAAATGAGTGATTATGGGATTTTCTAATTCTATAATCACTTGAGTCTTTCAAAACCAGGATTCTTGGCATAGACAAAAGGAGATGTAAAAGGAAGATTCAATTGCACTGTAGTCTAGAGTTTTAATTGGAAGCATCAATATGAACATGTGAGGTATTTTACTGTATCTTAAATATGTGCATATATTTCTGAGCTCTGATGACCAAAAAGGCCTACAAACACCAAACTAGCATCATTGAGCATTCCTTAGAGACCAGAGCTTCTTAGAGAAATGGCTAATTCTGGGACTCAGGAGCCAATTTCAAAAGGCTTCCACTGGCCAAAGATGGAATAATTTGAGCTTCATTAATGACAATAATTGAGATGGATCCAAACTCATCAAATATGTTTAACTCTAAGAATTCATGATTTTTCTAAAAAATTGGTCACTTTCAAGAAATGATAGAGAACCAATTAATTATCTTAAAAACCATTAAATCAAAGAAAAACTTCAAGAATTTGTCCTGCCTTTCCTTTATAAACTGTAATACCTAAATTCTTTCAACTAGGATAGCATTCGCATCACACACATCTAATGGTAATGAGTAAAAGTCTAATTGGCTAGGAGGGTATAAGCACAGCTTTAAAACAACAAGTGGTTTATATTAACCAAGGGGTGACCCTTAAGCAGTGAAGTTAAAGAAAAAACAAGAAAACAAATTTGAGAACAGGCATCCAATGCTGTCCACTGAGGGAAATACTTTCACACTGTCAGTTCAGCCAAGTCAGTAAAAAATACATAAATAACTAAGCAAACAACATTAACCCCCAGCTCCAAGGTGCTAAGTCCACAGAGTTGCTATGTGTTATTTAAATTTTCCAGTTTTCAACAAATATGGCAAAATGTGCAAAGAAACAGAAAACCCATTTGCAGGAAAAAAGACAGGCAATATAAATTGATTTTAAAGGGGGTAGATGTTAGACTGAACAGATACAGACTTCGAATCAGCTATTATAAATAAGTTGGGCTTCCCTGATAACTCAGCTGGTAAAGAATCCGCCTGCAATGCAGGAGACCCCATTCGATTCCTGGGTTGGGAAGATGTGCTGGAAAAGGGATAAGCTACCCACTCCAGTGCTCTTGGGCTTCCCTTGTGGCTCAGCTGGTAGAGAATCTGCCTGCAATGCAGGAGACCTGAGTTCAATCCCTGGGTTGGAAAGATCCCCTGGAGAAGGGAAAGGCTACCCATTCCAGTATTCTGGCCTAGAGAATTTCATGGACTGTATAGTCCATGGGGTCGCAAAGAGCTGGACACCACTGAGCAACTTTCACTTTCACACACAACTAAAGGAAATCATGTAAAAAGAATTAAAAGAAAGTACAATGAATATCAATAAAGATATAGAAATGATAAAAAAAAAAAGAACCAAATAGAAAACCTGAAATTGTACAATAACTGAAGAAGTACAATACTTGAAGTGGAAAATTCACTATAGGAACTCAACAGCATACATGAGTCAATAGATATTGTACAATTTAAAGGATGGGGAGAAAAAAATGAAAAGAGTGAACAGACCACCACAGAAAAAGAGAAAGGGGCAGAAAAAAAGATTTAAATAAAGGCTGAAATCTTCCCAAATTTGATGAAAACATTAGTAATTAGTAATCTATACATTAAGAAGTTCAACAAACTCCAAACCAGATAAATATAAAGAGATATACACTCAGACAAAACATAATCAAAGTGTTAAGAAAAAAGAAAAAATCTTGAAATTAGCAAGAGAAAAATGACTCATCACATAAAAGGAATACCAATAAGACTAACAGCTGACTGACTTATCATCAGAAGCAGAAGAAACTAGGAGGTAGGATGACTGAATATTCAAAGCGCTAAAGATAAAAAACTGTGAATTGAGATCTTATGTCTAACAAAACTATCTCTCGCCCATGAAGGTGAAATCAACACACTCCCAGAAAAACAAAAACTGAGAGAATGTGTTGCTAGAAGATCTACTTTACAAGAAATATGGGAGAGTTCTTCAGGCTGAAAGCAAATGACACCAAATGGTAATCTGAATCCACACAAAAAACAAGACTGCCAATAAAGGTAATTATGTAAAACCTATAATTATATATTTCCTTCCCTTCTCTTAACTGATTTAAAGAGCAACTCAATAAAACAATAAGCATACAGTTGCATTGTTGGGCTAATATAAAGTTTTATATAGCTGATTAAAAAAAAAAAGCAGAGATGAGAGCAAAGCTACATTAGAGAAGGAAATAACACCAGATGGTAACTTAAGTCCACAGAATATATGAAGCAAATGAAAAATAGAAAAATTATTGTAACTCCATAAATATGTACCTACTCTCCTTACTTCTCTTAGCTGCTTTAAAAGACTTGATTTTTTTTTAAGAGTTACATAAAGTAAACATTATAACAATATATTGTTGGGTTTCTACAATATACAGACATAATATGAATAACAAGAGTAGCAAAAAGGGGGGGAAAGAAACAGAGCTATACTGAAGTTTATTTTGCTGAAACTAGGTAAAATCAGAAGTAGATTCTTTTAAGATCTGTATAGAAAGTCCTAGAGCAAACACTAATGAAATAATTCAAAATGTTTAATTTTAAAATTATTAAAGGAGCTAAGATACCACACTGGAAGAGATTTGCTTATTTAGAAAAAAGAACAAAGAAAGACATAAGACCTATGGAAAACAAAAAGCAAAATGGCAGGTTTAAATCAAACTATATCAATAATGTTAAATGTGAACAGGTTAAACAATCCAACTAAAAGTTGGAGATTATCTCATTGCATTTTTAAAAACTGTACCATATGTTGTTTATAGGAGACACATTTTAGGTTTGATGAAAGTAAAAAGATACATAGTGACACACTATGCAAACAGCAACAGTAAGAGAATCAGACAAAACAGACTTTAAAACCACAACAACAATGAAAAAGAATTGAAAGAATAAATAAACAATTCAAAAATTATAATGAGAGATTTCTTTATGCCATTTCAATACTAGATAGAACAACCAGGAAGAAAATCAATAGAGAAATAGAGGATTGGAATAAAACTATAAGCCAACTAGACCTGCCAGATCTCTGTACACTTCACCCAACAACACAATATACATTCCTCTCAAGTGTCCACCAAACATTCTCTAAAACAGACCATACTCTAGACCATGACCAGCCCTCATAATTTAAAGTGATTAAAATCATGTCAAGAACGTTCTATGACCACAACAGAATGCGTATCAGAAATCAGTAACAGAAGGAAATTCTGGAAATTCACAAATACATGGAAATAAAACAATATACTGGTAAATAATCAGTGAAACAAAGAAGAAATCATAAAGGAAATTAGAAAATACCCTGAGACAAATGAAAGATAAACTACAACATACCAAAATTCATGGGGTATAAAGAAAGCAATGCTTAGAGAAATTTTATAGCTATAAATGCCGATATTAGAAAAGAAGAATGATCTTAAATCAATAACCTATCTTCCATCTTAAGAGTCAAGAAAAAAAACAATCTAAACCTAAGCAAGCAGAAGGAAGGATATAATATAGATTAAAGTGCCAATAGATGAAATAGAGACTAGAAAAAAGATAGAAAATCAATAAAAATGAAAGTCGTTTCTTTGAAAAGATCCCCCAAATTAACACCCTTTTAGTTATGAAAGAGTTAGTTGCTCAGTGATTTCTGTCTCTTTGTGATCCCATGGACTATAGCCCACCAGGATACTCTATCCATGGAATTCTCCAGGCAAGAATACTGGAGTGGGAAGCCATCCCCTTCTCCAGGGGATCTTCACAACCCAGAGATCAAACCTGGGTCTCCCACATTTAGTTATAGTGACCAAGAAAAAAAAGGCAGAACACACACATTACCAGAATCAGAAATGAACAAAAAGACATTACTATTAGCCATACAGAAAAAAAACGTATTGCATAGGAATACTATGAACAACTGTAAACCAACAAATTGGATAATTTAGAAGGAAAGAACAAATTCCTAGAAAAACTAAAACTTGAATCTCTGAATAAACTTAAAACAAGTAAAGAGACTGAATTGGTGATTAAAAACACTTCTAACTCAGAAGGCTTCACAGGTGAATTCTGACAAACATTTAAATGAGAATTAATACCAATCATTGACAAATTCTCCCCCCCGCCAAAAAAAGGAGATAATACTTCTATGAGGCTAGCAGTACTCTGATACCAAAACTAGAAAAAGATATCATGCATAACTACCAATATTCTTTATGGCTGCAGAGGCAAAAATCTTCAACAAAATATTAGCAAACTAAAATCGAGCAATATACAGAAGTATTATAGAAGACAACCAAGTGGTATTTACCCTAAGAATGCAAGGTTAGCTCAACACACAAAAAAATCACTCTATCAACCATACAAATAAAAAATAAAAACCACATGATCATATCGACAAAAAGGGTATTTCCCAAAATCCAATATCCTCGTCATAAAAAGCATTCAACAAATCAGGAATAAAAAAACACTGAATGTATCCCTCCTAAAATTAGGAATAAGAAAAGAAAGTCCTATATCTTACCATTTCTACTCAACATTTCACTGCAGGTTCTAAGGTAGCTCAGCGGGGTTAAAGCATCTGCCTGCAATGCAGGAGACCCGGGTTCGATCCCTGGGTTGGGAAGATCCCCTGGAGAAGGAAATGGCAACCCACTCCAGTATTCTTGCCTCGAATCCCATGGATGGAGGAGCCTGGTGGGCTACAGTCCATGGGGTTGCAAAGAGTCAACATGACTGACTTCACTTTCACTTTCTAAGCAATGCAATTGGGTAAGGAAAAAAAAAAACCTCAGCACCCAGAGTTGGAAAGGAATAAGTATAACTATCTCTATTCATAGAAAAAGCTGGCTTAAAACTCAACATTCAAAAAACTAAGATCATGGCATCCAGTCCCATCTCTTCATGACGAATAGATAGGGAAACAATGGAAACAGTGAGAGACTTTATTTTCTTGGGCTCCAAAATCACTGCGGATGGTGACTGAAGCCATAAAATTAAAAGACGCTTGCTTGCTCCTTGGAAGAAAAGCTATGACCAACCTAGACAGCAACCTAGAAAACCTAAAAAACAGAGACACTACTTTGCCGAAAAAGGTCCATCTAGTCAAAGCTATGGTTTTTCCAGTGGTCATATACAGTTGTGAGAGTTGGACTATAAAGAAAGCTGAGTGCCAAAGAATTGATGCTTTTGAACTGTAGTGTTGGAGAAGACTCTTGAGAGTCCCCTGGACTGCAAGGAGATCAAACCATTCAATCCTACAGGAAATCAGTCCTGAATATTCATTGGAAGGACTAATGCTGAATCTGAAATTCTAATACTTTGGCCACCTGATGCGAAGAACTGACTCACTGGAAAAGACCCTGATGCTGGGAAAGACTGAAGGTGGGAGAAGAAGGGGACGACAGAGGATGAGATGGCTGGATGGCATCACTGAATCAATGGACATGAGTTTGAGCAAGCTCCAGGAGTTGGTGAAGGACAGGGAAGCCTGGTGTGCTGCAGTCCACTGGGTCGCAAAGAGTCAGACACAACTGAGCAACTAAACAACAACAATTCAGAGATATGATTTTGTAGAAAATTCTAAGGAATCTACTAAAAAAAATTAAACACAAGTCACCAGGTTCAGCAAGGTTGCAGAATCCAAGAATAAAATAAAATTCAATCCATTGGCATACAACAGCAATGACTAAATCAAAAGTGAAAGAATGAAATTAAGCAAACAGCTGCATTTACAATCACATCAAAAAGAATAAAGTACTCAGAAGGCATATATTTAACAAAGATACTATAAGACTCACTCACTGGAAACTACAAAACATTTTTGGAAGAAATTATAGATAAAACATGCTATATTCATGGGTTATTAAGAATTAATATCGTTTGGATGTCAATACTCCCGATTCATTTATATATTCAGCACAATTACTACTATGATTCAAGCTGCCTTTTTCTGCAGCTATTTAAGAAAAAATTGATCCTAAAATTAATTCAGATATGCAAAGAACTCAGAATAGCCAAACAAGCTTAAAAAAGAACAGAGTTAGAAGATTCACATATCCCAATTTCAAAACTTAGTATATAGCTGCAGTGATCAATACAGTACGGTACTGACACAAAGGCAAGTATGTAAAACAATGGAAGAGAATTAAAAAAGAAAAGAATTCTTCCATTGTTTTACATACTTGTCTTTGTGTCAGTACCGTACTGTATTGATCACTGCAGCTATATAGTAAGTTTTGAAATTGGGATATAATCTATTTTGACAAACTGTGGGCTTCCCTGGTGGCTCAGAGGTTAAAGCGTCTGCCTGCAACGCGGGAGCCCTGGGTTCGATCCCTGGGTCGGGAAGATCCCCTGGAGAAGGAAATGGCAACCCACTCCAGTATTCTTGCCTGGAGAACCCCATGGACAGAGGAGCCTGGTGGGCTATAGTCCACGGGGTCGCAAAAAGTCGGACACGACTGAGCGACTTCACTTCACTTTGACAAACTGTGCCGTCCAAAATAATGGCAAAGTACAGCCTCTTCAACAAATGGTGTAGGGACGACTGAATATCCACATGCAAAAAATAATAACAATGTTGGACATTTTCTTGCATAAAAATTAATTAGAAATGAATCTGAGACTTCAAATTAAGTGCTAAAACTACAAAACTCTGAGAAGACAAAAGAGCAGTAATTCTTTATGGTCTTGGATTAGGCAATGGTTTGTTAAATATGATACCATAAGTGCAAGTGACAAAAGAAAACATAGATTAATTGGGACACATCTAAATTAAAAACTTTTGTGCTGCAAATGATACTATAAAGAAAGTGGGGGGAAAAACACAGAAAGGAGTAAATAATCATATATCACATACCTGAAGAGGGATTTGTATCAGTTATAATGAACTTGTAAATCTTTAATAAAAAGGTAAACAATTATATAATCAAAATTATTTTCATAATTTAAAATTTTTAACTTAGCAAAGGATGGGAATAGGCACTTCTCCAAAGAAGATTTACAAATGGCTAACAAACACATGAGAAGATGCTCAATGTCATCTGTCACTGCTGCTGCTGCTAAGTCGCTTCAGTCGTGTCCGACTCTGTGCGACCCTAAAGATGGCAGCCCACCAGGTTCCCCTATCCCTGGGATTCTCCAGGGAAGAACACTGGAGTGGGTTGCCATTTCCTTCTCCATTTGTCACTAGGGAAATACAAATGAAAACCATAATACATTTATGGTCAATTAAATATTCAGTTTCTAAAACTTCAGTTCACTTCAGTCGCTCAGTCATGTCCAACTTTTTGTGACCCCGTGAACTGGAGCAAGCCAGGCCTCCCTGTCCATCACCAACTCCCGGAGTCTACCCAAACCCATGTCCATTGAGTCGGTGATGCCATCCAACCATCTCATCCTCTGTTGTCCCCTTCTCCTCCTGCCCTCAATCTTTCCCAGCATCAGGATCTTTTCAAATGACTTGGCTCTTCACATCAGGTGGCCAAAGTATTGGAGTTTCAGCTTCATCATCAGGCCTTCCAATGAACACCCAGGACTGATCTCTTTTAGAATGGACTGGTTGGATCTCCTTGCAGTCCAAGGAACTCTCAAGAGTCTTCTCCAACACGACAGTTCAAAAGCATCAATTCTTTGGCACTCAGCTTTGTTTATAGTCCAACTCTCACATCCATACATGACCACTGGAAAAACCATAGCCTTGACTAGATAGACCTTTGTTGGCAAAGTAATATCTCTGCTTTGTAATATGCAGTCTAGGTTGGTCATAACTTTCCTTCCAAGGAGGAAGTGTCTTTTAATTTTATTGCTGCAATCACCATCTGCAGTGATTTTGGAGCCCCCCTAAATAAAGTCTGACAGTGTTTCCACTGTTTCCCCATCTATTTCCCATGAAGAGATGGGACCAGATGCCACGATCTTAGCTTTCTGAATGTTGAGCTTTAAGCCAACTTTTTCACTTTCCTCTTTCACTTTCATCAAAAGGCTCTTTAGTTCTTCTCCACTTTCTGCCGTAAGGGTGGTGTCATCTAAAACTTAGAAATAAAATTTATCTATCACAAAGATGGCAGCTTGTGACAACCACAATTTAAGTTTGCATAAACTTCTCAAAGAACAAGGAAATAAACAAATATGTCCATATAAATAAACACAGATATAGACATAGGTATATGAGGAAAGTTTGGAATCACATGTTTCTGTCTTACTGGACAGAGTTCTATATATGCTAAAGATCTCTTAAGAGCAATTTTATTTCCAGATTTCACACAAGTTATACAAGAAATGAAAATGCCAACATCACTGAAGTGACTGCTATAATATATAACCAACTCCCATGCTCACTCTGTCACAGACTCCAAGAAATACCAATTCCTCCAGAACCGTGAACAAATCCAACTAGATGTAAAGTCTACAGTGTTTTTGTCACCCTCCAAAGCGTTCCCCAGAGTGGGTCCTAACTTTTCCAGACTGGGTTTTATGACCAGCTTTTATCACTGAAAATAGTCTTTAACATTCAATCACTCAGCAAACATTGATTAATTATGATGTTAGAAGCTATATTAAGAAACAAGAAAAGTACAATCTTTGTCCTTAAAGAAATCATAGTCTAGAGGAGGACAAGCACCAAATAAACCTCCAGAACTAAGTAGTGTGTTTAACAGCTAAATGAGTACAATTTACATACCTCATGGCTGTACAGAAAAGGAGCATCTAATTTCCAGGGACAGAAAAGGGACCAGGGAAGTGGAGCGAAAGGAGAGGTAACCCTGAGCTAAGTCCTGGAAGATAAGCACTAAAGGGAGAAAAAGAAGTGTTTCAGGCAAAGGTCCAAAAGCCCAAGAGAACTCAGAATCAAGGCAGTTTAGTCCTAAAGCCCAGGAAGAGTGGAAAAGGAAGAGAAGCAAACACTAGACAGGCAGGCAGAGACCCAGTTTTGAAGCCCTCTGCTTGCATGGGAGGGAATCTGGATTTTATCTACAAGGTGTGGGAGGCCAAAGAATTTTGAGCTCAGGAATAATGTGATTAGGCTTGCATCTTTTTAAAAAACTCACTGTGCAAAAGTATGAAGTATAAATACAAGAAAGTCTGAGATTGGAGCTAGACAAGCATTTTTGGAGAGCATGATAGCAACACGGGTGAAAAGAAATGGCTCAAACTAAAGCAGAGACAACAGAGACAAAAGGATGCGCTCTAGGGATATTTAGAGTGTGGAACATGAACTGACTGTAGATGGGGGTAAGGAAGAATAGAGAATTACAAAGAGTTTCAGGTTTCCTACTTGAGAAAAAGAACACTGCCATTATCAACTTTAAAAAGAGAAAGAGAAATACTCCATTGTGTATATGTACATATACACAATGGAGTATTACTCAGCCGTTAAAAAGAATTCATTTGAATCAGTTCTGATGAGATGGATGAAACTGGAGCCGATTATACAGAGTGCAGTAAGCCAGAAAGAAAAACACCAATACAGTATACTAACACATATATATGGAATTTAGAAAGATGGCAATGATGACCCTGTATGCAAGACAGCAAAAAAGACTCAGATGTGTATAGTGGACTTTTGGACTCAGAGGGAGAGGGAGAGGGTGGGATGATTTGGGAGAATGGCATTGAAACATGTATACTATCATGTAAGAATCGAATCACCAGACTATGTTTGATGCAGGATACAGCATGCTTGGGGCTGGTGCACGGGGATGACCCAGAGGGATGTTGTGGGGAGGGAGGTGGAAGGGGGGTTCATGTTTGGGATCACATGTACACCCGTAGTGGATTCATGGCAATGTATGGCAAAACCAATACAATATTGTAAAGTAAAATAAAGCAAAAATAAAAATTAAAAAATAAATAAATAAAAAGAGAAAGAGAACACAGGAGGCATAAGAACTGCAGGTCTGAATTTGAGTTCTGAAACTCAGAAAGAAGGTGGTAGTTAGTAAAATCCGTATCAAATGTCCCCAGAGAGGTTCAGTTCAGTTCAGTCTCTCAGTCGTGTCCAACTCTTTGTGACTCCAAGGACAGGAGCACACCAGGCTTCCCTGGCCATCACCAAGTCCCAGAGCCTACTCAAACTCATGTCCATCAAGTTGGTGGTGCCATCCAACCATCTCATCCTCTGTCATCCCCTTCTCCTCCCAACTTCAGTCTTTGCCAGCATCAAGGTCTTCTCCAATGAGTCAGCTGCTCACATCAGGTGGCCAAAACACTGGAGTTTCAGCTTTAGCATCAGTCCTTCCAATCAATATTCAGGACTGACTTCCTTTGGGATGGACTGGTGTGATCTCCTTGCAGTCCAAGAGACTCTCAAGAGTCTTCTCCAACACCACAGTTCAAAAGCATCAATTCTTCAGCGCTCAGCTTTCTTCACAGTCCAACTTTCACATCCATACATGACCACTGGAAAAACCATAGCCTTGACTAGACAGACCTTTGTTGACAAAGTAATGTCTCTGCTTCTTAATATGCTATCTAGGTTGGTCATAACTTTCCTTCCAAGGAGTAAGCATCTCGTAATTTCATGGTCCACATAAAATAAGAGACAAGGTGGAGAGGTGTTTCTCCTCTCTACCATGTGAGGAAACTAGAAAAGAGAGAGCTGTCTGCAAGCTCATGAAGAATCAAATCTTTAGGCACCTTGATCCTGGACTTCCCAGACTCCATAACTGTGAGACATACAATGTCTGTAGTTTAAGCCATCCACTACATAGCATTTTGTTGTAGCAGCCGAATTAAAACAAGAGACACCTCTTGTTACAGTCTTGGATACTTTGATACGAAGATGTAAATCTTGGAGCTAAAGCTGTCTGCCACCTCAAGACTAGAAAGGGACAAGCTAGCTAGAGGACAAAGGCTAACTCATCCATGATGGCAGAACAGAAAGACAGAAACATCCCAAGAGCCTAACGACAGTGGTTAGCTGCTACGTGAACCAACTACAAACCCATCTTTCTTTCAGAGTTCTATTTATATGAGATTATTACTTATTTTTAAAGCCATTTACAACTCAGTCTCCTGTTATTTACCAGCTGAGAGCATTCTGATATAGAAAGAAAGATTTTCACAAGATGGGTATAAATGAAATTAACTTTGCCTATTAGAGACCATTCCTTTCTCCAGGGGATCCTCCCAACCCAGGGAGCGAACCCGGGTCTCCTGCATTGCAGGTAGGTTCTTTACTATCTTAGCCAATTGAAGACTTGGGAATCTGAAGGAGTTTCTGCCTAAAGTTTCACTTATTAAACAACATGAAGCTCATGTAGTTCTAATTTATAAAGGGACTGAACTTAACATGTCTTTTCTGCTTTAAAAAATCTAGTATTTCTAGTGATAACAATAGCCAGTAATGAAGATAATGATGATAATTTTGATGATGATAAGCTAAAGTTCATGGTTATTACAGTATTTTTAAAAGGTAGGAATTTTACCCTTGTACTGTTTACCTTCAACATCCCATCTGACTTCAATAAAGAAGCCATACCACTCTCTCTTACTTTCTGTTTATAACAGTTTTCATGTCAGTTTCATTTTTCATACTGTCGTATACACAACACTATACAAATATAGTTTACAGAGGAATCCTTAACTTTAAGGGACAAACTCCAAAAACCAAACAATTTGTAATAAGATTTCTATTTTTATTTCCATAAATTTTCTAAATCTGTTCCTTGATCTGTGGAATGATACTTTTGATTCCTATCAGAGGGTATAAAGTAAACACTGTAGCCATACAGATAAATACCAGAGAAAGCACACTGGAGCACAAATAACAAACAGCACTAGGTATGCGCCTATGCAAGTAGTTCCCAAACAGTGAAAAAAAATTTGCAAGTTAAACTAAATTTTTGAAACCCAAAACATTTTCCGACGGGAACCATGTTTCTGTGAGTCATTCCATTACTAGGCCAGTCCATAAAAGCCTTATAAAACCATATGCACAGGACTATTGTTTGAACCACTTTTTCCTTTGGAAAATACATCATTTTCTCCCTCCCCCCTCCCTCGACCAAGTCCCAGGGAATGGGCCTTGGCATGGATCCTCTCCAGCCTCATCTCTCACTCTGCAGTCCAGACACACTGTGCTCCTTCAACCTGCAGGGCCTTCTCCCTTCCAAGTTATTGCTGTTATACCCTTCCTGTCCTCTTCATGATCACCTCCACTCAGCCTGCTGGTCTTAGTCTAAATGCCACTTCCGCAGGAAAGCTGTCCTGTGTCCTCCCACTGAGTCATGGGTCCCTGCTACCCCTCCCCACCACTATATTCATCACACTGCGCTCTACCCACTTTTCGTGTTTCCCACTCAGTGGTAAAGAATCTGCCTGCCAAACAGGAGACCTGCATTTGATCCCTGGGTTGGGAAAAATCCCCTGGAGAAAGGAATGGCTACTCATTCCAGTATTCTTGCCTGGAGAATTCCATGGACAGAGGAACCCAGTGGGTACAGTCCATGGGGTCGCAAAGAGTCAGACATGACCTAGCAACTAAACAGAAGGAGCACAGCAAGGAACAGTTAACCTGATCTATGGTCAAAACAGAGGGTTAAAGGGGTTTTCCAAAGAAGATTTGTCCACTTCTGAATTTATACCCACAGCTGGTTCACATGCAGGAGGCTCACCTATCCAATTTCTTTCCTGTTGCTGGTTTATAAAGTAACTTAAATGGAACATTAAAATTCTAGCAAACAGGAATAAGCACATTTTCTAATAATACCTTTATCTTTTTCTTGCAGGTAATGTTCATTCTTGTGCCTTTACTTAACTGTAACTAATTTCCAAATTTGTATCTCTAGGCCTAACACTCTCTTATGCTGAAGCTCCAAATTTTCAGCTATCTGTAATTTTCAACCTGAATATCCCACAAGGACTTCACTCCACCTTCCAGATCCTCCTCGACCTTTCTTTTCTCCAGTGTTTCCCATCTGAGACATTCAGATCATCTTCCAGTCACTGGAGCTTGACACTTAAGTTAACTCACCCCTGCCACTTAACGAATGGTCCATGACCAACCCAGAAATCTGTGGCCCCACCTCAGATCTGCTGAATCAGGATCTACCTTTCAACAAAATCCCCAGGCAATTGACATTCACACTAAAATTTGAGAAGCACTGATCCACAATTCCTCGTTCTCCCTACCCACACATATCAAAGCTGTCACTAAGTCTACATAGGAACGTGTTCCAAATACACTCCTTCCCATCCATGTCTGTTATCTCTGCTCTAATATAAGCCATCACCTCTTGTCTGGAACACTGCAATGACCTCTTAGTCCATCTCATTCCTCTAAGTTGTACAGCTATGAATTTTGAGACAGACCATGTGGCAGGTTGGGTGGAGCTGCACATGATGTAAAGCTTGTCTTATCTATTTTGCAATCTATAATCTAGGGATGATCACAGAAAGGGTCACATGGGAAAGGATGCAAAAATAAATAGAAGATTGAGAACTACCCTTCTCCTGTCTCCTTGTCATAATCTCCACACTGATGATGGCTGTCTATCTTTCCTGCCAGACAAGGCCTTCCCTAAAGGCATTCTGTATCTCAAGTACTAGTGGATGGTATTAATAGATATTCAAAACCTGTTACAGAAGTCAAGTGCTAGGCTTCCTTGGTGGTCCAGTGGTAAAGAATCCCCATGCCAATGCCAGAGACACGGGTTCAAACACTGACCTGGGAAGATTCCGTATGCCTCGGAGGATAGTTCATGCACCACAACTACTGAGCCTGTGCTCTGGAGTCCAGGAGCTGCAACTACTAAAGCCCCCACAACCTAGAGCTCATGCTCTGCAACAAGAGAAGCCACCTCAATGAGAAGCCTGGGCACCACAACTGAAAGAGTAGCCCCTGATCGCTACAACTTGAGGAAAACCCACACAGTGACAAAGACCCTGTACAGCCAAAAACAAATAAATAAAATTATTTTTTAAATTGTTAAAAAAAAGTCAATTGCCATTTATACCTGACATCATCAAAAGCTATAAAACTGGTCATTGATAACACAAATACATTTATAAACTACAAAGGACTAAGTACCATATATACACCTACAAGAAGGAATCAATTTTTTAAAAAATTTTTAATGAAAATATCTCTCAAGCTGTATACATCTAGGCATAGTAAAAGTTCAAATATGTTTGGAGACCTAATTCACATTCACATAAATGCAGCCATCCTTCTGAGCCCACATTCCAGGGAGGCCCAGCTATTTCCTGATACATACACTAGATAATGGGACAGGATGAAGAGTTTAGCCTTTGATGGGGAGAAGGTCAAGTCTGCCAGCTGATTTTTTTTTTTAATTATACATCTTATCATAAAGATCAAATAGTTATCTTTACATAGAAAAGAAAAAACTAAATTTTACCTACAATTTAAAATCTTTCAATTTTCATTCTGTATATTACTTTAAGTGTTTTAAAATTTTTTTATTTTATACTTGAGGATAGTTGATTTACAGTGTTGTGTTACTTTCACATGTATAGCAAAGTGATTCAGTTATATATATATATACATTCTTTTTCAGATTCTTTTCCCATATAAGTTATTACAGAGTATTGAAGCAGAGCTCCCTGTGCTATAAAGTAGGTCCTTGGTGATTACCCATTTTATATATAGCAGATGACACCACCCTTATGGCAGAAAGTGAAGAGGAACTAAAGAGCCTCTTGATGAAAGTGAAAAAGGAGAGTGAAAAAGTTGGCTTAAAGCTCAACATTCAGAAAACGAAGATCATGGCATCTGGTCCCATCACTTCATGGCAAATAGATGGGGAAACAGTGGAAACAGTGTCAGACTTTATTTTGGGGGGCTCCAAAATCACTGCAGATAGTGACTGCAGCCATGAAATTAAAAGACACTTACTCCTTGGAAGAAAAGTTATGACCAACCTAAACAGCATATTCAAAAGCAGAGACATTACTTTGCCAACAAAAGTCCATCTAGTCAGGGCTATGGTTTTTCCAGCGGTCATGTATGGATGTGAGAGTTGGACTGTGAAGAAGGCTGAGCGCCAAAGAATTGATGCTTTTGAATTGTGGTGTTGGAGAAGACTCTTGAGAGTCCCTTGGACTGCAAAGAGATCGAATCAGTCCATTCTGAAGGAGATCAGCCCTGAGATTTCTTTGGAAGGAATGATGCTGAAGCTGAAACTCCTGTACTTTGGCCACCTCATGCGAAGAGTTGACTCACTGGAAAAGACTCTGATGCTGCGAGGGATTGGGGGCAAGAGATGCTGGCAGGAGAAGGGGAAGACAGACGATGAGATGGCTGGATGGCATCACTGACTTGATGGACGCGAGTCTGAGTGAAGTCCGGGAATTGGTGATGGACAGGGAGGCATGGCGTGCTGCGATTCATGGGGTCGCAAAGAGTCGGACACGACTGAGCAACTGAACTGAACTGAACTGAACTGATGGTTTTTTTTCTTTTGCCTTTTTTATGTATAGAAGGGTGTGGGGGTTGGTTGCCATGGACTTCAGGACCAGAGATCAAATCCTGCTCCCTGCAGTGGAAGCGTGGAGTCCTAAACATTGGACCACCAAGGAAGTTGCCAAAGAAAGCATTGAAATAGCTGCTATTGATACTGTAATAGCACTAAAACCAATAGTCATCAAGAGAGGGCTTCCCTGGTGGCTCAGTGGTGAACAACCCAACTGCCAATGCAGAAGACACGTGTTTGATCCCTGGGTTGGTAAGATTCCTTGGAGAAGGAAATGGCAACCCAGTCCAGTATTCTTTCCTGGGAAATCCCATGGACAGAGGAGCCTGGTGGGCTACAGTCCATGGGGTCACGAAAGAGTTGGACATGACTTAGCGGCTAAACAACAACAATCAACAAAGAACAGTGACTCAATTCTAGCACTTACTCAATTCTGTGACCAGATACCTCAGTTAGCTTCTGTAGGACTCAAGTTTTCTTACTTACAAAACAATATGAGGGCAGCTCAAAAAGATGACTTCTAAAGTTTCTTCCAGCTCTAAAATTTTATGACTCTAAAACCTAATTCCTTAATGACACATTCTACTTATTGCCAATTAACTGATTCAGAAAAGCCTATTAAATAAAAATAGTAAGCCAAGCAGTTTTCATTTTATGCTTCGACATTTTCAACATTTTATACTGCTGAGTTATGGCCTTATAAAGTTGAGTCATGGCCTAAAATCACAGAACTGCAAGTGATGAAAAATAACTAAGTCATCCTGCTACTATTTAAAAGCCTTACAGTCAAACTATAATATTACTAGTATCTTCTCAAATAGCTCAAAGTATATCCCTACGTATTACCTCATTTATTTTTTAACAGCTTTATTGAGATGTAACTCACCTTCTCTACAATTCACCCTTTAAAAGTACACTCTTCATTGACTTGAGTATATTCACGGAGTTGTACAACCATTACCACAAACCATTTCAGACCATTTTCATCATCCTGAAAAGAAACTCCTTATACATCACCCTACTTCAAGCCTCCCAGTCTACTAATCTACTTTTTGTCCCTAAGACTAACCTATCCTGGACATTTTCTATAAACGGAATCAAGGAATATACAATGATGTTTCAAGGGTCACCCATGTTGCAGTATCTATCAGCACTTCTCCTTTTTTATTACTGAATAAAATTCCATTGCATGGATATATTTTGTTTATTCATCACTTGATGGACATCTGGGTTGTCTCTACTTTTTAACTGTTAGGAATAATTGCATCATGAACACTCATGTGCAAATATTTGTGTGAATGTATGTTTTCATATCTTTGAGGTATATACCTAGGAATGGAATTGCTGGGTAACTATGGTAATTCCACATTTTAACCTTTAAAGAACTTGCATGCTGTTTCCTAAAGTGGTTGCCCCTTTATACATTCCCACCAGCAATGTACGAACATTCCAGCTTCTCCACATTCTTATCAACCCTTCTCATCACCTATCTTTGATTATAGTCAGGTAGTGGCTGTGGCTGCCATCTTCTGTGGTGATTTGCATACCCCATAACTAATGATGTTGAACATCTTTTATGTGCTTACTAGCCATTTCTAAGTCCTCTTTGAAGAAATGTCTATTCAGATTGGGCAATTTTTAAATTGGGTTATCTGTCCTTTTTATTACTGAGTTATAAGCATTCTGTATAAATTCTTGGTACAAGTAGATTATCAGATACATAATTTTTCTTTATCTCATCTCATCTCAGTGCAGCTACTTGCACTAAATAAACAGATGCTGTGTTGCTATTCCCATTGTACAGATAGAAGTGGCATGTCTTGGGATTAAACGGACTTAAGAACTGTCAGACTCGAGAGCTCCTGTTTTTATTAACTTAAGGAGGCCACATACTGATAAAAACATTGGGACAGAAAGTCCAAGGAGTCTCCCCCAGTTCAACCCTGATGCTGTCCTGTATGGATAATCAGACAATATGCTCTCCAAGTTATATCAAAGATACAGTGTTATAAAGTGTTATGTAGCAGGCACAATAACTGACTCTTAGCTCAGGATGGATTCCTGAACATGAGATCAAATCTTTGTCCTCGTTAGCCTGATAATTTGGCAGGACGATGAAAAATCCCTAGCCCAAAATCAATTTCTTAACAGCAAACAATCCAAAGAAAGAAAATTTTCATCTTAATGCTTAAAGATCCACCCTCAACCCAGAAGAAACATGACAGGTTTTAAAGTAGGCGATATTCTGGTTTTTAAAATAATCTGAAGAGCCAAACTATTTTGTGGCCTCAGATGACCTTGTTTTGAGTACTGACCTTAATAGGCCATCACTTGCAAATCCTTTTTATAATGCTGCAATGATGAAAGTGAGAGAGGAGAGTGAAAAAGTTGGCTTAAAGCTCAACATTCAGAAAATGAAGATCATGGCATCTGGTCCCATCACTTCATGGCAAATAGATGGGGAAACAGTGGAAACAGTGGAAACAGTGTCAGACTTTATTTTGGGGGGCTCCAAAATCACTGCAGATGGTGACTGCAGCCATGAAATTAAAAGACGCTTACTCCTTGGAAGAAAAGTTATGACCAACCTAGATAGTATACTCAAAAGTAGAGACATTACTTTGCTGACTAAGGTCCATCTAGTCAAGGCTATGGTTTTTCCAGTAGTCATGTATGGATGTAAGAGTTGGACTGTGAAGAAGGCTGAGCGCCGAAGAATTGATGCTTTTGAACTGTGGTGTTGGAGAAGACTCTTGAGAGTCCTTTGGACTGCAAGGAGATCTAAGCAGTCCATTCTAAAAGAGATCAGTCCTGGGTGTTCTTTGGAAGGACTGATGCTAAAGCTGAAACTCCAATACTCTGGCCACCTCATGCGAAGAGTTGACTCATTGGAAAAGACTCTGATGCTGGGAGGGATTGGGAGCAGAAGGGGACGACAGAGGAAGAGACGGCTGGATGGCATCACTGACTCGTGATGGACGTGAGTTTGGGTGAACTCCAGGAGTTGGTGATGGACAAGGAGGCCTGGCATGCTGCAGTTCATGGGGTCGCAAAGAGTCAGACACGACTGAGAGACAGAACTGACTGACTGAACTGAACTGAATGCTTACTTTAACGATATTGGTCAAAATGAAACTTGACTAGAGGAGGAAAACACTCATACTTTTACTTTCAATTAGGAAAACCTGAAGGTTCCAAGACTCTATCTTGACCAGTTCCTACTCCGTACCAAACAAAAATATTATGATAGCTCCATTAAAAATAAAAACAAAAACACAGTACAAAAATCCACCACCATAACAAAGTGAGCTCTAGCCTTGTCTAATTCCCAGTGCAGAGCAGATGGGCCAAATAATCCTCACAAGACTGAAAGTCCAGCCCCTAAGTAGCCCAGGCAAACTTTAAATTTCTCAAACTGGTGTTTTTTTCGCTTAAAGAGTTCCCACTAATGGTATATTCTATATCATAATACGTCTATGATCTTTTGTTATAAAAAGGCATTTACCATTCTATTAATTAGGGTCAATATAAAGATTTGGTGAGAAGGCAAGACAGAATTCATGGCTTATTATTAGAACTCCATCCATCTCTGCTGTGCAAATTTAGTAAATCAAATAACAGCCAGCAAGTAAAACTAACACTGGGAAGATGTGCCCTCAGCATGCCACTTTGTAACTGGAGGTCCCCAGGCTCCCTCTGGCTGGAGGTGCCTGAGGATTAAGAAGGCACAGCTGAGCCAGGAGCACGACCCCAGGTGACCCCAGGGAGAGCCTGTGCAAGAGGCAGCACCATGGTTCAGGGCAGAGCTTTTCCACAATGTGAAAGGGAGGCCAGGCATTTTTTGAAGGCATCTCAGGATTGCTCTAGGGGTCAGAGAAGAGCTGTGAGGGGCCAGGCACTGCACTTCACCTGTCTTACATACTAGGCCTCCACGGACCTGTTCTGAAGCCTGAAATCAGACTGCAACGAAAAGGTCTGACCACCTAAGTCTAGAGGAAGTCTTGGCCAAGCAGACAACAATGTACATCAGATCTGAAAGACGAGGTGAGGACAAAAGGGGAGAATGAATAATGAAGCTGCCGGGGAGCAGAGTCAAAAACAGGAAAGGGTGCGGAATAAGCCAGGGTCAGGGTCAGGGTCGGGCCTTTCTCCACTAAAAAGAATGCGTATTGTGGAGCAGGCGCGTCTGCTTAAAGGAGCAGTCTGCGATCCTTCATCAGGAAGCTCGGGGCACTCAAACCTTCAACTCCACATACTGCCTGCAGGGCCCAGGCTCTCCTCCTTCTGGCTCCCCAGATTCCTTGCCTCCCACTGCCAATCAATTCCTCAAAAAACAGCCAATATGAACCCTCAGAAAGCAGACGGTCCCTCTTCTGACTGGTGGTGTCCTCCTTCCCAGGACACCTGAATCAAATCCTAAGTCCGCAGTGAAGCCTGGACGCCACATGCGCCTCTCTGCGCCTCACTCCCGCTCCCCAGCCCTGGCCAGGGCTCCGCCTGCACCGTGTCCTCAAGTCTGCTCAGAGGTCACCTCTTCCTATTCACACTGTCACCTGCTGACCTTTGACCCATCTTTGTTTTTCTCTTTAACACTGTCTTACCATCCAAAATTCTCTACCTCCCTGCTAGGAGGAAGCTCTATCAGGGCACAGACTTTGTTTTGATCTCAAGAGCCAGACCACTGAGAACAGTGTTTGGAAGAAAAATGGTCAATATTTTTGAAGGAATGAAGAAGTCATAGTTGATCTGAAGTATGTTTAGGGCTCCCGTTTTTCCCTGCACCTCTCTCTGATTTCATTCGTGACCCACCAACCATGCCCCAAGCTTGACCTCTTGTGCACTGTCATCTTGGATCCGATCACCCCATGTTGCCTAAACTCTGAACTTTCTTGCTGGCCTGTCCTTCCCCTAAACGAATCAAAGGATCTACTTCTTTAGTTCCACACCCCAGCCATCCAGAAATCAGGGTTATGAAAAGCCCCAGCTGTGCTGACTGGGGGCTCCACAAACACACGGTCCTCTATCAGGAGCCCATTCATTTTTTTGGAGCTCCCAGTCCAGTCCCCGATCCATAGCCCATCCATTTCTTAGGGCTCCCAATCCGGTCCTCGCTCTCCACCCACAGAAAAAATTTCATCCATGTCTTCACGCTTCCTACTCTCCTGTCCACTCAGTAAATTACATCACCTCCACAGGAACAAAAGAGAGGTTAATAGGTCAGACTCCCTCAGCTTCCTCCATCCCCCCGAACAACGGCCACACACCCGTTCTTACCTCCTTCCTGGCAGCATGGAGGAAGGATGTACCTCTTCCTGTCCAAAGGTAACCTTGAAACAGAGCTCTAAAACGCCATCTAGCCCCTCTCCTTAGGGATCTCCACTACGCCTGATCCACCTCCCTCCACCCTCATCTTTACCTTCCCCTTCTCATCAGGCTTTTCCTCCACAGCACATACACGTTCAAATCTCTCCCATTAGAAAACAAATGAACAGGGGCTTCCCTAGTGGTCCAGTGGTTAAGAATCTGCCTCCCAATGCTGGGGACGCAGCTTTGATCCCTGGTCAGGGAACCAAGATCCCACATGCCATGGGGCACCTAAATCCACACACCGCAACAAGGATCCCACTTGCTACAATTAGGACCCAATGCATCAAATACATTAATTTATTTTTTTTAAAGAAAGAAAACAAATGAACAAAGAAAACTAATATTCTTCCCCAGACATCTGCCTCTCTCCTGCCACAGTCCTATTTGCCCCTTTCTCTTCAGAGTCAAGTATCTTGTAATACAGCTTCAACTCATTATTTTTACAATTCCCTTTGACTACTCGATCCTTTGAGATCTGGATTTTGCCTGCAAACATAAACTTGTTCTCCCCAAAATCCTGGTGACTTCTGAGCTACAAAGTCATTCTGAATTTTTTTATGCATTGTATGCATTGCTAAGTTGCAAATGTTTCTCTTCCCTCTAAATATTTCAGCACTCACATAACTCCTAACTCAAGTAGAGTATTACATTTTTTTTCCCCTCTTTTGAACATGCAATGAAATGCACCAATCTTCAGTGTACTAGTTAATATATTCTGACAAGGGCATACACCTGTGTAACCCGAAACCTTATCAAGAGGCAGGACCCTATCCCTCCCCCAGAAGAGGCCGCCAGCGCATCACAGCTCCACACCACCACCCCCCGCCCCCACCATCACTCTCGGGGTATTTTTTTGACCACAGCCCAGCATGGTGGGTCCTGGTGAGACCTCTCTCCCTGGGTTTGAGAGAGCCTCCTTCCCATCCTGCTCTCACATGGCAGAGAGCGCTCTGGGGTCTCTTCCACTTCCTGTGAGGGCACCAGTTCTATAGGATCAGGATCCACGCTGAAGATCATCTAGCCCTACTCGCCCCCTTAAAAGCCTGATCTCCAATCCAGTCAGTCTCATGGGGGTTTAAGGCCTTCCACATGACTTGGAGGGGAGGCACAATTCAGTCCATAGTAGCCCACAGTAATTACTTTAAAGCACGGTAAAACTGAACACCACAATAACCTGTGCAAGTATAAGAACTCTACAGCAACAGAGGCAACAAGTATTACATGAAAATATCAAGATACAGAATTGTATATAGATATGTAAAACATATGCACAGGAAATAAAAAAGGAATATATCATAACTATCAGAGGACAATGTTAAAGTAAAAGAGCTTATTTCTAAATTCTTTGCTAAACAATTTGAAAAATAAATTTTCATAGAAAGATTAATGAAAAGCTTCAGCTGAAAAAGAAATTACTAAGAACAATTTCAAATCTAAATTTACCTGTTTGTTTCCTGTTTATCTCACTGCCATCTATATTAACTAGGTTATAGGTTAATCTGCTGTGACAAAACCAAGAATATAGTGGTTCAAATGAAAGAGAAGTTTCTCTCCCATGTAATAGTTCAGGACAGACAAGTGGTCCCAGAAAGGTCCAGACACTGAGGTTCCTTCTATCTAGTCCCTCCACTCCCTGGGAACACTGCCTTGGTCTCTGTGACAAAAGCTGACTCACAACACTTTGCTCATGGAGGTGGGGAAAAGAATATGACTGAAGCAGACTTGAATACAAGTATGATTTAGAAGTCACACACGTTACTTCCACTACCATCCACTGGCCAAAATTCAGACATGGGGTCTCATATGCTTACAAGAGGCCTAAGAAACACAATTTCTACACAGGGACTACAGGCCAAGCTAAATGTCAAGAGGTGGGAGAGCACCTTCTTTCCCACTCTGGGCAGTCATCTTCCTAAAGGGACAAGCTGGATTCAGCTCAGTCTACCGTCTTTGAGCAACACATAATCTCTTCAACAGATATCAAAGTGGCTCCAGCCCAGCCCAGTGAGCCACAAACTAACAGAGCAGGTACCTCCTGCTCTCCACTACCACCTCACACCCAATACACAAGGGGCCAAGATGAATGCAGTTAAGTCTCCCATTCCGAAAAGAAAAGAATGGCAAAGACACATCCCTACCAACGACGAGATACAGCTAGACAAGAAAGGCAAAGACTCCCCACGGCACCAGGGAAGCCAGGCCCTCAATTAAACTCAGTCCTGCTCTCTGGGGGGAAGGGAGGATCTCTTTTGTCAGTGTGTCTGATAGAGCCTGGCTTTGCCTCTGGAAGATTCTTTCTTTTTTTCCACGCTCCTTTCTCAGTTCAGTTCAGTGGCTCAGTCGTGTCCGACTCTTTGCGACCCAATGGACAACAGCACGCCAGGCCTCCCTGTCCATCACCAACTCCCAGACCTTACTCAAACTCATGTTCATTGAGTCAGTGATGCCATCCAACCATCTCATCCTCTGTCGTCCCCTTCTCCTCCCAACTTCAATCTTCCCCAGCATCAGGGTGTTTTCCAATGAGTCAGTTCTTCTCATCATGTGGCCAAAATATTGGTTTCAGCTTCACCATCAGCCCTTCCAATGAACACTCAGGACTCATTTCCTTTAGGATGGACTGGTTGTATCTCCTTGCAATCCAAGGGACTCTCAAGAGTATTCTTCAACACCACAGTTCAAAAGCATCAATTCTTCAGCGCTCAGCTTTCTTTATAGTCTAACTCTCACAACGATACATAAGACTGGAAAAACCATAGCTTTGACTAGACAGACCTTTGTTGGCAAAGTAACATCTTTACTTTTTGATATTCTGTCTAGGTTGGTCATAACTTTTCTTCCAAGGAGCAAGTGTCTTTTAATTTCATGGCTGCAGTTACCACCTGCAGTGATTTTGGAGCCCCCCAAAATAAAGTCTGTCACTATTTCCATGTTTCCCCATCCTTTCTAGCCATATATGAAGTAGATATAGGAAAGCAAGTGCTCCAAAGACATGGCAAAGAGCTGGTGGCCAACTGGAGGTCAACAGTTGCTTTAGGTGTCAATGTCAAACCACCACAGGTTTTTCTAAGCCAAATTTAAAGATGCCACAATACAATCCTCACAAAAAATGCAACAGGCCTGTTTGCCTTCAGTCAGCACCACATGAAAGCAACCACATTAGTCTGGTCATAGATACAAAGCTTGTCATTTCTCTTCCTTCCTTCACTGGCTTCTGTGGCAGGTCCATCCTTCTCTCCTTCAAGTTAAGGTGAGCTACCCACCTGGAGGTCGTGTGACTCAAGACAGGAAGATTCTACCACCATACCCCAGTGACATCAGGGCAGGCCATGTGACTTCAAGACCATTCTTCTTGCCTGACTGATTTCAAGCATCAACCATTTTGTTTGCTTTGGTCGATAAAGTATGAAGAAAAATAATAACATGCCATGTCCCAGCACATGTTCTGCCACATGCTGTCCCTTCAGCCACAGAACCACGGCATCGCCAAAAAGCCTATTCCTTTGGCTTTATGTAACAGAGGGTGTGGAACACAGCCATAGCCATGTCATGAGTAAGAAATAAACCTTTGTTGTTGTAGGGAACTGAGACTTTGTATTTTTAAGTGTACCTTTACCTGGCCATGGGGAAATTTTGATGGAATTTAACAAGTAATAACAACGAGTGCCTCAAAATTAAGGACCTCAAAATTCAACAAAGGACATTCTAGACAAAACTAACAAACAGGCAAAGACTGGGATTATGTGTCCACATCTTAAAAAGGGGAGGGTGGGTAGGATTTAATAGTCTCCCTACACCACGAACTCTTGAAAAATAACAATTAAAAGGCAGGACATGCAACTGAATATTGGGTAAGAGACAAGCAGACAATTCATGGATAAACAAAATTAAACTGGTCAGAAAAAATACAGGATGCCCCATGAAGTTAAAGATACATGATGAAAAAAATTTAGTATAAGTATGCCCTGACAATTACATAGTATATACTTACACTAAAAAACTGTTACCTCAAATTCAAATTTAACAGAGTGTCCTGTATTTTTATTTGCTAAATCTGGCAACTGGAGGTGAAATCCATGTGGCTAGCAAGTGAATGAAGAGAAGTTGAGCCTCACTAGTAATCAAAGAAATGCAAATTAAACTCATGACAAACCATTTTATAACCATTATGTTAGCAAAATCCAGAAAACAAAGCTTTTATTGAAGAGCACATAAACCTGTTTTTTTCCCCATTTTACTACAAAAGATCAGCTAGCCTAAGATTCTTTTTTTGACCATACCATTAGGCAATAAAACGCCAACAATTCACTGCATGTGCACAGAGAAAAAACACATTTCAAAGTCATTATTTCATACTATAGACACTATGGAATAATCCCAATAACCATGGTGAGGCAGGCTGCCCAGGTGGCTCTGTGGTTAAAAAAATCTGCCTGCCAAGCAGGAGTGAAAGTGAAGTGAAAGTCGCTCAGTGGTGTCCGACTCTTTGCAATCAGTCCATGGACTTCTCCAGGCCAGAATACTGAACTGGGTAGCCTTTCCCTTCACCAGAGGATTTCCAACCCAGGGACTGAACCCAGGTCTCCCGCATTACAGGAGGATTCTTAATCAGCTAAGCCACAAGGGAAGCCCAAGAATACTGGAGTGGGTAGCCTATCCCTTCTCCAGCACATCTTCCGGACTCAGGAATTGAACTGGGGTCTCCTGCATTGCAGGCAGATGCTTTACTAACTGAGCTACCAGGGGAGCCCATTAAACATGAGACACGGATTCATTTCCTGGGTGGGGAAGATTCCTTGGAGAAGGAAATGGCAACCCAGCCCAGTATTTTTGCCTGGGAAGAATTCCATGGACAGAAGAGCCGGCGGGCTACAGCCCATGGGGTCACAAAAGAGTCAGACATGACTTAGTGACTAAACAACAAACATCAATCCACAGTCAGGCACAAAAGACTCTGCCAGAAAACTTAAGTACCTATTTAGAATAATATAAAGTGAAATGTTGAGAATGAATATGCCTGAGTATCATTTAGTAGTTAATCAACAGCTCTTTCATAAAGAATATCATAACATCAATTTTGATACTAGGTTGAAGATTAACCTCTTAAGGTTAGCTCTCACAGCAGGTCAGAAACTTGGACTGTAAACAAAAACAAGGACCATGCTTGACATTTTCAAAGAGCTTTCACATTAATATACTTTATCTAAATCACAAATATTGCTTTAGCACTGGATGGTACCCATCTGGAAGGCAGAAGACACAAAAGCTGTAGGTTAATGGAAATATAAGCAGAATATAAATAGAATATACAGAGCATCCATTCTTTTTTAAGTAAGATGAGCTTATTTCCTGTGAATACAGCATGTAGGATATTTTAAATAAATTTTCAATACAAAAAATAAAGTATACTAACAACTTATTTTGCCTTCTTGAACTTCTAGGAAAAATAATGCCCTCTGACTTTAACATCTCCATAGGAAAACATTTTTTAAAACTAAAATATTACTGTGAGAGATCAATTTAGAAAAGGGCCTACTTTTTTGTCACAGTTCCTGGAAATACTCATAAATAGCTCTTTATTTCATTCTGAAGAATAAGAATATTTTAAAATAAACACTAAACCAAAATACTTTATAAAAATGGTACTATGATACAGTAGTTGTGATAAAGTGATTCACAGACACTAACATGATTCTGCCTACCTTATAGAAAAGGCATGCAATATAATCCTAAACATTCTAAAATGTTGCTAAGAATAATTGCTAGTTAACTTTCAAAAGGTAATCCCTTCTAGATGTACCTCTAACAACAGCAAAAACAACAAACTTTAGATCTATAATTCAGCATCCATCAAGACTAATTTTGGCAGGTATATGACACAACACACCCCCACAAGAGAGAAAGATAAACATAAAAGTAACACAGTTTTTGCCATAATGTTTAAAGCATTAAAATAATCCATACATCATTATTACCTTTTCAACTATATATAAAACAAATCCTTGTGACTGCCTGGGTCCCAAATATCACAGAATCTTGAGACTGGTAGGCAGGAAACAAATGATAGTCACTCCACTTTTTTTTTTTTTAATTTCAGAAGAAAAGCACAATCAGAAGTGCTGTATTAGCACAACTGCTAACATTAAGGTTTGACATAAACAGAGAAAATTTAAAGTAACTAACCTCCAACTTCAAGAAAGGAAAAGATTATTCTTTGGCTCTTGTCCTAAGCTGGAAACAAGTAAACAAAGAACGGGTTTTAAATATGCTCCATCAAGCAATCCTTAAACGCTAATTAATATCTCCACTTACATACACAGTTGAGAGTGTCAATTCTGATCAGTAACTACCCTGCTTCAAGACCCTTCCTCCTCATAGCTTGCCAGTCCCCAACCTCCAAGTTTAGGGTCCCAAACTCACTTTGGAAAGAAACAATCCTAAAAATTCCATGTTTCCTCAAAATCCTTTGTAAAGTCTCTGCCTGTCTTGAGGACCATATTCTACAAGTATAGTTCTCCCTTGTTCAGCAAGCATGAAATTCAGCTTTCATCCAGCTACACTTGGGTGTGGTCTCTTTCTTCAATAATACAATAAATATTGCATCATTTTGTATTGTAATAACCAAGGGTTACTTGGTTATTACCATTTTTCTTCATGCAGGAAAGAAAAATCTTTTTGTTATAATAATTCAATTTTATGGAAACTTGAGAATCTTCACCTTTTAAGCCTAAATATAATCATTTTTGCCCAATATACAACTATACTAACAAAGGGATCCTTTTCCTTCTCCTCTGATTGCCAGACCAATAATCTCATACCATCAATGGTTAACATCCAGCCAATGAATTTATGAAACACGAATATTTCCAATTAGTCAAATCTGTATCAGTAATTGAATATCATTATGGGGAGTTCCCTAGTGGTCCAGTAGTTAAGAATATGCCTTGCAGTGGGGTAGATGCAGGCTTGAACCCGGATCAGGAAATTAAGATCCTATGGTGTAGCCAAAAAAAAAAAAAGAGAGAGAGAGAAGTGAATATCATCAAATAGTCTTCAAACAAAAAGATAAGTGATCAAAAACTTAAGTAGACATTCTCTTTGATCTACCAGAAACAACAGTGTGGCTTGGTTTTTTAAAATCTGAAAACCTAAATTCTAAATTCTACCTTTGCAATTTAATTATCTGGGTAAATGGATCATCTCTTCTTCAATTTTTCAACCTAGAAAACAAAGTGACTATACCCAGCTCCTACTACCTCACAAAAATGATGTAAGTACTCATCTAGAGTATGATGAACTCTAAATGTCTGAGAAAGGAAAACAAGCCCAACCATTACATTATCATATTTTGTTTGTTGCTGAAGTCAAGTCAGCTTGAGGTTTAGGTCAGCATGGAGAAAAAGTAAGAGGAACTGTCTCAATCTGACATAAGAAAACGGCTAAAGGAACATTTAATGCAAAGATGGGCACAATAAAGGACAAAAATGGCAAGGACCTAACAGAAGCAGAAGAGATTAAGAAGAGGTGATAAGAATACACAGAAGAACTGTACAAAAAAAAAAAAAGTTCTTAATGATCCAGATAACCATGATGCTGTGGTCACTCGCCTAGAGCCAGACATCCCGGAGAATGAAATAGGCCTTAGGAAGCATTACCACGAACAAAGCTAGCAGAGGTGAAGAAATTCCAGCTGAGCTATATTTCAAACCCTAAAAGAGGATGTTGTTAAAGTGCTACACCCAATAAGCCAGCAAATTTGGAAAACTCAGTAGTGGCCACAAGACTGGAAAGGGCAGTTTTCATTCCAATACCAAAGAAAGGCAATGCCAAAGAATGTTCAAATGACCATAAAATTGCACTTATTTCACATGCTAGCAAGGTAATGCTCAAAATCCTCTAAGCTAGGATTCAACAGTACCTGAACTAAAAACTTCCAGATGTATAAGCTGGATTTAGAAAAAGCAGAGGAACCAGAGATCAAATTGCCAACATCTGCTGGATCATAGAAAAAGCAGGGCAATTCCAAAAAAAAAATCTACTTCTGCTAATTGACTATGCTAAAGCCTTTGACTGTGTGGATCACAACAAACTGAAAAATTCTTAGAGACAGGAATACCAGACCACCTTACCTGTCTCCTGAGAAACCCGTATGCAGGTCAAGAACAGCAGTTAGAACTGGACATGGAACAATGGACTGGTTCAAAATTGGGAAAGGAGTACAGCAAGGCTCTATGTTGTCACCCTGTTTATTTAACTTATATGCAGAGTACATCATGCAAAATGCCAGACTGAATGAATCACATGCTGGAATCAAGATTACCAGGAGAAATATCAACAACCTCAAATAAGCGGATGATACCAATCTAATGGCAAAAACTAAAGAGGAACTGAAGAGCCTCTAGATGAGGGTGAAAGAGGAAGGTGAAAAACCCAGCTTAAAACTCAACATTCAAAAAACTAAGATCATGGCATTCAGTCCCATCACTTCATGGCAAATAGATGGGGGAAAATTGGAAACAGTTACAGATTTTCTTGGGCTCCAAAATCACTGGGGATGGTGACTACAACCATGAAATTAAAAGACACTTGCAACTTGGAAGAAAAGCTATGACAAACCTGGACAGAGTATTAAAAAGCAGGGGAATTCCAGAAAAACAACTACTTCTGTTTCACTGACTACGATAAAGCCTTTGACTGTGTGGATCACAGCAAACTGGAAAATTCTTAAAGAGATGAGAATACCAGACCACCTTACCTCCTAAGAAACCTGTATGTAGAACAAGAAGCAACAGTTAGAATGGGACATGGAACAACAAACTGGTTCCAAATTGGGAAAGGAGTACATCAAGGCAGTATATTGTCACGCTGCTTATTTAACCTATATGCAGAGTACATCACAGGAAATGCTGCGCTGGAGGAAGCACAAGCTGGAATTAAGATTGCTGAGAGAAATATCAACAACCTCAGATATGCAGATGATTTCACTTTAATGGCAGAAAGTGAAGAGGAACTAAAGAGCCTCTTGATGAAAGTGAAAGAGGAGAGTGAAAAACTCAGCTTAAAACTCAATATTCAAGAAACAAAAATCATGCCATGCTGGCCCATCACTTCGTGGCAAATAAATGGGGGAAACATGGAAACAGTGTCAAATTTCATTTTCTTGGGCTCCAAAATCACTGTGGACAGTGACTGCAGCCACAAAATTGAGACACTTGCTCCTTGGAAGAAAAATGACAAACCTAGAAAACATATTAAAAAGCAAAGACAACACTTTGCTGACAAAGGTCTGTATAGTCAAAGTTATAGTTTTTCAAGTAGTCATGTACTGATGTGAGACATCAGTATCCTAAAGAAGGCTGTTGGCTGTTGGTTGAGTCGCTAAGTCGTGTCCGACTCTTACGGACCCCATGGATTATACCTGCCAAGCTCCTCTGTGCATGGGATTCTCCAGGCAAGAATACTGGAGTAGGTTGCCATTTCCTTCTCCAGGCGATCTTCTCAACCCAGGAATCGAACCCAGGTCTCCTGCATTGCAGGCAGATTCTTTACTGACTGAGCTATGAGGGAAGCCCTAAAGAAGGCTGATAAGCATTAAGAAATGATGTTTTCAAACTGTGGTGCTGGAGAAGACTCTTGCGAGTCCCTTGGACTGCAAGGAGATCAAACCAGTCAATCCTAAAGGAAATCAACCCTGAATATTCACTGGAAGGACTAGGGTTGAAGCTGAAGCTCCAGTACTTTGGCTACCTGATGCAAAGAGCCGACTCATTGGAAAAGACCCTGATACTGGGAAAGATTGAAGGCAAGAGGAAAAGGGGGGAGACAGAGGATGAGATGGTTGGATGGCATCACCAACTTGATGGATGTGAGTTGGAGCAAACTCAGGAAGATAGTAAAAGACAGGGAAGCCTGGCAAGCTCCAGTCCATGGGGTAGCAAAGAGTCAGACATGACTTAGTGACTGAACAACAACAACAAAAAAGACTAGTAAGGGTTCTAATTAGAATATCAGAATGAATGAGAATCCTATCCCAAATAGAAATCCCTCTAATCAGATACGCAAAGTGAATTGTGCAAAAGGGTTGCATGACCCAAGTATACTCAAATATGGCTGAGAGCTGTCTTTGCACTGCTTTTGGCCGTAGTGTTCTCAAAAAATAAATTCTAAATAGCCAGTACTGCTACCTTATGGCTTCTCAAAGCTCAGTGAAGCATCCACTCAAGTCCGATCAGAGTAGGATTACAAACACTGAAATACTAATTGATTCAAGTGCCAACACGAACATTTAACTAGATGTTGAAGGAAACCACATCACCCCAAAATAATCTTGACACATTATTTTGAATTAAAGACATTTAAGAAATAGCAGGTGCAGAAGGACACTCTGAGACTCCTTTGTCCTTCCTGAGAGCAAGAGATAAAACTCCCAAGTGAAAGATACCTTCCCCATAGCAGGAGGAAGGAAGACATTCTTCTCAGCAGAGGTGGGGGACAGGGGGCTAGGAAAGCTGTACAAACAAATCTTATGACAGTAACCCTTATCTTGCCATTATCTCTTCACCACTCACTATCTCTGCCCCACACCCACTTTGTCTTGTCAATTCTTCACAAATTTATCGTGTGTCTAAAATGTGCAAAAGTTTCTGGCTCTGGTCACTTCTTCAGGTCTTCATTCTCTTGTGATGGCCCCCGTGTATATGTCAAAGTTTAACAAAATGTGTATGTTTTTCTCCTGTTAATCTGTTTTATGTCAGTTTAATCCTCAGGCCCAGCCAGAGACCCAAAGAGGGTGGAGGAGAATTTTCCCTCACCTGCAGGGTCATTAGGCCTAACTTAGTAAGGTTAGGCAGAGACCTGGTGAATTTATCCAGAAACTGTCAAATTCATTTACAGAGAAGAATCCAAGCAGAGGCAGCACAGCTCGGTGGAAACAGTAAGAACTCTGATGTGTTTGGTGACCCTGAATAAGTTGCTCAGTATCTCTGAACACCATTTCCTCCTCTATAAAATAGGAATTATTTCACAGGACTATCAGAAAGATTAAAAGAGATAAACATAACTAGTACTTTTTAAAATGTCCTAAGGGGATTTCCCTGGTGGTCCACTGGTTAAGACTCAGCTCCCAATGTGGGGGGCGCGAGTCCTAACCCTGGTCAGGGAACTAGATCCCACAGGCCGTGCAGTGCAGCCAAAACATAAGTAAATATAAATTAATTAATTAAAAATACACATTCCTAGTCATTAAATAAAAAGGTCCTAACAACCAGATCTCTGAGTCCTCTACTTACTTTGGTCTGGTAACTAACTTGCTATATAACATACATGAACACACATGACAAGTCATTTGATCTAAATCTGTTTCCTCATCTGTCAAATAGTTGGGGAATGGATACCCTACACATTTTCTGGAGTATTTATAACCATCACATATGAAAATGAATCTGAAAAGGATTTTTCAAACATACAAAAACCCATGTAACTGGGAGATAATTAATTCTATACATACAAAAATGAAGTGGATTCATACAAGCAAACCTATTATAATCCAGGATTATATAATACCCCAATCAAATTAATTTTAGTAAGGAAAAAATGTCATGCCTAAAATCATACCCCCAATGCTAGACACACTGACCACCACATGGCTATGGGCTGCAAGAATTCTTTTCCGTGCAATAAATGAACCAAACGACCTCAGCTCTCCAAAGAACTAAAAGCAGTTCAACAACATCTTTTGTTCAAGTCAGGTGTTTGCCATTTACAACTACTACTTCAATTTCTAAAGCAACAGGAAAAAGAGAAAAAGAAAGCAAGCTATACACTGCAGGGTTTCTCAACATTAGCAGTGTTGACATTTTAACTTAGATAATTCAAAAAAAAAAAAAAGAAGTCCTTTTTAGTTTATTTATTTATTTTAGTTGTGCTAGGTCTTCATTGTGGCTTATGAACTTAGCTGCCCCAAAGCACATGGGCTCTTAGTTCCCAGACCAGGGACTGAACCCCGTGCGCTGCACTGGAAGGTAGATTCTTAATCATTGGACCATGAGGGAAGTTCCTAACCTAAATAATGTTTTGATGTTGGGGTTGCCCTGGGTACCGTAGGTTATTGAGGTGCTTCCCTGGCCTCCACTTACTAGATGCCAGGAGCAATGTGCGCCCCCTCCACCCCGCCAACATACACCCAGTTGGGACAACTAAAAATGCCTCCAGGCTTTGCCAAATGTCCCCAGGGTGAGTTGGGGGAGGGGACAAAGTCATCCCCGGCTGAGATTCACTGAGCTATAGCCTCACTACAACATTTCAGTATTTATTTCTTATCTGGGGCCTCCCTTGTGGCTCTGCTGGTAAAGAATCCGCCTGCAATACGGGAGACCTGGGTTTGATCCCTAGGTTGGGAAGATCCCCCAGAGAAGGGAAAGGCTACCCACTTCAGTATACAGGCCTGGAGAATTCCATGGACTGTACAGTCCATGGGGTCACAAAGAGTTGGACACGACTGAGTGACTTTCACTTTCACTCTCTCTCTCAGTTCAGTTCAGTCACTCAGTCGTGTCCGACTCTGCAGCCCCATGAACCGCAGCACACCAGGCTTCCAAACTCATGTCCATTGATTCGGCAATGCCATCCAACCACCTCATCCTCTGTCATCCCCTTCTCCTCCTGTCCTCAATCTTTCCCAGCATCAGGGTCTTTTCAAATGAGTTGGCTCTTCGCATCAGGGGGCCAAAGTATTGGAGTTTCAGCTTCAACATCAGGCCTTCCAGTGAACACCCAGGACCGATCTCCTTTAGGATGGACTGGTTGGATCTCCTTGCAGTCCAAGGAACTCTCAAGAGTCTTCTCCAACACCACAGTTCAAAAGCATCAATTCTTCAGCACTCAGCTTTCTTTATAGTCCAACTCTCACATCCATACATGACTACTGGAAAAACCATAGCCTTGACTAGATGGACATCTGTTGACAAAGCAATGTCTCTGCTTTTTAATATGCTGCCGAAGTTGATCATAACTTTCCTTCCAAGGAGTAAGCGTCTTTTAATTTCATGGCTGCAGTCACCATCTGCAGTGATTTTGGAGCCCCCAAAATTAAAGTCTGACACTGTTTCCCCATCTATTTGCCATGAAGTGACAGGACCAGATGTTCGTTTTTTGAATGTTGAGCTTTAAGCCAATATTTTCACTCTCCTCTTTCACTTTCATCAAGAGGCTTTTTAGTTCCTCTTCACTTTCTGCCATAAGGGTGGTGTCATCTGCATATCTGAGGTTATTGATATTTCTCCCAGCAATCTTGATTCCAGCTTCTGCTTCCTCCAGCCCAGCGTTTCTCATGATGTACTCTGCATAGAAGTTAAATAAGCAGGGTGACAATATACAGCCTTGACGTACTCCTTTTCCTGTTTGGAACCAGTCTGTTGTTCCATGTCCAGCTCTAACTGTTGCTTCCTGACCTGCATGTAGGTTTCTCAAGAGGCAGGTCAGGCGGTCTGGTATGCCCATCTCTTTCAGAATTTTCCAGTTTATTGTGATCCACACAGTCAAAGGCTTTGGCATAGTCAATAAAACAGAAATAGACGTTTTTCTGGAACTCTCTTGCTTTTTTGATGATCCAGCAGATGTTGGCAATTTGATGTTGCCTTTTCTAAAACCAGCTTGAACATCAGGAAGTTCACAGTGCACATATTGCTGAAGCCTGGCTTGGAGAATTTTGAGCATTACTTTACTAGCATGGAGATGAGTGCAACTGTGCAGCAGTTTGAGCATTCTTTGGCATTGCCTTTCTTTGGGATTGGAGTAAAAACTGACCTTTTCCAGTCCTGTGGCCACTCTTGAGTTTTCCAAATTTGCTGACATATTGAGTGCAGCACTTTCACAGCATCATCATTTTAGATTTGAAGTAGCTCAACTGGAATTCCATAACCTCCACTAGCTTGTTTATAGTGATGTTTCCTAAGGCCCACTTGACTTCACATTCTAGGAAGTCTGGCTCTAGGTGAGTGATCACACCATTATCATTATCTGGGTTGTGAAGATCTTTTTTGTACAGTTCTTCTGTATATTCTTGCCACCTCTTCTTAATATCTTCTTCTTCTGTTAGGTCTGTACCATCTCTGTCCTTTATTGCCCATCTTTGCATGAAATGTTCCCTTGGCATCTCTATTTTCTTGAAGAGATCTCTAGTCTTTCCCATTCTATTTTTTTCCTCTATTTCTTTGCATTGATCACTGAGGAAGGCTTTCTTATCTCTCCTTGCTATTCTTTGGAACTCTGCATTCAGATGCTTATATCTTTCCTTTTCTCCTTTGCTTTTCGCCTCTCTTCTTTTCACAGCTATTTGTAAGGCCTCCTCAGACAGCCATTTTGCTTTTTTGCATTTCTTTTCCATGGGGATGGTCTTGATCCCTGTCTCCTGTACAATGTCACGAACCTCATTCCATAGTTCATCAGGCACTCTATCAATCAGATCTAGTCCCTTAAATCTATTTCTCACTTCCACTGTATAATCATAAGTTATTTGATTTAGGTCATACCTGAATGGTCTAGCATTTTTCCCTACTTTCTTCAATTTAAGTCTGAATTTGGCAATAAGGAGTTCACGATCTGAGCCACAGTTAGCTCCCGGTCTTGTTTTTGTTGACTGTATAAAGCTTCTCCATCTTTGGCTGCAAAGAGTATAATCATTTTTATTTCGGTGTTGACCACCTGGTGATGTCCATGTGCAAACTCCTCTCTTGTGTCGTAGGAAGAGGGTGTTTGCTATTATCAGTGCGTTTTCTTGGCAAAACTCTATTAGCCTTTGCCCTGCTTCATTCTGTATTCCAAGGCCAAATTTGCCTGTTACTCCAAGGTGTTTCTTGACTTCCTACTCTTGCATTCCAGTGCCCTATAATGAAAGGACATCTTTTTTGGGTGTTAGTTCTAAAAGGTCTTGTAGGTCTTCATAAAACCGTTCAACTTCAGCTTCTTGAGCATTACTGGTCGGGGCAAAGACTTAGATTACTGTGATATTGAATGGTTTGCCTTGGAAACGAACAGAGATGATTCTGTCATTTTTGAGACTGCATCCAAGTACTGCATTTCAGACTCTTTTGTTGACCATGACGGCTACTCCATTTCTTCTAAGGGATTCCTGCCCACAGTAGTAGATATAACGGTCATCTGAGTAAAATTCAACCATTCTGGTCCATTTTAGTTCGCTGATTCGTAGAATGTCAACATTCACTCTTGCCATCTCCTGTTGGACCACTTCCAATTTGCCTTGATTCATGGACCTAACATTCCAGGTTCCTATCAAATATTGCTCTTTAAAGCATCAGACCTTGCTTCTCTCACCAGTCACACCCACAACTGGGCGTTGTTTTTGCTTTGGCTCCATCCCTTTATTCTTTCTGGATTTATTTCTCCCCTGTTTCCAGTAGCATATTGGGCACCAACCGACCTGGGGAGTTCATCTTTTAGTGTCCTATCTTTTTGCCTTTTCATACTGTTCATGGGGTTCTCAAGACAAGAATACTGAAGTGGTTTGCCATTCCTTTCTCCAGTGGACCACATTCTGAGACTGATAAATTAGAATGCAGTTGGGAGCTAACAGTTTTGCAGTATAAGAGCTCAGTAAAAGAATGCTGTCTGTAGGAGAATTATAGGTACAGGAGGGAGTTATGGTTTAATTCTCTTCCATCAACATGCTGTTTTTTTGCTTAATTCTCTCTAAGAATTTCTTCTTGGGAGTTCTTCTGTGGTAACAACTTAGTTAACCAGTCACCAAAGCTTAGTCTCTACCAGACTTATTATTATTCATTAGTGATTATACGGGAAAAAAATCATGCCTCAAGACTGATTTCTAAGCAGCCAAATATGAAATGAAACAAAATTAAGTGCTACTTATCTATCTAAATTATTAAATGTAGTCAAACATTTAAAATATTAAGTACACAAATTAGTATTCAGCTAATTACTGTAGATGTTTAATGCATACATGTTGATGGTAAAATGCAAAAAGAAACCATAAGAAGTAGAATTTTAAGAATTATATTAAATGCCTAGTATACACCATCACTGGGTGAGACACATGGTTTTCTACAAGAAATAATTTCCATATACTTACATTGGTACTCTTAACATAGCAGTGAAAGTACTGGTCGCTCAGTCATGTCTGAGTCTTTGTGACTCCACAGACTGTACCCCAAAAGACTCCATGGACTTCCATGGACTTCTCCAGGCAAGAATACTGGAGTGGGTAGCCACTGCCTTCTCCAGGGGGTCTTCCCGACCCAGGGATCGAAACTGGATCTCATGCATTGCAGATTTTTTACCATCTGAACCACTAGGGGAGCCTGTTAATTTTGCCTAGGTAAATATAAATTTTAAAAGGAATCACAGTAAGTTACCTAGGATGCTATATTTCACCTGGTCAGTGTGAGAGTTACTTTTGTTGTCATCAAATACAAGAGCTGACCACCACTCCCCCTCTGCTTGGAGCTACCTGATACAAATAACCATAAGCCTGCTCTCCAGGGCTGCCCAGGTGGTACTAGTGGTAAAGAACCTGCCTGCCAATGCAGGAGATGTAAGACATGCAGATTCAATCCCTGGGTCAGGAAGATCACCAGGACAAAGGCATGGCAACCCACTCCAATATTCTTGCCTGGAGAATCTCATGACAGAGGAACCCGGAGAGTTACAGTCCATGTCACAAAGAGTTGGATACAACCGAAGCAACTTAGCATGCACCCAAAAGCCTGCTCTCCCAGAGCCTGAACTTAAAAAATGACAAAGCATGAGCCATCAATAGGCCACTGTAGACACAATTCTACTTTATACCATGTCTAATGTTCTTAAGGAAGCTAACTGCAATTGTGGTTTAAAAAAATAATAATAATCACATCAACTCCACTAAATTTAGAGACACTGCAATAGCAGAGTTAAAATTCAATGAGCTGTAACATGAGACAGCACATCTTTTACTTTTAAACTTGTGACGGGTTCCTGTTTAGAGTTCTGGTGGACTTTTTTAATCAGATCAATTTTGCTGCTGAAAGCTAAAAAAGCTAAACAAAATATAACTGTACATGTTGTAGCAGAAAAGCTCGGAAATTAATCATGAAATCTACAATGGTATAAATTTATATAATCTTTCATGGCTTGAATTTGAAATATGCATATTAGGAAGTAATACAATTATGATAAATGTGTGTAGGTTATAGTATGCCCTGAAAGAGACTCATGGAAATAAGATATCTATTTTTGTGTGTATTGTTCAAATTCCTGTTTCCACATTGTTCCACATATAAGAAATGTAATCTATAATTCTGCTCATGACAAATATCACCAGATCCTCTTTCTCAGACAAAAAAATATAACTCAATGTTAAAGAGGATCAGCAGAGAAACTCAACCTTACTACAATGTGCGGAACTTTGGCACAATTCACTGAAATCAGTGGAAACCTGCCTAAATACTTCACACAACCCCTCCGTGGTCCTCTATTATGCAAGCTGCAACATTTCAGGCCAACTCCTTTATTTCACTTGTGAGCCCTGTCAACACTGAGGTAATAGAACTGGAAAAACTCATCACTCCACCATGATATTCAAATATCAAATTGTATTTCATTTGGCAATAATTACACAGTTGCCAAATAAAACTAATGCAAATATAGTACACTAGGCAAGGTTTTGAGTCATTCTTTTCTTGAAACAGACTCCTGGGGAGCCTCGAATTGATTCTGTGATTGCTGAGGCATTCCTTCTCTCCTCTGACCCCTTCCCGCCCCATCCCTCACGCATGTTCCAGGATGAACTCATCGGCATGCATTTCTGCATTTATCCTCCTCTAGTTGTATTCCCACAGGTCCTTCCTCACACTCTGCGCCTCCAGAGGAGAGCTATGTTTTATTCATTTCTGAACTCCTCACACCTAGCCAATGTTCTGCATATAAAGTCATCCCTAATATCTACTCCACGGCAGCGACTAGAGATGAAGAAGGAGAAGAAATACAGACCTCCCCCTCTGGAACCTCACAGAAAGGGAATATGGGATAGGGGCTGCCTGAACAGAAACAAGTAATGCAAGGCCAGTTAGCCTGTGTTCCTTTCTCCTATTGCCATTCAAGGCTTGTTATTGTTGTTCAGTTGCTAAGTCCTGTCCAATTCTTTGAGATGCCATGAACTACAGCACACCAGGTTTCCCTGTCCTTCACTATCTCCCAGAGTTTGCTCAAACTCCTGTACAATGAGTGACGCCATCTAACAATCTCAACCTCTGTCACCCCTTCTCCTCCTGTCCTCAATCTTTTTTTCCCAGCATCAGGGTCTTTTTCAGCAAGTTGGCTCCTTGCATCAGGTGGCCAAAGTACTAGAGATTCAGCATCAGCATCACTCCTTTCAATGAATATTCTGGGTTGATTTCCTTTAGGATTGACTGGTTTGATCTCCTTGCTATCCAAGGGACTCTCAAGAGTCTTCTCCAGCACCACAGTTGGAAAGCATCAATTCTTCAGCACTCAGCCTTCTTTATGGGCCAACTCTCACATTCATACATGACTACAGGAAAAACCATAGCTTTGACTTTATGGATCTTTTGTCATCAAAGTGATGTCTCTGCTTTTTAATACTGTCTAGATTTGTCATAGGTTTTCTTCCAAGGTACAAGTGTCTTTTACGATTTCAAGGCTGCAGTCACCATCCACAGTGATTCTGGAGCCCAAGAAAATAAAGCCTGTTACTGTTTCCACTTTTTCCTCATCTATTTCCCATGAAGTGATGGGACTGGATGCCATGACCTTAGTTTTTTGAATGTTGAGTTTTAAGCTGGGGTTTTCACTCTCTTCTTTCACCCTCATCTAGAGGCTCTTTAGTTCCTCTTCACTTTCTGCCATTAGATTGGTTCAGTTCAGTTCAGTCACTCAGTCGTGTCCAACTCTTTGCGACCCCATGGACCACAGCACACCAGGCCTCCTTGTCCATCACCAACTCCCAGAGTTTACTCAAACTCATGTCCATTGAGTCAGTGATGCCATCCAACCATCTCATCCTCTGTATCATCTGGTTATTTGAGGTTGTTTATATTTCTCATGGCAATCTTGATTCCAGCATGTGATTCATCCAATCTGGCATTTTGCATGATGTACTCTGCATATAAGCTACATAAACAGGGTGACAACATCAGCCTTGATGTACTCCTTTCCCAATTTTGAACCAGTCCATTGTTTCATGTCCAGTTCTAACTGCTGCTTCTTGACCTGCATACAGGTTTCTTAGAAGACAGGTAAGGTGGTCTGGTATTTCCATCTCTGAGAATTTTTCAGTTTGTTGTGATCCACACAGTCAAAGGCTTTAGCATAGACAATGAAGCAGAAGTAGTTGTTTTTCTGGAATTCACCTGCTTCTATGATCAGACGGATGTTGGCAATTTCATCTCTGGTTCCTCTGTTTCTTCTAAATCCAGCTTGCACATCTGGGAGTTCTTAGTTCACATACTACTGAAGCCCAGCTTGAAGGATTTGGAATATTACCTTGCTAGCATATGAGCACAATTGTACAGTAGTTTGAATGTTCTTTGGCATTGCCCTTCTTTGGGACTGGAATGAAAACTGACCTTTTCCAGTCCTGTGGCCACTACTGAGTTTTACAAATTTGCTCATATATTGAGCACAGCACTTTAACAGCATCATCATTTTAGGATTTGAAATAGCTCAGCTGGAATTTCATCACCTCCACTAGCTTTGTTTGTAGTAAGGCTTCCTAAGGCCCACTTGACTTCACACTCCAGGATGTTTGGCTCTAGGTGAGCGATCACACCATCGTGGTCATCCAGGTCATTAAGACCCTTTTTTATGGTTCCACTGTGTATTCTTTTTTTTGAAGTAAACTCAATTTTTATTTTTCTATATAATACATGGATATAAGCATAAAATCTCCTTAAAGAGCTTGCAACCCTGAGGCAATGTCCTTGGGTATATAAAGTATACAGCAATAGCAAATGAAATCTGAGCTCCAGGAATGAAAATGGACTTCAGAAACATAATATTTATGCGATTGCACACATACCAGTAGTATTCTATGCCTCATCTAGTCTCTGAATCCAATTACATCAACTGCCTTGCAGTTTGCACACTGGACAGCCTGACTCCCTACATATATTTCATCATACACAATGCCTCCTTTCCAACCGAAATTTAATAAATTAACATGGGATTTACATATAGGGATTTATATATGGTGAGTGCATTGCCAGAAAGCATAACCGGTTTTTGACAATAGCATCTGCCCACATAAAACCTTTGGCCCTCAGAGGGAACTTGATGCCATCTGACTATGGGGGGGGTGGGGGAGGGTCCTTGATGGTCACCTGGTATCCTCCAGAGATGAGGTTTTTCATAATAATCTGAGGGCTGCATCAAGGGTCCTGTGTGTATTCTTATCACCTCTTCTTAATCTCTTTTGCTTCTGTTAGCTCCTTACTGTTTCTGTCCTTTACAGTGCCCATCTCCCTTGGTGGTGGTGGTTATTGTTCAGTCACTCAGTTGTGTCTGACTCTTTGCAACCCTATGGACTGCAGCATGCCAGGCTTCCCTGTCCTTTGATATCTCTAATTTTCTTGAAGAGATCACTAGTCTCTCCCATTCTATTGTTTTCGTCTGTTTCTTTGCATTGTTCACTGTAAGAAGGCTTTCATATCTCTCCTTGCTATTCTCTGGTACTCTGCATTCAGTTGGTGTATCTTTCCCTTTCTCCTTTGCCTTTCATTTCTCTTTTCTCAGCTATTTCTAAGGCCTCCTAAGATAAGTACTTTGCCTTCTTGCATTTCTTTTTCCTGGGGATAGTTTTGGTCACTGCCTCCTGTACAATGTTATAAACCTCTGTCCATGGTTCTTCAGGCACTCTGTCTACCAGATCTAATCCCTTGAATCTATTTATCACCTCCACTGTATGATCACAAGAGATTTGATTTAGGTCACGCCTGAATGGTCTAGTGGTTGTCCCTACTTTATTCAACTTGAGCCTGAATTTTGTAATAAGGAGTTCATGATCTGAGCCACAGTCATGTCCAGGTCTTGTTTTTGCTAACTGTACAGAGCTTCTCCATCTTCGGCTGCAAAAAATATAATCAATCTGACTTGCTATTGACCATCTGGTGATGTCCATGTGTAGAGCTGCCTCGTGTTGTTGGAAGACCTATCTCGTGCTATGACCAGTGCATTCTCTTGGCAAAACTCTGTTAGCCTTTGCCCTGCTTCATTTTACTCCAAGGCCAAACTTGCCTGTTTCTCCAGGTAACTCTTTTATTTTTTCAGAGTTCTGCCCACCACAGAGAGTAAAAACTTTATTTTTTTTTTTTGCTTGGAGGCTACTTTACAGTATTGTAGTGGTTTTGCCATACACTGACATGGATATGCCATGGGTGTACATGTGTTCCCCATCCTGAACCCCCTCCCACCTCCCTCCCCATCCCATCCCTCTGGGTCATCCCAATGCACCAGCCCTGAGGACCTTGTCTCATGCATTGAACCTGGACTGGCAATCCTTTTCACATATGATAATATACATGTTTCAATGCCATTCTCCCCAAATCATCCCACCCTCGCCCTCTCCCACAGAGTCCAAAAGACTGTTCTATACATCTGTGTCTCTTTTGCTGTCTCGCATGTGGGGTTACCTTTCTAAATTCCATATATATGCGTTAGTATACTGTATTGGTGTTTTTCTTTCTGGCTTACTTCACTCTGTGTAATAGGCTCCAGTTTCATTCACCTCATTAGAACTGATTCAAATGTATTCTTTTTAATGGCTGAGTAATACTCCATTGTGTATATGTACCACAGCTTTCTTATCCATTCGTCTGCTGATGGACATCTAGGTTGCTTCCACGTCCTGGCTATTGTAAACAGTGCTGCAATGAACATTGGGGTACATGTATCTCTTTCAATTCTGGTTTCCTCAGTGTGTATGCCCAGCAGTAGGCTTGCTGGGTCATATGGCAGTTCTATTTCCAGTTTTTAAAGGAATCTCTACATTGTTCTCCAAAGTGGCTGTACTAGTTTGCATTCCCACCAACAGTGTAAGAGGGTTCCCTTTTCTCCACACCTTCTCCCATCCAGATACCTCTTAACTTCCTACTTTTGCATCCTAACCCCCTATGATGAAAAGGACATCTTTTTTTGATGTTAGTTCTAGAAGGTCTTATAGATTTTCACAGAATCAAAATCATTCAACTTCAGCTTCTTCGGCATTAATGGTTGGGGCATAGCTTTGGATTAACGTGATGTTGAATTACTGTGATGTTGAATCAAGACAATGAGGAACAAAAGCAGGCTTTCTTTTCAGAGATACAAATGTATGTCTTCAGCCCTGACCATTCCTGAGTTCCATATTCCTACATCCAAGAGCCTGTTCAGTGTGTCAATCTAGTGGGAGTTACAGGGATGAACTGCACGGATTCTGAAACAAGATTGCCTGGGTCTGAATCCCAGCTCCATCACTCCCAGGCTAGGAGATGGCAGGCTTCTTTTGTGGCTCCTCTTACACACACAACTGTCATAAGAACTATATGGATTCACATGTGTAAAAGTGCTTAAAACCAGTGAAGCACACAGTTCACACTGACATGGACCTTACTGCTATTACCAGCACTGGGATTGCTGTTACTATGTCTGCATGCATGTGCATGCTATGTCACTTCAGTTGTGTCTAACTCTTTGCAACACTCTGGACTGTAGCCCTCCAGGCTCCTCTGTCCATAGGATTCTCCAGGCAAGAATACTGGAGTGGGTTGCCATCCCATCCTCCAGGAGATCCTCCCAACCCAGGAAATCAAACCCACATCTCTTACATTTCCTGCACTGGCAGGCGGGTTCTTTACCATGAGTGCCACCTGGGAAGCCTGTTACTATGTCTATGGAGCATCTATAGCTTGTCCAAAACAGAATTCATGGTTGTCCTCCCAAACCCCTTCCTCCCTTCTCAGGAAACAGCACCACTGTCCCTCCAGCTGTTTCAGCCTAAAACCAGAGAAATCATTACTTCTCCTTCTTCTCACACTCCAACTTCTAGCATCAAAAGTATACTATGACTTTGACCATATACCATCATCTCACCAACTATCTCCCCTAGCCCAAACCCCTGCCATCTCTCCCCAAGCAACAGTAAGAGACTCCCATCTCCCCACTTTCAATACTCCCCACTCCACAACCCTACTGCTAATTCTCCCTCCAAGAAAACTGCAATTAGATGCTATCCCCTTGATGCAAGGCTCCCTGTAGTTTCTCATCAAATTCAGAGTAGCTTCTTCACACACCCCTGCCCCCTTAGCCCACAAGGGTCCCCCTAGTTGCTGGCCCTCCAGTATCACTTACCACCACCTTCTCCCTTCCTTGCCTTGTTCTAAACACTCTCCCCTTGCTACACCTTGGCCACCTCAGGCTTGCTTCCAGCTCAGACCACTGCTGTCGCAAGATAGTACCATACAATCCTTTGAAGTCTGAACTCTGAGGTCGAGTTACTCACATTCAAATACTGTCCCTGTCACATTTTAGCTCTGTCTGCAAGCACGTGCGCTCAGTCGTTCAGCTGTGTCTGACTCTTTGAGACCCCATGGATTGCAGCCCCCCACGCTCCACTGTCCATGGAATTTTCCAGGCAAGAATACTGGAGTGGGTTTCCATTTCCTACTCTAAGGGATCTTCCCAACCCAAGCATAGAACCCATATCTCCTGCATTGGCAGGTGGGTTCTTTATCGCTGAGTCACCTGGGAAGCCATGAGCACATTCTTAACATTTCTGTGCACCAGAATCCTCATCTATAACAAAAAATGGAGATATGAATACACATCTCAGGTTGTAAAAGTCTAATTTAGTGTTTAGAAGAATGCCTCACATAGATAGCTCTAGGTTAGGGTTTACTGCTACGATTATGCCTGCCTAAAAATTTCGTACCTCAGGTTCTTCCTCTCACTTCCATCAATTCAAAGCCACCTCCTCTGAAATGAATTCCCTGATGGACCCCATCAAAGCACCTGCCCTGTACTCCCACTGTTGTTCTTATCTTCCTTGACTTCACTGCACCATCTGAAATAACATTATGTACTTATTGATGTCTGATACCCTCCTGGACCATGGGCTCCAACAGGTTGGCGACTTCATGTATTTGCTGCTCTATTTGTAGTTCTGACTCAGAACCTGACTTTGAAAGTATACATCTCCTATCCAGGTTAGTGGACCAGCCGGAGTTTCTTAATAACAAAACTCAGCCAGCCTTTCGTTTTTCATGATCGCGTCTGATCCTCAAAAAACAAACAGTACATATACTATCATCTCCCATTTTAGGGAGAAAAAGAAAGCTCCCAGCTTGGGTGACTTCTCTTTGGACACAAAGTAACTATCAGAAACAAAAATCAGAACCCTTGCTTCTAAGGCTCTTCAAACTAGGATGGATGGGTATTGGGCCCCTGAGCTGAATTTACAGAAATATTTGTATTCAATTTCCTGAATAAATACACCCTAGGGGGGCTCAATATTCTTCCTTTCAAAGTTCTTAACAAACACTTGCTCCTGAATTTGAGAAGTTTCATAGTATAGCACTAACTCATCAAAAATGCACCAACCTCTGGCAAACCAAGAAAGTCAAGCAGTAACATATGATGAGGTGATATTCCAAACTGACAGAACAACCCCTAAAACACAGTGTGTCTGTTGTTGAATATACTGTGCTCATTCCAAGACGCTCAGTTTTCTCTACAACACCAGACAAGGGGGCGTTTTAATTGCTGAGAACATTGTGATATTGATACCAGTGATGTCTTGACTCGTATCCACCAAGCTCAGAGTTCAGGTCTGTGATCTGGTTCAAGTGTTGTCCGTGACTAGATGGGCAGAGGAGAAGGCAAAATTTTGAAAACATTCCCTACCTACAAGGCCTCTGTCAGATGGCCGCTGATCACCACATTCTCAGAATAACCGATTGTCTTAAGTTTTCTCCTGGCAAGGTTACCTCTCACAACGCTCCCGGCCCTGGGAGATGCCCATTAGGGCGGTCAGGGTCGCTATGCCTCCATTTTACACAAAAAGGAAACTGAGGCAGCAAGTGGCCATCCCTGCAGTTCGCCCTCAGCTATCTGGAAGCTGCCGGGACCCCAAAGGAAGCCCAGATACGCGGGGGTCTCTGCAGGAACCCTGCATCGCTGACTCAACATGTCAAACTCCAGGGCAGATGGAATTCAGTCCTCTCTACGAGGAAGAAAGAAAAAAGGCTCTTCCCTTGGACTCCCCGTTCTCTGGCCTCTACTCCGGTCCCAAGGGAGACCGTGCGAGTCTCCCCGGGCACTGCCTCGCCTGCTCGCACTGCCGCCCCGCCCGCCACGGAGTGCGCGCTCCCGCCCCGGGCGGCTACCTGTCCCGTCACCGCGTTCGGCGGCTCCCCGGACCGCCCCAGGGGCGGAAACCAAGGCCACCACCGACTCCTGGGGTGCGAACAGCTTGGGGAGGCCCGGAGGCCCAAGCAGCTTCAGGAATCCTCAAAAACTTACAGTTTTCCTACCGCGTACGCGTCACGGCGAGGTGACGTCAGAGGACCGGGCGCCTGGGCAGGTCAGGCCTCGGGGCACCGCCCCCCGCGCGCCGGCGGGAGACACGCCCCTTGCTCAACGGCCCCGCCCAGCCGCGGGGCCCGGGCCGCGGAGCAGGCGCAGACGGCCAGCGTGGCTGCCTCCTGGAGGGCTTCCCAAACCAGGTCGCCGAGGGCGCGGGCTGCTTGAGATAACTGTGCTCTAACTGTGGGGTCGGGGGCGAGGCAACAATGGGAGTGGGCAAAAACCCACGGCAAACAGGGTGTCGCCAAGGGGCTTGGGGCTGGACACCAGAGTTGTGAGGTAAATTTTCCACAGACTTTGCCTTTCTTCCCTCACGTGTTCGTTAAAAGTTCTCCACGTGCGGAAGCAGCCATTTGCTCTCCATAAGGTGCTGCGGACCCCTTCGATGGGAGCGCTCAGGTCTCCCACCAGCCCTTGCTCCTATGTCGCCCCGCCCCGACTCCGCCCCAAATAGGCGGTCCCGCCCGTGCCCAGTATGCTCCTCCCCAACCGGACCACCCCCTCTACTTGGCCCCGCCCCCTAGGGGCGTCCGCCCTTCCGGCTCCTGCTGGAGGGAGGACCGGCGCCCCGCGACCCCGCCCTGTCCTGGCAGCTGTTGTAACGTTTTCCTTGAGTTTTAGTCGTTCCTCTTCCTACTAGATTTCCAACTTTTGCACAGGTTCCACTATATTAGTTTTAGCAGACGATGATCTGTATAAACAAAATATTTACGCGTCTTCGCTCGTGTAAACTTTCCACCTCCTCCTCACCTGGTGACATTTTCCTGCGCCAGCCCGGGTCCCTGCTCCTATTTTATGCTCTTTTCTGGTTAAAAGATGGCTTAGTCAAAGGAAAACTGAAGCCTCGAAGAACCGACAGCAATATATTAAACATTTATTTCTGGCTTGTAGGATTTTTCTGTTAGTCTTACAGTCAGGAAAAAAAAAAAAATAACACTTTATCCTAAAAAGTGACTCAAACAACTATGTCTTGGGGAGAAATAAAGAGTGGGAAAAAAGGTCTTGGAGATAGACGCCAAGGAGGAAGTACTGAAGAGAGAAAGGATCACTTTTTAAAACTTGGAATCACGACAAATAGCTAGATCAAGCATGGAATTTTGCCAGACAGCTCCAGTGTAAATAAAACCTGAAACAATGGTTTGTTTACACTCTCATTGAAAATACTGTAGTATTTTTATAGGAAAGAGTGATGACGATGACGGGGACTGTTAGCCTTTAACTCTTGACATCTGGGCTGGTTAAAAATAAACGTATTATTCAGGAAAAATACACTTGAGTAATTAAAGTTTAGAAAAGTTTCTGACTTGGATATTATTTATATGGTTTACCTTGGTATATCATACAAAGTTTTAATTGGGCTTCCCTGGTAGCTCAGACAGTAGAGACTGCATGCAATGCAGGAGCAGGGACCCAGGTTCGATCCCTGGGTCAGGAAGATCCCCTGGAGAAAGAAATGGCAACTCACTCCAGTATTCTTGCCTGGAGAATTCCATGAACAGAGGAGCGTGGCCGGCTGTAGTTCATGTGGTCAAGAGTCAGAGACAACTAAGGGACTAACACAAATTTTAATGATCACTATCATAAGATGAAAGAAATTTATAAAGTTTGTAGGTAAGGTTTTTGTTCTGTGGAGCAGAGTTATAGAAAAAATTAGCACTTTTCAAAATTCTACATATTAGAAAAAGTCAAATTCTACACATTGAAAAAACAGCAATATTTGTATTTTTCTTGTTAAACAATTTAAGAAAACTTTCAGTTGTTAATTTCCTTTAATTACATGCTTATAAGACCTGCCTCTTGAGAAACTGATATGCAGGTCAGGAAGCAACAGTTAGAACTGGACATGCAACAACAGACTGGTTCCAGATAGGAAAAGTAGTACGTCAAGGCTTTATATTGTCACCCTGCTTATTTAACTTATATGCAGAGTACGTCATGAGAAACGCTGGACTGGAAGAAGCACAAGCTGGAATCAAGATTGCCGGGAGAAATATCAATAACCTCAGATATGCAGATGACACCACCCTTATGGCAGAAAGTGAAGAGGAGCTAAAAAGCCTCTTGATGAAAGTGAAAGTGGAGAGTGAAAAAGTTGGCTTAAAACTCCGCATGCAGAAAACGAAGATCATGGCATCTGGTCTCATCATTTCATGGGAAATTGATGGGAAAACAGTGGAAACAGTGTCAGACTTTATTTGGGGGGGGGGGCCTCCAAAATCACTGCAGATGGTGACTGCAGCCACGAAATTAAAAGACGCTTACTCCTTGGAAGAAAGGTTATGACCAACCTAGACAGCGTATTGAAAAGCAGACAGCTTACTTTTCCAACAAAGGTCCGTCTAGTCGAGCCTATGGTTTTTCCAGTGGTCATGCATGGATGTGAGAGTTGGACTGTGAAGAAAGCTGAGTGCGGAAGAATTGATGCTTTTGAACTGTGGTGTTGGAGAAGACTCTTGAGAGTCCCTTGGACTGCAAGGAGATCCAACCAGTCCATTCTGAAGGAGATCAGCCCTGGAATTTCTTTGGAAGGAATGATGCTAAAGCTGAAACTCCAGTACTTTGGCCACCTCATCCAAAGAATTGACTCATTGGAAAAGACTCTGATGCTGGGAGGGATTGGGGGCAGGAGGAGAAGGGGACGACAGAGGATGAGATGGCTGGATGGCATCACCGACTTGATGGATGTGAGTCTGAGTGAAGTCTGGGAATTGGTGATGGACAGGGAGGCCTGGCATGCTGCGATTCATGGGGTCGCAAAGAGTCGGACACGACTGAGCGACTGAACTGAACTGAAAATGTTTTATGTATATCATCCCAAAATTGGAGTTCTTTTTTAATGAGATTCTAGATATACCTATGGGCATGTACCATACATAAACATCATCTGTCCTTTGATGGAATGGAAATGATCAAGAAGTACATACCAAATGCACTAAAAATATTCCAATACAAAATACGTTTGCTCTTCTGTCCATGGAATTTTCCAGGCAAGAAGACTGGCGTGGGTTACCATTTCCTTCTCCAGGGGATCTTCCTGACCAAGGGATTGAACCCAAGCCTCCTGTGTCTCTTGCAGTGGCAGGCAGATTTTTAACAACTGTGCCAGGTGGGAAGCCCATCTATTAGAAAAGATCTAGTCTCTCTTCAAGTTCAAGTTCTATCATTGATTGCCTCTGCTAATAGCTGCCAGCCTTTCTTGGCACTTAGATCTAAATCACTGGTCAGCATTCTACGTGAAATTTTCATTTACTCTTCACAAAAACTCTTCAATCTAGGTACTATTTTTACTTGTTTAAAGATGAGGGTAAAAGTGAGGTTGAGTACTTGCCCCAGGTCACAAGCTTAAAGTTATCTGACTCCCAATTTCAGCCTTAAATACTTTTCTGGAGAAATCCAAGGAAGGGAGGATATATGTATATGTGTGGCTGATTCACTTTGCTGTACAGCAGAAGCTAACACAACACTGTAATGTTGGGTTCAGGCAATTTGTAATCAGTTAACGCAATATAATAAGGCCAATTAAAAATTTTTAAATCTGATTTCACAAACTCAGATCCAATTACATCTAGGCTTAAAGACTGAGATAGGACTCAGCTCACTGAAGTGTTCCATTTGGTTTGATTTAAATATTTTTAAATTTTTGAATTGATATCAGAAGATAACATTTAAAAAGCAAGCCTTGGGACTTCCCTGGTGGTCCAGTGGCTGAGACTCTGCACTCCCAATGCAGGGGATCCAGGGTTCGATCTTTGGGTCAGAGAACTAAACCCCATATACTGCAGCTCAAGAAAGAGCCCACCTGCCACAAGGGAGATCAAAGATACCACATGCCATAACTAAGACCCAGCACAGCCAATTAAAATAAATTACTTAAAAATTTTAATTATTAGAAAATTTTAAAAGAAAAATAAAAGCAATTATTTTGACTTCTTCCAAAAAATCAAAGGCACTGATGATGTTAGTCCCCCAGTCAACCCAGTTCAAAGACATAGAGATGGTTCTTGTTTTCTCATCTCCTCACTTGGGCACTATTTAATCTACCACATGGCCCTGAAGACACTTGAGTTTACAAAGATCTTGAAAATGAAGGGCTTGATCATTTAAGTCTTCAGCTTAAGAAAGATACTGTTGTTGTCGTTCAGTTGCTAAGTCATGTCTGACTTTTTGTGACCCCCATGGACTGCAGTATGCCAGACCTCCCTGTCCCTCACTAGCTCCTGGAGTTAAGAAAGACCATAAAACCTGCAAAATAAGCAGCTTTGCTCAGAAATCCAGTACTGCTCTAAGTGAATTAATAATTTTCAATAGCTACATTTTTTTCACCATGTCTGTGTCTTCTAGAGAGTAAACTTTCTGTTCATTAGAGATTTTTCCAGTAAGATACGGCTTTTTGGTATTTAAACAACAACAACAAAAAAAACTTAAGAAAAATTGGTGTGCAAAAGTCTGGGTGCACGCTATGGCTGGGCGTATGTGACTGTGGTCTTGACTGCAGTCACAGAATGCACTGGCTTACCCAGCAGAGAGTCACTGAAGTTTCTTTCCTTCCTTTGGCCTCTGTTCTCAGGTAGCAACATGGGAAAAGGAAAATTAATTATCTTGTTAATTATCACGTTCACATTTTGTTCTATATCACAAATGGTAGTCTCGTCACCTTTAAGTTATAGTTAGAAGTGAGCTCTGAGGCTGTATAGAATGTGGGTATTTAATTAGTCTATTATTTGGGAGAGGTTCTCTTGTCTAGTCATATGGTAAGTACTGCCATTGACATTAGTCAGGATTAGGTATGGTTGCAAGATAAAACCCCCGAGATAACAGGCTTAAACAAACCTGAAGATAATCTCTTAAGGTGTAAAAATGTCTGGATGTAGGTAGTCCAGTGGGACCAGTTCACCCATGCTTGGTGACAGGGATTCAGGCTCTTCACATTTTTTTGCTCAGTCATACTTAACCTACATTCCCAAAGTTACCATCCAAAATGGCAGCCAGGCTACAGGACCCCTCCTCCACCTCCCTGCCAGTTGGCAGGAAGAAAATTCAGAATATGCAGCAGTTATACTCCATAAAAGTCACTTTTCCCAATAAGATTTTCTCAGCTAATTAAGCAACTAGACTGATAATTTCTCAATACAATTAAAACCTACTTGTAATAGACTTTAATCATTGAAATACTTTAAAATACATTCATGGTATGTGCATTTCCAACATGTCTATTATCATCATTGTTCTTAAATCTAGGACAGTGATTCTCCATCCTGATGATATATGAAAGCTGTGTAAACTTTAAAATGTAAAGCAGGGGGGCTTCCCTGAGTGGTCTAGTGGTAAAGAATCCACCTGCCAATGCAGGAGACACAGGTTTGATCTCTGATCTGGGAAGATCCTAGATGCCACAGAGCAACTAAGCCTGTGGATCACAGCTATTGAGCATGTGCTCCAGAGCCTGGAACTACAACTATTGAACCCACTTGCCACAACTACTGAAGTCTGTGCACCCTAGAGCCCATGCTGCATGACAAAAGAAGCCAGCACACTGCAAAGAAGAGTAGCCCCCACTTGACATAACTAGAGAAAAGGCCCACCCAGCAACAAAGATCCATCACAGGCAAAAATAAGTAAATAAATAAAATTATTAAAATATAAAAGCAGAGATATCCCTGGTGGTCCAGTGGTTAAGACTCCACACTTCTACTGAAGGGGGCAAGGGTTCAATCCCTGCTGAGGGGAACTAAGATCCCACATACCATTAGGCCAAATAAAAATGAAAACAAATAAATAATAAAATGTAAAGCACTTCTCAGGTGACGCAGCTGGTCCAGGATGCATGCTTGAAGAACAGTTGCAAAGGCAAAAGAGGGACTGAAAGTTGGGGGGATGGAGGGGAGCTTTGGGGGAGGGATCCACGTGAGTTGTAGGTTGCGTCAGTAGCTCACCTATACTCAGGGCCCCAAGGAGTATGTGTGTTCAAGGAAGCTAGATGCTTCCAAATCGATTTGGAAACATCTGCTGCTGCTAAGTCGCTTCAGTCATGTCCGACTCTGTGCGACCCCATCGACAGCAGCCCACCAGGCTCCCCCATCCCTGGGATTCTCCAGGCGAGAACACTGGAGTGGGTTGCCATTGGAAACATCTAGCTAACCCCATTTAACCCCAGGATTAAACTTGAGTTAAACATGGAGAAGGCAATGGCACTCCACTCCAGTACTCTTGCCTGGAATATCCCATAGATGGAGGAGCCTGGTAGGCTGCAGTCCATGGGGTCGCTAAGAGTCAGACTGAGCGACTTCACTTTCTCTTTACACTTTCATGCATTGGAGAAGGAAATGGCAACCCTCTCCAGTATTCTTGCCTAGAGAATCCCAGGGATGGGGGAACCTGGTGGGCTGCCGTCTATGGGGTCGCACAGAGTCGGACACGACTGAAGCGACTTAGCAGTAGCAGCAAACTTGATCCAGAGGCATGAGGCTTTATATCTGTGAATGGATTGCATAGACCCATGGGCAAAGGTGACCAGGAGTGTCAGCCACCTGGGACTGAAGTCTAGAGAGGTGCTTCCCCATTGTTTTGTGGTTTGTGTACAACCCAAGGGAGGGAATAGGAACAAGGAAAGTAGATGGATAGGTAGATTGATGGTAGCATTTTCTGCCTCTCTAGGGTAGAAGCTAAGTCAGATTGGATTTAATTTAGAAAAATTGAAGAAATGTGGTAGTTCTTTTGAATTGGGTATCATGGGACTAAATTATGGATGTGACAAAAGTTGAAATATGTGCAGGAAATACCCTATTGTTGTTGTTCAGTCGCTCAGTGATGTCCAATTCTTCAGGACCCCAGGGACAGCAGCACACAGTCCTCCCTTTCCATCACCAACTCCCAGAGTTTGCTCAAACTCATGTCCGTTTGGGTCAACGATGCCATTCAACCATCTCATCTTCTGTCATCCCCTTCTGCTCCTGCTTCAATCTTTCCCAGCATTAGGGTCTTTTCCAATGAGTCGGCTCTTCACATCAGGTGGCCAAAGTATTGAAGATTCAGTTTCAGCATCAGTCCTTCCAATGAATATTCAGGGTTGATTTCCTTTAGGACTGACTGGTTTGATCTCCTTGCAGTCCAAGGGACTCGCAAGAGTCTTCTCCAGCACAGTTGGAAAGCATCAGTCCTTTGGCACTCAGCCTTTTTTATTGTCCAGCTCTCACATCTGTACATGACTACTGGGAAAATCACAACTTTGACTATATGGACCCTTGTTGGCAAAGTAATGTCTCTGCTCTTTAATACACTGTCTAAATTTGTCATTGCTTTTCTTCCAAGGAGCAAGTGCCTTTTAATTTCATGGCTGCAGTCACCATCTACAGTGATTTTGGAACCCTCCACGCCAATGTAAAGTCTGTCATTGTTTCCCCACCTATTTGCATGAAGTGATGGGACCAGATGCAATGATCGTTTTTTGAATGCTGCGTTTAAGCCAGCTTTTTCAATCTCCTCTTTCACCTTCATCAAGAGCCTCTTTAATTCCTCTTTGTTTTCTGCAGTAAAGTGAAAGTGAAAATTGCTCAGTCATGTCTGACTATTTGCGACCCCATGGACTGTACAGTCCATAGATTCTCCAGGCCAGAATACTGGAGTGGACAGCAGTTCCTTTCTCCGGTGGATCTTCCCAACCCAGGGATCAAACCAGGTCTCCTGCACTGCAGGAGGATTCTTCACCAGCTGAGCTACCAAGGAATCCCCTTCTGCCATAAGGGTAGTGTTATCTGCATATCTGAGATTATTGATATTTCTCCCCACAATCTTGATTCCAGCTTGTACTTCATCAGCATTTTGCATGATGTACTCTGCATATAAGTTGAACAAGTTGGGTGACAATATACAGCCTTGATGTACCCCTTTCCCAATTTTGAACCAGTCTAGTTCCATGTCTAGTTCTAATTGTTGCTTGTTGACCTGCATACATGTTTCTCAAGAAACAGGTAAAGTGGTCTGGTATTCCCATCTCTTTAAGAATTTTCCCCAGTTTGTTGTGATCCACACAGTCAAAAGCTTTAACGTAGTTAATGAAGCAAAAGTAGAAATAACCTATAAGGGAAAAGAATCTTAACTTATATAACTGAATTACTTTGCTGTAACAACTGAAATTAAAACAACATTGTAAATCAACTATATTTCAACTTTTAAAAGCCCATAGACAGCATATTAAAAAGCAGAGATATTACTTTGCCAACAAAGGTCCGTCTAGTCAACTACTATGGTTGACTAGAAAACTATGGTTTTTCCAGTAGTCAAGTATGGATGTGAGAATTGGACTATAAAGAAAGCTAAGCACCAAAGAATTGATGCTTTTGAACTGTGGTGTTGGAGAAGACTCTTGAGAGTCGCTTGGACTGCAAGGAGATCAACCAGTCCATCCTAAAGGAGATCAATCCTGAGTGTTCATTGGAAGGACTGAAGCTGAAACTCCAATACTTTGGCCACCTGATGTGAAGAGCTGACTCATTGGAAAAGACCCTGATGCTGGGAAAGATTGAGGGCAGGAGGAGGGGATGACAGAGGATGAGATGGTTGGATGGCATCACTGACTCATTGGACATGGGTTTGGGTAGACTCTGGGAGTTGGTGATGGACAGGGAGGTCTGGCATGCTGCGGCCCATGGGGTCATAAAGAGTCGGACAAGACTGAGCAACTGAACTGAACTGAACCAACAACCCCTGTAGTAGATTCTGTGACACATTACTTAGTTCCCTCTTTAGGATGGAGATACTCATCCAGGTACCAGAGATGCGGGTTGGAGATGGCTCCCAGCTGTGTCCTTCACCAGGAATTGCCCTCTCCTGCAGGAATCAGCCTTGCTCAAGCCTAGACTTCTCCTTGAGGACAGCTCACATCCCATGACTTCTTACTGTGAGTAAGGAGGTCTGGCCACCTGGTGGGACTAAGACTCCATGCTTCCAATGCAGAAGGTGCAGGTTTGACCCCTGGTCAGGGAACTGAGACCCCACATATCACGGGGCATGGCAAAAAAAAATTAAAAACAAAAAGATGTGATAACCTTGAATGGCCATTTCAGCTCCCGAACTCTGCATGGGGTCAGTTGCAGCCTAGGATGAATCTGCCTGTCTCCTCAACAACCCCCTCTTCCCATCCCTCCTCCCCTTCACTCTCTTACAGGTTCAGTTCCCCAAATTACTCCCCATCTGAATGCTGCATGCAAATCTCAGGGTTTGGGTGACTATTTCTTAGGGGAGTCTATTTCTGATCATCTTAAAGCTGATTGTGTCGTTCCTCTGCTTAAAATCCTTTGCCTTGAGACTATTTAGTCCCTGCAGTGGTTAAGACTCCACACTTCCACTGCAGGGGGCACAATGGTTGGGGAATGAAGATCCACATGCCACGTGATGCAGCCAAAAAATAATTTTTTTAAGTATTAACTCTAATTTGGCCTACAAAGGCTTTCCTAGGCTGGCTCCAATCCATCTCTCTGTCCTCAGTTTGCTCTGTCACCATTGACTTGGACCTTCGGACAATATGCTCCCCAGACTCCTTCTTTGGGTGTGGTCATCTCTCTTTCAAGGATAAATATCCCACCTTCTGCTTATCCTTCTGTTCTGCCTTGGATCAGATGTGAGCTCCTCTGAGAAGTCTTCTCATTGTTTCCCCAACACCACCATGCAACCCTTGACATGAAAATTTACCATCTAATCTTTAAACTTACTTGTTTACTTTATTTGACCCTGCTACTAAATTGTGAGTTCCTCTAGGCAAAGACTAAAGTTTGGATCTGTATGCCATCTTCAGTGGATTTTAGATTTTCAGTACATTTTTGGTGAATGAATGAATAATAAATACAAAGATAACCCAGGCACTGTAAAAAGCAAAGTATTAAACATTAAAAAATTTTTGCTATACTTGGTTCTTGGCATCTTCTATTTAGAATATAATGTATTTCTTTAGCAGAGTCTATAATTTTTTAAAAATCTTTGTGTGTGTGTGTGTGTGTGTGTGTGTGTGTGTGTATGTGTCCTGGACAACCATGTAGACCAGTAAAACAAATCTAGGCAAACACTTAAAGGTGAAATGAAATCCAAACCTCAGATCTGTACAGTTAGTTTTATGTTTGTAAAACAGCACTGGGGCAGAATGATGTGAAAATGCCAGCGATTTCAGGAGAAGGGGTGATGGCAGAGAGTGCCCATTAAAAGTTGGATTGGCTGGTAAGAGACTAGAAATTTTCTTCCCATTCCCAAGAGGCTTATTTTTTATCTTACTTTTTCACATGGTAAAGTGGTGAATTAAACTGCAAAGTTAATTCTTGTCACTAAGAAAGGGATTGGAAATGTATTAATTAAAGATTGCTGAGCATTTAAATTTTATTCATGAAAATGAAAACTTTTACATAATCAAACAATTGTTTGTTCTCTTTTACAGCTTTATGTTATTATTATAATATTATAATTTAACATCAATAGTTTAGACTCTAGGTTCCAGAGACTTGGATGACTGTTTTAAAGTAAGAGCTATGTTTATCAATATGTTTGATTTTGTGAATTATGATCCTGGAGTTCCCTTGAGAGATGATGTTCTCTTTTCTTCAAAGATGAAGTCCTTAACAGGATGAGATCTTATCTTGCAGGAAACCATGAATTCACTGTAGGGAAGAAGTATTTGGATTTTGCTCTGGTAGAACATGAAGTACATTTTGAATTCTTTACTGTCTCTTTCAAGGATTTATCTTATGGATGAAAATAATCTTTAGCCTTTTTCAAAACGCATGAATCTATCTTTATAGAAATTGAACAGTTGTTCTGCATGAAAACCTAAGAAAAACAAAATTATTTCTTTCTGGTAAGGTAAAAAGGTGAAAACAGGGTAAAAAAATAAAAAGTATTGTATCTCTGACTCAAAAATTCAGTATTTAAAGATTATGTCAAAATCCTTATGTTAAACAGTAAGGCAGTCATTGAAAAAGTTGGAATTGTTGTCTTCTTTACAAGTAAATGTTGAGATTGTAAATTCTACGTTGTGAAAATGGAAACTGAACATAAGGTTCTAAACAATTGAAAACTAAAGAATATGTTTCTTTCCCCAAATTTGCCTCACCTCTTAACACTGAGTTTGGATCCCTTGCTACTTTCAGTAACTAAGCTACTCTAACTCCCAGATAATATTAAAAATATAACTGCACAGAAAGGAAATAACTTTGGAAGTTAGGGGGCTTCAAGCAAAACTAAATTGTAGTGCTTCAAAAGACACCAATAATGAGAGGGGTTTTTTCAATTAAATCCTGGGTTTTTTGTTAACAGAATAAAAGCTTTAGTTTTTTACATATGGACAGAGAAAATATGTGTATAAACCCACACTGTCCTCTCATCACCTTGATGGACAGAGATTGTTATTAACAAGAGTGTAATACAGGCATCCAGAGAGTCTGGAATTCTGTCTCTGTTAAGATTTAGATCCTGCCAGTGGGTAACAGCTGTTTTAAATTTAAGAGGACAGGAGTGAGTTAGCGACATTTTGTAAGAAATAAATGAGCCCTCAGCACAACCAGTTGCTGGTAAATTCAGAAAATGATAAACATTCTTCCTTGAGCAAGAAAGCAAGATTGGAACCACACCTGCAAAGATTTATTTTCAAAACAGAAAAGATGTTGCTGTGCAACTGAAATATTCCATTGTCACCTTTTTCCCTCAATTCTTCCTTCGGGATCATCTCCTGATTTCAATAGCTCTCATAAAATCTGAGAAGTTTTGATGATAATAAAACAAAACTCAAGACTTCTCAGCTGAAAAGTTTCCACTTCCATTTTACACCCTAAGTCAATTTTCATTAACATTTGCCCAACATAATTTTTTTCTTTTGGTCTATGCTCTTTTTTTTTCCGGTGAAAATAGCCTCAACATTTTAAAAAGAATGAAAAAACAAAACTAAAAAGACATTAAAAAACAATCAAGAACTTTACAGAAAACTGAACAGTTCTTAAACCACACAAGGAAGGGGCTACTAACATCAGATTAAAAAGAGATAGTATGTCTTAGGTTTAATCCTGTGATTAAAATTCCAGACAGTTTCACTGTGAACAAACCACATCTTTAAGTCAATTGTGTGAAAATTTAAATTACCAACTTTCTAGTGTTTCCAAATATCATGTAATTGGTATGAATGAGAAAATTTGTATTTCTTAATAAATCTAATTTATAGAAAAACAAATCCTTGCCCAGGTTGCCATTTTAATTTCCTGAAATAGATCCTCATGTCTGTCACTTAACACCCTATAAACTATATGCATTCCTAATTTCCTTGTCTCTAAATCATAATTCAGGAAAATCTGTGAAAAGAAGAATCTATATCCAGAGGTAAAATGAAAATTGAGATAAAAATATAGGATAGTAATGGAAAATATAAACAACATAGTCAGACTGTAGTTCAATGCCATAATTTGCTTCTAAAATTAGACAATCATCAAAATAGGTCTTTATATTTGTAGTTTTCAAAACTATAGGATTTTGCCACCATTAGGACAATGATACATACACACAGAAACCACACAGGCAGAGATAAATCAAACTCAAAATGAATTTTAGGTCATTTTCATAAAGTTCAGTTCAGTTCAATTCAGTCGCTCAGTCATGTCCGACTCTGCGACCCCATGAATCGCAGCATTCCAGGCCTCCCTGTCCATCACCAACTCCTGGAGTTCACTCAGACTCATGTCCATTGAGTTGGTGATGCCATCCAGCCATCTCATCCTCTGTTGTCCCCTTTTCCTCCTGCCCCCAATCCCTCCCAGCATCAGGGTCTTTTCAAATGAGTCAGCTCTTCACATGAGGTGGCCAAAGTATTGAAGTTTCAGCTTCAGCATCAGTCCTTCCAATGAACACCCAGGACTGATCTCCTTTAGGATGGACTGGTTGGATCTCCTTGCAGTCCAAGGGACTCTCAAGAGTCTTCTCCAACACCACAGTTCAAAAGCATCAACTCTCACATTCATACATGACCACTGGGAAAACCATAGCCTTGACTAGACGGACCTTTGTTGACAAAGTAATGTCTCTGCTTTCTAATATGCTATCTAGGTTGGTCATAACTTTCCTTCCAAGGAGCAAGCGTCTTTAATTTCATGGCTGCAATCACAATCTGCAGTGATTTTGGAGCCCCCCTAAATAAAGTCTGACAGTGTTTCCACTGGTTCCCCATCTATTTCCCATTAAGTGATGGGACCAGATGCCATGATCTTCGTTTTCTGAATGTTGAGCTTTAAGCCAACTTTTTCACTCTCCTCTTTCACTTTCATCAGGAGGCTTTTTAGTTCCTCTTCACTTTCTGCCATAAAGGTGGTATCATCTGCATGCCTGAGGTTATTGATATTTCTCCCGGCAATCTTGATTCCAGCTTGTGCTTCTTCCCGCCCAGCATTTCTCATGATGTATTCTGCATATAAACTTAGGTTTTATTAAAAAGACTATAAAATAAATTAGAGTATTTTTTCAGATAAATCCAGTCCAAGCTTTATAAAACTACTGTTTCAGTAAAAAGGATATATATATCCCTTATATATATAAACCCCTTATATATATAAACATATATACATATGTTTATATATAATATATATATGACATATATATGTTATTCCTTCTCATGAAAGTTAGAATTATAACTGTTAGGGTATCAGAGATGGTGAAAAAATAAATGATAGTAAAATAATTTCTATTACCATGGTTTACAATAATTGCTTCCAAACATGACAAGAAGAGGTGAGAAGAAGATCCTTTGTGATCATGATCATAACTGCCCAATCATTACCCACCCCCAAATCACATAAAATCAGAAGGTGAAGTAAAACAATAGCAAACACAAAGAAGGAGAAAATCCTCAGGGTGCCAGTTTAGCTCTGTGCTCCCCTCATTGTGAGAGGTTATTTTCATATTGCTTTGGGATTGCAAAAGAAAGTTTGTCCTACAATGTTTTTTCTGTATAATAAGTGGGTCTGTATGTTGTTTCTCCCTTATATCGCACAATCCTTGGTGGTAGAAGATATGTTTTAACTTACCTGTCTGCCAGTATTCTCCTGTGGGCACCAAAGTTCTTTAAAATACAACTGAAAAAACACACATAAATAATAACACATCTTGTTCTTAAATTTAATCTCAGTGATGTAGCAACAGCTGCTTTGGGGAAGGACTCGAGCAAAGGTAAGCCATAGACATCAGTTGCCAAATCCTTTAGCTGGTGCCTTGAAGGGGCCACATGATAACCTTTGATGTCTAGTTCAAATGTTAAATCTGTGGGAGCAATGGCTTAGAAACCCTGAAGCTCTAAACCATGGAAATCCAATTTTGACTTAAATAAAAAGCATTTTGTTGAAAATGGTTTCATACATTAAGAACCCTTGATGCATATCGTCTACTAATTTGTCTTTAATCTTCTGGAAAAAGAAATAATTTTGATATAATCTACATCCCCAAACATAAATGCAGGAACCCCAAAGTATACAAAAGTAATTATTGCTATTAACTACATGTCAGAGAATTTTAAAACTCTCTGAAAAGACATTTAAGGAGACAGGATAAGCACCAATTTTTAAAATGTTAGAGGTCTGAAATGCCTACCTATGTCCACAAAAATCTAGTTTAAGTAATATTAACAATATCCATTTTTATGTATTTTAATTCCTTACGAATATTTTTAAATGTGTGAAATCAGAATTTACATTAGAGAATAAATGTTAATTTTCAAAAAGTAGACATACTTTAGCTCTATTAAGTGTGTTTAATCATTCAACAAGCATCAATCACATATTCTTGCAAGATACTGAGATACTGACTATATAGTAAGGCATTGATTTTCAAGGATCTTTCAGTTTTGTGCTGATAAGAGAGTGGGAACAAGTAATAATAAGATAAGATATAGGACTAAATAGTGTTCAATTTCAATTTAAATATAAGTTCTAAATAAACATTTGGCATTTCAAATTTGGCAATGTAATTATGAGCCATGTCCACATAGGTTTATTAAATGAATTCATACATATGAAATTCCTGGAATATATGTTGTAAGCGCTACAAATCTTTTAATTATTAGCTATTTATTCCAGAAATATAAGGATGATTCTACATTATGAAAAATATCTAGTTTATTACAATAACAAGAAAGAAAAATGAATTTTTTTCAATATATGCAGGAAGCACACTTGATAAACTTCAGCAACAATCAACTGAAAACCAAAACCCAGCAGTCATAGTGCTAAAAGGCAAATGGGTAAAGCATCATCATTAAAATCAGGAAACAGATTCCTTTATCAATCTGAGGTCAGTCAAGAGGCAGAAACCACAGTAGTTATTCTAGCAGAGAGAATTTAACGTAAAGAATTATTAACTAGGTGTCAAATTAACAAGGTAATTTAAAAAACAAAAAGAGAACTTGGGATCACAGAGAAGCAACTGCAGAAAGCAGCTATCAAGAAGAGAGGTTGGATTTATTAAAACTTAGAAGCTTGGGGAAAGGCCTTATGGAAATGAAATGCAGATGTCTCTTGTATGAGTCCAGGGTGAAATGAGGTGGTTTCTACACACATTAGAAAACTGTTTATGGAGATAATGCTCACAGAATAGGGAGCAAATAAAAAGACACCAGAAAACAAATAGGAAGGAACAATCTCCTCTTCCTTTTCTGCTTGTGGGCTCTGCAGAGTTTAACATGGAGTCAACTTGTTAAAAGTCAAAACATGGTTTGCCAAGTTCCATCCCCTGTATCATAAGCAAAGCATCAAAGGGTAAGTTTGGGATGAAGAGATAAAGCTTAATAAGTCCCATATTTGCTATCATCATTATTACTCAAAAATTAGACATGTGGGTTAATACTGAAGGTAAGAAAACAAAATGGTCAATAACAATCAACAGAAATATTTGGGGAGGGCAGAGAGAATTCACTTTATTTGTACAAGATGTTGTTATAGTTAGAGAACTCAAGAAACTATACTAGATTACTTTTTTAAGTAAAAGATTGAGATAAGGTGGCAAGATATGAGGTAAATATACAGATATCAATGGATGGTTCTTTGTTCTTGTTGCATCAATTAACCCTGATACAATAGGAAACATTTATTTCTCACTGACATTCCATAAGGACTGAGGACTGGTAATGGGAGACATTATTCCTTGAATCTCTTGTGTCCCTACATATCCTGCTGAGTATGCTAAGCCTTTAAAACCCTGATCTTTTAAAAAAATTTTTTAAACTCAGCCATTCCTCAGGATTGAGTTTGCAGAGTGACTGTGAGGGAGGAGGTAATATCTACCTCTGGGGCACAGGGCAGGCTTGCTCACTGCTTGCAAAGACATGATGGGATTTCAAGTTCAGTGTCCCTCTCCTGTAATGCAACTGACCTTGTGTTCAGGCATCCATCTGGGCCCCCAATGAAGATATGGTGAACCAACTCAAACCTACTGACACTCCCTCTGGCTGCCATCTTCTGTCTCTGACCTAGGAGTTAAATGTCCTCTGGCAGCATCCATGCAAGTGGCAAATGAACACTTTAGCTTGAAAGCAAGCTATGACACCCTTCACAGTTCTTGACAGTTGGCAGCTATTTTGCTCCAGGCTATGAGTTGTCTGCAGGTGCGCTTCACAGACAATCTCATTTCAGGTTCTAGGCCAGAGAAATAGCCCAGAGTTGGTCATGTTCATGCCAGGGAGCAGAAGCTCAAGAGAACAAGTACAAACACACAACTGAATCTCAAGCTTCTGTTTGATGTGTTTTTATCATATATTCAGTGGCCAACGCAAGTATATTCATATATTCGTATATTTTTATCATATATTCACATGGCCAACCCAAATGGGGATAGTATGTAAGCATGTTTCATCTCTAAGAAGACACTAACAAAGGGATACCTCTCACCATGGAGGGAGCAGATAATAACCAGTAATATAATCTACCATACCAGTGATAACCAGCTAAAGATAAATGGAAAATACAAACTTTTCACAGCAGTTTTTTTAAAAATCTAAAAATAAATTAACAAAGAATTACAATAGCTAAATGAAAATCTTTTTTTTTTTTTTCCTCTCCCTTGAAAGATGTAAAATAAAACCTTAATAAGCAAGTTCTCTGGTGACCTAGTGCTTGGGATCTCGGAGTTTCATTGCTGTGGCCTGGGTTCAATTCCTGGTCAGGGAACTAAATCCCGAAAGCCTCATGGCCCAAAAACAAACAAACAAAAACAACCAACAACTGATAAATGAAAACTAAAGCTGATAGATGGAAATACAGTATGATTTAAAAATTTCTTCCCCAGTTTAATATATGTTCAGTACATTTCAGTTGCTCAGTCATGTCTGACTCTTTCCAACCTCATGAACTGAGCACACCAGGCCTCCCTGTCCATCACCAACTCCTGGAGTTCACTCAGACTCATGTCCATCGAGTCGGTGATGCCATCCAGCCATCTCATGCTCTGTCGTCCCCTTCTCCTCCTGCCCTCAATCCCTCCCAGCATCAGGATCTTTTCAAATGAGTCAACTCTTCTCATGAGGTGGCCAAAGTATTGGAGTTTCAGCTTTAGCATCATTCCTTCCAAAGAACACCCAGGACTGATCTCCTTTAGGATGGACTGGTTGGATCTTCTTGTAGCCCAAGGGACTCTCAAGAGTCTTCTCCAACACCACAGTTCAAAAGCATCAATTCTTCAGCGCTCAGCTTTCTTCACAGTCCAACTCTCACATCCATACACGACCACTGGAAAAACCATAGCTTTGACTAGACGGACCTTTGTTGGAAAAGTAATGTCTCTGCTTTTTAATATGCTTATCTAGGTTGGTCATAACTTTCCTTCCAAGGAGCAAGCATCTTTAATTTCATGGCTGCAATCACCATCTGCAGTGATGTTGGAGCCCCCCAAAATAAAGTCTGACAGTGTTTCCACTGGTTCCCCATCTATTTCCCATGAAGTGATGGGACCAGGTGCCATGATCTTCGTTTTCTGAATGTTGAGCTTTAAGCCAACTTTTTCACTCTCCTCTTTCACTTTCATCAGGAGGCTTTTTAGTTCCTCCTCACTCTCTGCCATAAGGGTGGTGTCATCTGCATATCTGAGGTTATTGATATTTCTCCCAGCAATCTTGATTTAAGCTTGTGCTTCTTCCACCCCAGTGTTTCTCATGATGTACTCTGCATAGAAGTTAAATAAGCAGGGTGACAATATACAGCCTTGACTTACTCCTTTTCCTGTTTGGAACCAGTCTGTTGTTCCATGTCCAGTTCTAACTGTTGCTTCCTGACCTGCATATAGGTTTCTCAAGAGGCAGGTCAGGTGGTCTGGTATTCCCATCTCTTTCAGAATTTTCCACAGTTTATTGTGATCCACACATCGAAGGCTTTGGCATAGTCAATAAAGCAGAAATAGATGTTTTTCTGGAACTCTCTTGCTTTTTCCATGATCCAGCAGATGTTGGCAATTTGACCTCTGGATCCTCTGCCTTTTCTAAAACCAGCTTGAACATCAGGAAGTTCACGGTTCACGTATTGCTGAAGCCTGGCTTGGAGAATTTTGAGCACTACTTTACTAGCATGTGAGATGAGTACAATTGTGCGGTCGTTTGACCATTCTTTGGCATTGCCTTTCTTTGGGATTGGAATGAAAACTGACCTTTTCCAGTCTTGTGGCCTGCTGAGTTTTCCAAATTTTCTGGCATATTGAGTGCAGCACTTTCACAACATCATCTTTTAGGATTTGAAATAGCTTAACTGGAATTCCATCACCTCCACTAGCTTTGTTTGTAGTGATGCTTTCTAAGGCCCACTTGACTTCACATTCCAGGATGTCTGTCTCTAGATGAGTGATCACACCATCGTGATTATCTTGGTCATGAAGACCTTTTTTGTACAGTACTTCCGTGTATTCTTGCCATCTCTTCTTAATATCTTCTGCTTTTGTTAGGTCCAGACCATTTCTGTCCTTTATCGAGCCCATCTTTGCATGAAATGTTCCGTTGGTATCTCTAATTTTCTTGAAGAGATCTCTAGTCTTTCCCATTCTATTGTTTTCCTCTATTTCTTTGCATTGATCATTGAGGAAGGCTTTCTTATCTCTCCTTGCTTTTCTTTGGAACTCTGCATTCAGATGCTTATATCTTTCCTTTTCTCCTTTGCTTTTCACTTCTCTTCCTTTCACAGCTATTTGTATGAACTGAGGCCTTATTTGTAAGGCCTCCCCAGACAACCATTTTGCTTTATTGCATTTCTTTTCCATAGGGATGGTCTTGATCCCTGTCTCCTGTACAATGTCATGAACCTCCGTCCATAGTTCATCAGGCACTTTGTCTATCAAATCTAGGCCCTTAAATCTATTTCCCAATTCCACTATAGAATCATAAGGGATTTGATTTAGGTCATACCTGAATGGTCTAGCGGTTTTCCCTACCTTCTTCAATTTAAGTCTGAATTTGGCAATAAGGAGTTCACGATCTGAGCCACAGTTAGCTCCCGTTCTTGTTTCTGCTGACTGTATAGAGCTTCTCCATCTTTGACTGCAAAGAATATAATCAATCTGATTTTGATGTTGACCATCTGGTGATGTCCATGTGTAGAGTCTTCTCTTGTGTTGTTGGAAGAGGGTGTTTGCTATGACCAGTGCATTCTCTTGGCGAAACTCTGTTAGCCTTTGCCCTGCTTCATTCTGTATTCCAAGGCCAAATTTGCCTGTTACTCCAGGTGTTTCTTGACTTCCTACTTCTGCATTCCAGTTTCCTATAATGAAAAGGACATCTTTTTTGGGTGTTAGTTCTAAAAGGTCTTGTAGGTCTTCATAAAACCGTTCAACTTCAGCTTCTTCAGTGTTACTGGTTGGGGCACAGGCTTGGATTACTGTGATACTGAATGGTTTGCCTTGGAAATGAACAGAGATCATTCTGTCATTTTTGAGATTGCATCCAAGTACTGCATTTCGGACTCTTGTTGACCATGATGGCTACTCCATTTCTTCTAAGGGATTCCTGCCTGCAGTAGTAGATATAATGGTCATGTGAGTTAAATTCACCCATTCCAGTCCATTTTAGTTTGCTGATTCCTAGAATGAAGACATTCACTCTTGCCATCTCCTGTTGGACCACTTCCAATTTGCCTTGATTCATGGACCTAACATTCCAGGTTCCTATGCAATATTGCTCTTTAAAGCATAAGACTTTGCTTCTATCACCAGTCACATCCACAACTGGGTATTGTTTTTGCTTTGCCTCCCACCACATCCCTTCATTCTTTCTGGAGTTATTTCTCCACTGACCTCCAGTAGCATATTGAGCACTGACCGACCTGGGGAGCTCCTCTTTCAGTATCCTATCATTTTGCTTTTTCATACTGTTCATGGGGTTCTCAAGGCAAGAATACTGAAGTAGTTTCCCATTCCCTTCTCCAGTGGACCACATTGTGTCAGACCTCTCCACCATGACCCGCCCGTCTTGGGTGGCCCCACAAGGCATGGCTTAGTTTTACTGAGTTAGACAAGGCTGTGGTCCGTGTGATCAGATTGGCTAGTTTTCTGCGATTATGGTTCAATGTGTCTGCCCTCTGATGCCCTCTCGGAACACCTACCGTCTCACTTGGGTTTCTCTTACATTGGACGTGGGTATCTCTTCATGGCTGCACCAGCAAAGTGCAGCCGCTGCTCCTTACCTTGGATGAGGGGTATCTCCTCGGCCGTCCGTCTTGACCTTGAATGTGGAGTAGCTCCTCTTGGCCCTCCTGTGTCCCACTCCCTAGACGTGGGGTAGCTGGTCTTGGCCGCTGCCCCTGACTTCGAGCTTGGGGTAGCTCCTCTCGACCGCTGCCCCTGACCTAATGCAAACTAAATCAGAAGTCTTAAGTTTCTAGTGTTCTTTAAATTGAAAAGGAATTATTTATCTTTGCGGATCAGCGGGGATCATCCATGAGAAGCTGGTAAATGATAAAGCAGTTGCAGGAAAATGTGCAATATATGCTGCTGTTGCTGCTAAGTCGCTTCAGTCACGTCCAACTCTGTGCGACCCCATAGACTGCAGCCCACCAGGTTCCCCTGTCCCTGGGATTCTCCAGGCAAGAACACTGGAGTGGGTTGCCATTTCCTTCTCCAATGCATGAAAGTGAAAAGTGAAAGTGAAGTCACCCAGTCCTATCCAACTCTTTGACTCTTTGCGACCCCATGGACTGCAGCTTACCAGGCTCATCCGCCCATGGGATATTCCAGGCAAGAGTACTGGAGTATGTTGCCTTTGCCTTCTCTGGCAATATGTAGCACTCAGTTCAGTTCGGCTCAGTCATTCAGTCGTGTCCGACTCTTTGCGACCCCATGAATTGCAGCACACCAGGCCTCCCTGTCCATCACCAACTCCCAGAGTTCACTCAAACTCACGTCCATAGAGTTGGTGATGCCATCCAGCCATCTCATCCTCTGTCATCCCCTTTTCCTCCTGCCCCCAATCCCTCCCAGCATCAGAGTCTTTTCCAACGAGTCAACTCTTCACATAAAGTGGCCAAAGTACTGGAGTTTCAGCTTTAGCATCATTCCTTCCAAAGGTCACCCAGAGATCACCCAGGGCTGATCTCCTTTAGAATGGACTGGTTGGATATCATTGCAGTCCAAGGAACTCTCAAAAGTCTTCTCCAACACCACAGTTCAAAAGCATCAATTATTCGGCACTACTTTTATAAAATAAAAACACTATGTATTTGTGTGTTGATATTAATGTGTATGGGCTTCCCAGGTGGTGCTAGTGGTAAAGAACCCATCTGCCAATGTAAGAGATGTGGGTTTGAACCTTGGGTAGGGAAGATCCCCTGGAGGAAGGCAGGGCAACCCAGTCCAGTATTCTTGCCTGGAGAATCCCATGGACAGAGGAGCCTGGTGGGCCACAGTCCATGGGGTTGCTAAGAGTCGGACATGACTGAGAGGACGTAGCAGCAGCAGCATAAATGTGTATTTGTAGGAGCATGAAGAAGAGGTTGAATACATATTTTGATTACCTCAGAAGGATGTTTGTAAGAGAAGGGGAATTATTATTTTTTTCTCTTTATATCTCTGTATTGTTTGACAATGAAGTTTAGTCCAATGACAAATAAGAAATCAGAGAATCGAGCTTCCCTGGTGGCTCGGTGGTAAAGAATCTGCCAGTGGAGAAGACGCCAGTTCCATCCCTGGTCCAGGAAGATCCCACATGCCATGGAACTACTAAGCCTCTGGGCCACAACCATTTAGTCTGCACTCTAGAGCCCCAGAACTTCGAATACTGAGCCTACGTGCCACAGCTACTGAAGCATGCATGCCTAGAGCCTGTGCTCCACAACAAGAGAAGCCACTGCAATGAGAAGTCCCCACACCACAACCAGAGAGTAGCCCCCTGCTTGCCGCAACTAGAGAAAAGCCCTCGCGGCACAGAAGACCCAGCCCAGTCAAAAATAAGGAAATAAATCAGAGAATCGTAGAACTGTTTTAAATCTTTTTTTGTTTTTGTTTTAAATCTTATCTAAGTCTCCATTAAACAGTGGCTTGCTTCAGGCTGACGCAGGTATATACACAAAACATTTTGCTCCCTGGGCTCAGGTATGAGGGGAGCTGGGGGATCATCTTCTGCCATCAGCATCACCTGACTCTTCAAAACCATCTTGTCACTCTTGAAAATACTCATTAAAAAGTATTTCTTTTCTATAAGGCAACTGAAGATGGCAGCCAAAACACAAATCTGATGAGGCTCACTTACATATCAAGGTTGGAGCCAGGTTTATGACAGAGAACAAGGGTTCAACTTTTTTATGCCTAAGAACGCTGATCAAACATGTAGCCCCCATCTCGGCTATCATAGCATTTATTTTTTAATTTAATTTTTACTTTCTACTGGAGTATAGGTGATGCTTGGTAAAAAATCCTCCTGCCAGTGCAGGAGATGCAAGAGATGTGGGTTCAATCCCTGAGTCGGGAAGATCCCCTGGAGAAGAAAATGGCAATCCATTCCAGAATTCTTTTCTGGAGAATCCTGTGGGCAGAGGAGCCTGGTGGGCCACAGTCCATGCGGACACAGAGTCGGACATGATTGAGCAACTGAGCACACACATAGTGGATTTATAATGTTGTGTTGGTTTCAGGTGTACAGCAAAGTAATTCAGTTACACACACACACACATATACATATGCATTCTTTTTTGAATTCTTTTCCCACATAGGTTATTATAGAATACTGAGTAGAGTTCCCTGTGCTATACAGAAGGTCCTTGGTAATTATTTATTTTATATACAGTAGTGTATATATTAATCCCAAACTCCTAATTTATCATGGCATTTAAATCAGATTCATACAAACCCTTATTTTTATATGTATGCTATGCACACCTAAGTTGCTTCAAGCATGTCTGACTCTCTGTGACCCTATGGACTGTAGCCTGCCAGGCTCCTCTATCCATGGGATTCTCCAGACAAGAATACTGGAGTGTGTTGCCATTCCCTCTTCCAGGGCATATTCCCAGCCCGAGATCAAACCCATGTCTGTCTCCTGCATTGGTAGGCAGGTTCTTTACCGCTAGCACCACCAAAGAAGCCCCTATTTTTATATGGGTAGATCTTATCATTACAGTGCAATTCTCTGTGGCATATAATACTAAATAATATTAGAACATATTAACAGAAACTGTAATGATTTTATATAAAGTATCTCTTTTAATCACTGACTGACCAAACTCACAATCTGGAGAAAGTTTCAGGGAATGATGTATTCTGCCAAAAGTTTATTTGAGAGGATATTTCTCAACTATTCCAGATTTTTTCTTTCTCAAATTCTGTAGGCAAGAATTAGACAGTCTTACCTGCTGATACCACACTTTTCACATCAAATCCTTGCCTTTTTTCCCTCTAGTTTTGTTTTTTTAATTTTTATTGGACCATAGTTGTTTTACAATGTTGTGTTAGTTTCTATTGTACACAGAAGTGAACCAGCTATATCATGGGATTCTCCAAGCAAGAATACTGGAGTGGTTGCCTTTTCCTTCTCCAGGGGATCTTCCCGGCCCAGGGATAGAACCCAGGTCTCCCACATTGCAGGCAGACGCTTTAACCTCTACGCCACCAGGGAAGCCTTTGTGGACATATATCCCCCTCTGTTTTTTTGGATTTCCTTCCCATTTGGGTCATTACAGAGCATTAAGTAGAGAGTTCCCGGGCTAGGCAGTAGGTTCTCATTATGTTATTTTCTATGGAGTAGTGCATACATGTCAATCCCAATCTCACAGTTCATCCCACCCCCGCTTCCCTGCTTTGTGTTCAGACATTTTTTTCTCTACATCTGTGTCTCTATTTCCGCGTTGCAAGCAGGTTCATCTGTACCTGCTAGATTCCACATATATGTGTCAATATATGATGTTTTTTTCTTTCTGACTTACTTCCCTCTGTATGACAGACTCTAGGTCCATCCATATCTCTGCAGTCTGGATGTTCTTTGAAAAAATAAAAATTGAGTTACTGTATGACCCAGCAACCCCACTCCTAGACATGTACTCGAAGAAAACCATAATCCCTCCCCTTAGTTTCATGTGTCTTACGACTGCCCTCGAGGACACTGTGCTACGCCATTTCTTTATGCCTGACTTGTGGTTAAAGATGGCATGGAAGGACAGAACTGTTTCTCAAGCCTTCAGGGCTACAATCAAACCCATAATATCTTTGAAGCCCTGTCAAAATTCTTCTGAACAAATGAGCTTAAAAACATTTGATTGGAATGTGCACGGATGATGCTCTGGGAATACTGGCTTGACAGTGAAGAATTAAGCAGGAAAAATAAAAAATGAATTTTTCACTGGTGAGCATCTAAAACCCTGCCCAGCAGTCTATGAGAACTGCTCATGTCATTACCAAGGCGGCAGCCTCATGAAAAGTGCTAGAGTACACGCCTTCCTTTGTGAATATTTGAATGTTCACGATAAAGCTCTTAAGTTCTTTCCTGAAGTTTACTAGTTATCAAAAGGAAAGACATTTGGCTAAAGAATTCAGGGGTCTTTATTTTTAGAACATCAAGGAAATGAGCCATTCAAACTTGCAAAATGAGTAACTTTCACTGGGGTTTGTCATATTTGGCAGATATATTTGGAACTTTGGAGGTGGAACCTGAAATTTTAAGCACTAAGCACCAATGTTAATGTGTGTTACGTATACTTCGGGCAGTGATAACCAAAATCCAGCCCCAGGGAGAATTTATCATTGGTACAAAATAATCTCTTCTCCTTCTGACCTAATCCTTGAAAGTGATTTCGGGGGCGGGGGTGCAGGGGAGGGAGAAGGGGTAAAATAATATCTAGACTGCCTGCAAGATAAATTCAGGTAATATTTTCCTAATACTATGGCAGAAAACTCCATTTGGAAGTTTGGGAAGAACTTTTTCCTCATTCACATTTCATATTTGCCAAACAATTCCCAGGAGATTTGGGGAATCAAATTTGCTTTTGTTGTAACTTTCAGAGCATAATTTGGAAAAGTCCGAAGAACTTATTTTACCCCAAATAAGTCAGTCATCCGATTTCCACTGACTGCATTTACAAAACTTTTCTCTTTAATTTTTCTGTTTGTGTCTGAAAACAAAGCAGCATGATTGGCTTGATGTTAAAAATGGCCTGTATTGTGTTCTTGCTTCCAAAATCCAAAATCCCATCTAAACTCTTCCAAAGAAAGCTCAAGAGCAGGCACATAAAATCACAAAAATAAGATGAAAAACGTAGGACTAAGTTAAAAACTGTCTTTCTTCTAAAATACAATCATTTTTATTTAATTGTGACTTTTAATCAATTCTACCAGTTAAAATGGAGTCAAAGGAGGCCATGATTCTGAACAAAGAGAGTGGGCTAAAAGGATTCTTGTCTCATGTTTTTGCTACCTCATGAAATGCATGCTTATCTGTAACAAGAAAGAGCTGACTGCATTTCCCTTTAGGTTATGTGCCTTCTCAGATTATGGTGTCCTCCCCTAAAATTCACTTTCCCTAGATTTATTAGCTAAATAAATAGTTCCTTGCCCTTTCAATCTCAGATCTAGCCATTCCCTTGCTTTGGAGAGCCTGGCCCAGATGAAGGGGCCTTTCCTCCCTTCTCCACAACACTCTGTGGACCTTCCACACACTGTGCAGTCCATGCTTCCAGGGACTACATTGTATTTGATTTTACATGTGCAGCCCCTGGCTGAGTGCCAATTGCAAGCTAGTCCCCTCAACAGACATTGGTTGCCCAATATTTATAGAGGAATACATGCAGATATATATGTTAGAGAGAGTAACTAAAGAACAGTCAGTGATTAACTAGGTAGTGGGGATAGTGGGCAGGCAGGAAAGCCTTTACAGAAGAGGTGATAGCAAACAGGATTATACAACTTAATTGGCTGTGCCATGAAAGGGGGTGAGATAAAGGAAGCATGAAGGCAGAGACTCCTAGGAAAAGACTTAGTAGGAAGGGAGGGAGAAAGGAAGGAAAGAAAAAGGGAAAGATGGAAGGAAGGATGGTTAGATGGATGGATGGAAGGATAGATGGATGGATAGATGAATGGAAGGATGGATGGACAGATGGGTAGAAGGAAGGATGGATGGATGGAAGGAAGGAAAATGGAAAGATAGAATGAGGGGGAAAGGATATTAAGCAAAGAGGCAAAGAAGTATGAGGAGGTTTAAGGCAATGGGTAAAGGTGGGGACGATGGTAACCTGGAGGGTACATGCTTCATTAAAGAGGGAAGCCATTACCAAGCTTTTGTAGATTCTACTCATGCAGGAATCTGAAGTCTAATGTTAAATCTTTTTTAAAGAGAAACTAGAAATCAGATAAGAAATCTCATAGTTTTTAGATATTGGTAAGTAAATAAAAGTCTTAACACAGGCTAGAAACATATATCTTGGGGCTTAGTATGTCAACAACTTGTTTTGTGCCCATAACAAGAAGCACATAGACTGTGGCAAGCAATTATCTTTCACTCCGGTCAGTGGCCAGGAGGTGGTATAAGAATTACATAAAAACACCTACTTTATCTCTGTGGCATTTCCTAGCGAACTGTGTGTCTTCATCATGGTTTCCTAGTGAACTGTGTATCTTCTCCCAGTGAAGGTCCCCATCACCGGAAGAGCCCTGCTGTGTTTGTGGGTAACTGAGGAATTCCACACTTCTGAGGGGAAAAGAAAGAGTTGGAAAAACCACTTTGGATGGTTTTATTTCACGCTGTACATTAATCACCATTAGAGAAGGTAGAGGAGGAACCATCAAAGGCCCCTGAACAGAAATCTGAGGGAACGCCTACCTTCAGGGCACTTGAGGAGAAGAAAGGGAACAAGTTAGTGAGGAAAACAAGGAGGGTTTGCCAGGGGAGCCTTGGGAGGAAGGCCAACGAGGTCGTTTATCACAGGGAAGCCCAGGTTATATTGAGTACGCTTGTTTTTCTTTTTTAAAATGATATGAAAAGTCATTTTAATGACTATTAAATGATTTCTTCAGCCTCCTTTTGCATGCAGGTTCAGGAACTAATGCTCTCTGACAAACAATGCAATGTGAGAAAAGAGAAGTGAGGCCACTTTACATCTGCTTTGCCTTAACCTTTCTCCACAGGAAAAACAGTCCTGATGACTTGGACCAGTTTTTAAACTTGGAATTGTCTTACATGGGACCGAAAAGCCCTCACACACGATGAGATTAATCTCATGGCGTTGAAACCTTTGGAAACCTGGCATGTGATTCTCTTCTCAGACTGGAAATGCACCTATGAAAGGGCTACAGTGAGCAAACAAATATGCGGAATGTGCAGCCACGTTAGCGATCCAAGACACACAGATGAAAGCAGCGGCGATAACCTTCGGAGTTTGGAACGATGCTGGTTCCGAGAGCTGGCCGCTTTCTTGTTCTCTCGCCCCGAAACATGGCCGGAGCTCAGCACTACTGGGACAGATTCAAAAAAAATAATCTGGCGATGCATTTCTAGAGGCACACAGTATTCTGACTGTATAGTTTGGGGAACTGAATTTGAAATCTATATAAATAGAGAAAAACTACAGGTATACATGTTTTTGTATATTTATGTATACATGTTTTTGCATTTTTATTTATACAATATTCAGTGAGCCTAGGATGGCTATTAGTTGAGGAGATTTTCTGAGGCCAGTGTCCCTAGAAGCAGAGCCTGAGATGGGGGCTGTTGTGCAGGGGACTTAATGAGAGTTTGCAGGTAAAACCTGTGTGACAGTGAGGGGCCCAGGATGAGGCTGAGGGAGAAGCCAGGTGAACGTGCCGATTTGACTTGAAGTCCAGCCTCAGTGTGAGCCCACGGGAAGCCCTGGAGTGTGAACAGTCCCACGGGTTGTCTGACCTTGTATAAGGGGCTGACCCCTTAGCACAGTATGGGCTGTTAGCCATGTGTAATGACTAGGGGAGGATGCAGTCTTCTCTGCCTTTCCAGCTGAGGCAGCTCCTATCAAGTCTGGGGGAGGGTTCAGCTGTGGCACCTGGAGGTCGGATGGCCTGGCCTGGGAATGGGGGTCTGCACACTGGTAAGCGCCTCCCTCCTCTCCAGGGTAGAGAGTATGATTGATTTGCAGAATCCAGCTCAGTTCAAGTCTAGTATTCACGGAGGGCAGATCTCCTGGAACCCTCTCAGGTTTTATCAGCCTAATCCCATTTTGTTTTCTTCTGGGAACAACATACCCCTTTATCTGCAAAGGATTCTTCCACTGGGAGCTGCTAAACTTTTAGTTTCTCCAAAACCCTGATTCCCTTCTCCCCCTCCCCAACTTCTACCACTATTCCAGCCATAGGTGAAGAGCTGAAGAAATTGGTGAAAATAAGGAAGGAGACCCTGGTAGGCAGGAGACAGAAGTGTGGCTCTCACAGATTCAAAAGTTGGGGACGGTGCCTATTTTTCTTCTTAACGCCAACCCGGTGTATCACCATAACAGAACGCATGGTCTCCTTGGGGGGGGAGGTATCTGTCTTGTTCTGGTTCAGCCTTTGGAGTGTGTGCCTTTTAATCCAAAAGCCTGTTCTTCCATAGAACCCTCTGGGTGTGGACAGTTGGGCTGGTCTTTTGTATGCGGTCTCCTCAGCTTTTAGTTTCCACTGCCAATCTTTTTATCTTCCCCAGAATTTTAAAGAGAAATTGGGAGGATTCTCAAAGCTAGCAGGATTGGCCAGTTTTCTGCCACGATAATTCAGAAGAGTTTTTAAATGGAAAAAAAGTGTTTGCACATTTGAGAACTTTTTTGAGAACACCTTCAAATTGACATCTTTTTTGCTAAAGACTTCCTGTTTAAACCAGATATTCTTATTTCTACATATGCTTGAGAAGTAAGTGATAAATACACAAATTTAAAAAGAATAAATGAAAAGCACTGAGGCTTTTCCACCTGAAGTCTTAAAAATATTCAAGAGACAAGGGGATCTAATGGAGGAATAGGAGCCAGAGACGACAGAGAAGGAGGAAAATTCAGGAAGAACTGAAGCGGTCAAGGGCTTAAGTTTTTAGTTCAAATCTCTGTTCTACTCCTGCACATCTGCAGCTTTGGACAGGGTTATCTTTCCAAGCCTCAGTTTCTTCAACTGTATAATGGGAATGGCATTTCTTTCCTCTCTGGGCCAGAATGTGAGGGCAGGGGATGTTTCCCCTGCAGGCTCTGGAGTCAGAATGCCTGGCTTCAGTTTTGGCTTCACCACGCCCCAGTTGTATGACCTTAGGCCCAGTAACCTTTCTCAGTTTCCTTTCCTGAAAAAACGAGCATACTCACAGTATTTATCTTCTAGGGCATGACTGGAGGATTAAATGAGTTAAAAGCATTCACATGCTTAAGAATACTTGGCACATAGCAAGCCTTAAAATAATAATGGCTGGTTTGAAAAAAATAAATAAATAAAATAAAATAAAATAATAATGGCTGGTTTAACAGGATATTAAAGAGAGAAAGAGAGAAAGATGACATAGATATATACACACACACATATATATATCGATATCTACAAATATATGTATACGTATAAATATATGAATCACTTGCTGTACAACAGAAATTAACACAACAGTGGAAATCAACTATATTTAAATAAAATAAATTAATAAAAAACGGGCTAAAATTTGTTAGCTGTTATTATGACTTTTAAATTACCTAATGTATATAAAGAAAATAAGTGTTCAATCAACATTATAACAAGGATTTGATCTGTATGTGATTCATAGTAGCAAGGGGTATATTCTGTATGCACACTAGCTAAGTGTTCCTGATTTGATGTCATAATCACTAAGAACAGATGACTCACACATCACCTGACAAGGTAACTGAGGCCTGTGCTAAATATTGACAGGTAGATAAGCTCATATTATTAATATGGTGTATCTTCTTTCATTTATTTTTCCAAGAATATAAAATATCTTCTTATCTTAGCATGATGGATCACACTGACAAAACTGAAAACTAACCAGTCACCGAGAAAGAGGCTTACTTAGTCATCCTCTCCAAGAGCGATAAGGAAAGAAGGAGAGAGAGACAGGGAGACAGAGAAGCCATGACAGTGAATGAACAAGATATGAAAATAAAATGGTTTCATAAAGATCTCAACGTGAAACTCAGAAACTGAAGTCTCCATGGTGTCTACATCTGATTGTAGAAACTAGTCAACACTGAATTCAGGCTACCCTAGGTGAAAGGGTATTTAGAAGGGCATCTTATTTCCATGCAAATGAACATGAACATTTTCTTTTTGGTAACTTCAAGATTTAAAGGCCTTGCAATCCATTTACAGTGATCATGAAGACACATCGAAATTATGTATTGAAATGTGTGTTCAAGGTAAAGATAAGACAGGTGTTGCTGCTCTAAAAAATGGTTTACTAAAGGAACTGAATTTATGAAGAAATAAGGTTGGAGCTTCCCAGGTTGTGCGAGTGGTAAAGAATCCGCCCAACAAAGTAGGAGATATCAGAGATGCAAGTTCAATTCCTGGGTTGGGAAGACCCCTGGAGGAGGGCATGGCAACCCACTCCGGTATTATTGCCTGGGAAATTCCATGGACAGAGAAGCCTGGCGGGATTACAGTCCAAGGGGTTGCAAAGAGTGCTCAGACATGACTGAACATGCACGGGGGGGTTGGGGGTGGCAGGGATGGGGGAGAGTTGGAGCAGGCCCCTCAAAACTATACTTTGTAGCCAAAGCAGCATAAAGACAAAAGATGGTTCCTGGAACAATTATCTCAAGAGACCAGTTAGGCAACTCTCAGAGTCGGACACGACTGAGCGACTTCACTTTCACTTTTCACTTTCATGCATTGGAGAAGGAAATGGCAACCCACTCCAGTGTTCTTGCCTGGAGAATCCCAGGGACGGGGGAGCCTAGTGGGCTGCCGTCTATGGGGTCACACAGAGTCGGACACAACGGAAGTGACTTAGCAGCAGCAGCAGCAGCAGCAGCAGCAGGGAGTATTGAAAATGCCACAGACAACAGAGTGACATCACTGGCAACATTTATAAGCAAACAGAGCTAGCAGGGAAGGCAGGGGAGGCTGTGGGCTGCTGTGAAGGTGGGCACCCCAGGCCCTGCTACTGTCACAAGGTGAGAACCACACAGGCTTGGTCTTACTTCTAGGGGAGGGTCTCTTAGAGGCCCACAATGGCTATTTTTTTAAAGATACAGTTTGTAGGTTCCTAGTGCCATTAGCGGAGAAGGCAATGGCACCCCACTCCAGTACTCTTGCCTGGAAAATCCCATGGATGGAGGAGCCTGGTAGGCTGTAGTCCATGGGGTCGCTAGGAGTCGGACAGGACTGAGCGACTTCACTTTCACTTTTTACTTTCATGCACTGGAGAAGGAAATGGCAACCCACTTCAGTGTTCTTGCCTGGAGAATCCCAGGGACAGGGGAGCCTGGTGGGCTACCATCTATGGGGTCGCACAGAGTTGAAGCGCTGAAGCGATTTAGCAGCAGCAGCAGTGCAATTAGTGTGGTAATTAGGCTATTTAATCTTTTCTGCTGAAGGTTTTCATTCTACTGCTGCGGTAACATTACCATTTGCCCAGGAAGAGATCATGAACCCGTGCAATCCTAGGTCCTGCTAACCTTCCTGCCGATAAGCTGCACAGGAGTTAACTTGCATTGTAGGTCATCTGATGTGATCAAGATGGCATCAAAAAACTGGATACTTTTTTAGGAAAATTGCAAAGTGACTTGCTAAGCAACAGGTTGCTTTTGACTGTTGGAAAGAGAACTATGGTATGAAACTAAAGTGCTGGGCATCTTGGAGGAAAACTGAAAAATAAGCAGTGAGTGAGGTAGTTGGAAGCAAAATCATAATAGTAAGGTTAATGCTTAGACAACATCTAGTATACTTGGCCCTCCATATCTGTGGATTCCTCTTACAGAATCAACCAACTATGGATCAATAATATCCAGAAAGAGAAATTCCAGGGACTTCCCTGGCAGTCCAGTGGTTAAGACTCTGAGCTTCCACTTCTGGGAACGTGGGTGTGGCTTCTGGTCATTGGAACTAAGATCCCACATGCTTCAAGGAGGGGGACGGGGGAATTTCTTGAGCTAAATTTTTAAAAATGAAAATATAACATATCAACTTAAAAGAATATGGAAAAAAAAGACAAAAAATGTTCCAGAACATGCCAAAAAGCAAAACTTGAATTTGCTCCATTAAGTATTGACAGCATTTACATCTAGAGACAATTTAAAATGTACAGGAGGATGTGTGTGGGTTACAGGCAAATACTGTGTCATTGTACATAAGGGACTTTCACATCCACGGATATTGGTATCCATGGGTGTTCCGAAACCAATCCTCCAGGGATGATTAGGGATGAGTGTACAAAGGGGTCTTCCTGGGCGTCTTTGGGAACCCTGAATTCCATCATTTGCATTTTCCCAATTTTCGTCTTTCCTGGGGAGCCTGGGGATGGGGGTGGGACAAGAAATGAGTAAGTAACAAATTGAAACAGGAAGGACTGTTGAAGAAAGAAATGAAGGAAGATTAGCTCCCTGCCCCTTCCTCCCTGGGATTCAGGCATCAAGGGAGGGGCCTCAGAGGAGCCAGGTCAGTATCCCAGACTCAGCTCCAACTCCAACCCCAGCGGCCTGAGGACCAAAGTGGCTTGGGAGACTTTGGACTTAACATCCCGAGTTTCTGCTCCTTTTTACCCTCAGCCTGTTTCCAGCTGTTTCCAACTTCAAAAGGATTAACGGATTGTGGTTGGCTTTAGGAGCTGGAGAGTAGGAGGGTATTTATGGCCGATCCCAAGGCTTAGGAGCCAGAGAAGGAAGGAAACCTTGATCCCAAGAAACAGGTGGGTGCAGTAGAAATCAAAGCCATGGGACAAACCCAAGAATTCTTGGAAAAAAGAAAAGAATTAGTTGACCTCAGGCAAAGAAACAGCCCAGGGGACTGCTGTCTGGAGGCTGGAGTGACCCCACTCCCCTCCCCCAGGCAGCTCCCTCCCTCCAAACTTCCCACTGAGTCCCAGAAATGAGAGGACCCTGTTTCCATCGTCCAGGAAGTGTGGGGGTGACCCAGGAGTCCCTAGAGTCTTTGCTCTGTGAAGAGACTCTGGAATCCCACGTTAGAACTGGTAGGCATTTTCCAAAGGAAATTTTAGGGTGTATGCTTGTGCTTAGTCACTCAGTCATGTCTGACTCTTCTGCAACCCCATGAACTGCAGCCGACCAGGCTCTGCTGTCCGTGGGATTATCCAGGCAAGAATACTGGAGTGGGTTGCTATTTCCTATTCCAGAGGACCTTCCTAACCAACCCAGAGACTGAAGCTGCGTCTCCTGTGTCTCCTGCATTGAGCCACATAAACACAAATGATGTACCAGTAGAAACATGCTGGGTACCACTTTTTAGCTCAGTACAATAAGTGATGAGGCTGACAGGAAAGATAAAGGATCTGACAGCAAAGACTGGAACTCAAGTTTATCGGAGGTGATTCTTGAGCCACCAGGGAAGATGTTTGGCAACACAGCCAGGATGGTGCTCTGGAAACTCAGGAAACCCGTGTTCTCTAAGCTTGGGAATGGGAGGCAGGAGCCACCCAAGGTCTGAAACGGGTGACAGGCATTCAGGTCAGGGGAGCCAGCAGAAGGGCGAGGTTTCAGTCCGTATCTCCCCAGAGTCATCTCCTCCCACCACAGAGCACTGGACTTACCTGGCATCCTAGTTAAGAGGGCAGCCTCCTGGGCTCCTCCCCAGACCTACTAACCCAGGACTCCTGGTGGCAACACCCAGGAATCTGCATGTTTTTAAAATAAACTTTTTATTTTGTATTGAGGTATAGGTGATTAACAATGTTGTGATAATTTCAGGTGAACAGCAAAGGGACTCAGCCATACATATACATGTATCTATTCGCCCCCAAACTCCCCTTTGATCTATGTTGCCACATAACATTGAGCAGAGTTCCCTGTGCTATACAGCAGGTCCTTGTTGGTTATCTGTTTTAAATATAGCAGTGTGTACATGGCCATCCCAAACTCCCTAACCATCCCTTCCTGCCATTCTCCCCCCGACCCCCAACTCCACCACCGCCACCACCACCCCACCCCGCCCCAGCAATCATAAGTTCATTCTCTAAGTCTGGAATTCTCTGTTTTGTAAGTTCATTTGTATCATTTCTTTTCAGAGCAGGAATCTGCATTTTTAACAACCACTCCAAATCTCTCACATTCTTCTACATGTTAATAACAGAGAAGCACTGGTTTAGGTTTTGTTATCTAGAAATGTGGGTGCCTGGAGGATAAATGAGAAGAGCAATCCAATCCTTCCCCTAATCTCTGAAGACTGAACATCCATGAACTGGCCACGCACAGTGTTATCGCTGAATAGATCTCATTACGATTACAATGTCTATAACACATATAATCGCTATCGTGTTGCTTGGTAATTAGGCATAGATGTGAATATGTTTACCTAAAGGATTGCAGTTCACATTGTTTTAAAGCCAGCGTTTCTGCTGTCAGCAGGGGAGAGAGAGGCAGGAGCTGGGAGAGTGCTATAAGGATACAGCTGGATAACGTCAACTCTTACTGCCGTAGGATCCAGATTGGGTGTGTTGGTTCCGGCAGCTGAGATGACAGTGAGAGGAGGGATCGATCATCTCTTTCTTTTCTGGGTGGGAGGTGGAGCCAGCCTCAAATATCGGCTCTCCTGATCCCATGTGTGTGTTCTGAACCCCAAGATCCCTGGTCCCTTACCAGAAGCCCAGCACACCGACTGCTGGACTTCCCAGGGCTGGCTACTTCCTTCCTGGGGCTACCTGAGCTGGGAAGGATAGTGGGATCAGCCATCATGAGCAGTACAGCATGAAGACAGATGTGGGAAGATTCACATCCCAGGACAGAAGAGCCACTCAGGTCCTGCCTAGACCTCTTGCTGGAGAGAAAGGACACTCTGATGATTACAGTTACTTACCCGAGGGCACAGTACTCATTTAGGGGAGCTCTGCACCTTGATCTTGGGTTTCCTAACTCGTTGCCCCTTCTCTTCCACCTGTGCCTGAGCTGGTTTGGCTCCAGTTGGTCGAAGGAGAGAATTTGACTCATGAGACTTGTATACCAGGCACAGCTGGGCCTGTGAATGGCCTCCTGTTCTTTTTCTTATCCCCTAGTCAACAGATGGCTCCTATTAGGCATCACACCATTTTGTTGGCATATTCGAATTACGAGTCACTTAGAATCGGTGCTGGTGGCAGGATCTTAAACCCTCAGGAAAGCAACATGTCGGATCTCTTACTCCCTGTTGACTGATTACTGAACATCATTGTTTGGATTCCCATTTATTATTTTCTAGCAAATGTTCTTATTCAGTGTGGCCAAGGGCATCAAAAATAAATTCCAACATTGCTTGTGCTAATTTTGAGAAGCTGAGGTCATGCAGCTTGGAAATACAGAGAGGTCCCAGGGACAGACATGGCCACACTCAGCCTGGTCCCAGTCCTTGTGTTGAGCTGACGGACAGAGTTGGGGACTTCCTGGGAAATGAGACTCAGTCCCTGCCCAGAAGGACGGTTCCCAGGGAAGTGGTTGCACAGGAGGGTCCTCAAGTCTATCAGAACCTTTCCACTTAAGAATAGCTATGCCCCATAACAGTCTAAAGTTTGGGGAAAAAATAATCAACGCCCTTTTTGTTTCTCCACTCAGTTACCAAGTAGCACTGGAAACCAAGCAAAACTTGTGTTTAAAAAAGACACATCTGTTCTTCCCCATAAGTGGATGTGAGGATGTCTAGCTGGCAGGTGAAACAAATCCTTTACAAGAGTTTATCCTCAGCCTGAAAAAGATCCCAGAGCCATCACACAAGGGTGCTTACCTTCCGTCAAGTGATACTCTATTGCTCTATAGGGGGAAAAAAGACTATCAAGCACCTGTGGTTTCTAGCCAAGGATGAGCAATTTGGCAAGTTTACCAGGGCAGGCTGCTAGATAATACTTCTGCAAGTTGTCCTGGAACGGTGAGAGCTTTGACTTCGAAGGTTTTGTCCAAAAAATCCCCACGGGTCCTGCATCACCGTGAACTCCCCATTTTCCTTTTTGGAGCAGACAAATGATTCTGTCAAGAATAGATCTCATGTTGCAAGAAGGAGAGAATGACTTTTTTTTTTTTAAATAGAAATGCAGTCATCACTTCACTCCTCTACAAGAATGAAGGGGAGAAAGGTGTGATGGCATATAACCAACGATAATAGCTTCAGCTATGTGAACCTCTTTATAGATCTTGGAATTTTTGAAGCTGAGGTTGTCTGTGCCAAGATACACTTGGGCAACACAACCTGAGAAAACAAAGTTTTAAATAAAGCACTCTGACATCTTTGTCTAATGACACATGCAATTTTGTAATAGACCGAGCTTACGTCTTTCCTTCCAGCTTGGGAGAAGGCACCATCAGCCGAGTCTGGCCCCAAATCAGAAGGAAAGTTGGGCCTGGTTTCACCCCTGGATTCTCTGCAGCAGCTGATCTAAGAGGCAGATGGAGAATTTAGACATCACCCCCTTAAGTGGAGATTTTTGGGGAATCTGTTCCCGTTTCCTTGGTTTCCAAATATAAACGTGTGAAAATTTGGACTGAAAATGGGCAATGCTATAAGTCATTCTGGACCCCAAAGAAAGTGGAGTGGGCACTCCTTTATCTGGAGAAGTTACCTGGGAAACCCCAAGTCATCTTTCTGTAGGCTGACCACAGTAAGAGTTCCATTTTCGCTACAAGAGCCAAACTTTAAAGCTAATATGATTTTCTACCGGCTTCAACATTTTAATTACATACCTGGCTTTATTTTTTTGGAAGAAAGAAAGCAAAACATTTATTTCAGTCATAGAAATAACCATATCTTTGGCTGGTATTAAAGGCTGTTGGTCTCCCAAGCTCCATTTGAAATTCACAACACGGGAATTTACAGAATTTCCATAAAGGCAATTGAAGTTATAGCGTCTCCATGAACTCCCAGGGTGTACTTCTATTAACAGAAGATGTTTTGCTTTACTCACACCTGCTCGGTTCTCCATGGGGGCTCAAGTGATACACATTCCAATTGAGCAGCGTCAATAAAATCAAATAAAAATTAAGTTCCAGGGGATGGAATGGAGATACACAACATTACTGCACAAAGTCCATTTGAAAAGGAGCTGAGTTATTGGAACTGGCTTTTAAGCAGAAAATGGTTACAGAAAAATAGATTTATCAACCATAAATCACACAGTTTTGGCTTGGAATTCTCTATCTGCTCACTTTAACACATCTCCCCTCTGTTTCTGTGTGTGTGTGTGTGTGTGTGTGTGTGTATGTATAGGGAAGGGAAGATGGATGGAGAATGTTAGGAAGAGGTAAGAGAAAAGAGCTAGCAAAATAGAAATTTCCTTTTTCTTTGCATGTTACTGGAAAGAATTAAAGAGCTGTCACACAGTCTGCCTAAATTAATGTTTATACTCATTAGATTATGGTCTTAAGAAAAGAAAACTTATGTTTCCTTACTCAAAGTCTATGAAATCCCATTTCCCTTAAGAGGTCTTCTCTCTATCGGGAAACAAAGTAAGAACTTAATTCCCCCTGTTGCCAACACATCCATTTTTAAACTCAGTATTAATATGTCTGAGGTTTGGGTGTTGTGCTGGGACTCACAAAATATCCAAAGGTGTGACATCGATAGTCCTCCTTCTACACACAAACTCACATGCAGCATACTGAATTCACAGAGAAAGGCATAGGGCCCTGCCTTCAAGAGCTTACTCCTTCCCGGGATCAGGAGTATGGCACATGCGTGAGTGATGGGAACATTTTATTTGTGAGAGAGATAAGTTCCTTGTTTTTTACCAGCTGCTTTAGAAGGAAGGAAGGTTGTTAAAGGCCTGCTTAGGGTGAGGTGCTGGGTGTGGGGATGCCAGCTGGGAGAGAACCTGCAGCTCTGCAGGGGGAAGGGAGGTATCAGAGGGGAGGCTGGCGGGAGTTGCCAGAAGTAGGAAAGGCCAGCCCAGAGCTGTGAAGAGCAGGGAAGGAGAGAGAGGTGAGGTTGCCTGGGGCTGAAGAGAAGCTCTGCAAGGGGACCAGAGATGTACCACAGGGACTTCTATTAATTTTTTAAAGTTGAAGTACAGTTGATTTACAATGTAGTGTTAGCTTCTGGTGTACAGCAAAAGTTTCAGTTATATATAATATATGATATTATATATATTATTATACATGATATGTTCAGTTCAGTCGCTCAGTCGTGTCCGACTCTTTGCGACCCCATGAATCGCAGCACGCCAGGCCTCCCGGTCCATCACCAACTCCCAGAGTTCACTCAGACTCATGTTATTACATATGAAAGTGAAAGTCGCTCAGTCATGTCCAACTCTTTGCAACCCCATGGACTATACAGTCCATGGAATTCTCCAGGCCAGAATACTGGGTAGCCGTTCCCTTCTCCAGGGAATCTTCCCAACCCAGGGATTTAACCCAGGTCTCCCACATTGCGGGTGGATTCTTTGCCAGCTGAGACACCAAGGAAGCCCAAGAATACTGGAGTGGGTAGCCTATCCCTTCTCCAGTGGATCTTCCTGACCCAGGAATTGAACTGGGGTCTCCTGCATTGCAGGCAGATTCTTTACCAGCTGAGCTACCAGGGAAGCCCATTATTACATATATTAAATAATATATCTTTATATAATATATAATAATAGAATATATTCTATGCAATGATATAGGTAATAATATGCACATTATATAGTTATATATATATATATCCATTCTTTTTCAGATTCTTTTCCCTTATAGATTATTACAAAATATTGAGTATAGTTCTCTGTGCTATATGATAGGTCCTTGTTGATTATCTATTGATATTTTATACATAGTTGTGTATATGTTAATCCCTATCTCCTAATTTATTCCTCCCTCCACCTTTTCCCTTTGGTAACCATAAACTTGTTTTCTATGTCTCTGGGTATATTTCTGTTTTGCAAATAAGTTAACTTGTATCACTTTTTTTCTTTTTATATTGCACGTGTAAATGATATCACATATTTGTCTCTGCCTGGCTTACTTCAGGTAGTATGATAATCTCCATCTATGTTGCTGCAATGGCATTATATCATTCTTTTTTTTTCATGGCTGAGACATATATAAACTGAAAGTGAGGGGATAGAAAAGAGCATTCCATGCAAATGGAAATTAGAAGGAAGCTGGAGTAGCAATACTTGTATCAGCCAAAATAGATTTTAAAGACCGTTACAGGTGACAAAGCAGGATACTACATAATGATCAAGAGATCAATCCAAGAAGAAGCTATAACAATTGTGTGTGTGTATATATATATGTATACACCCAACATAGGAGCACCTCAGTGTAAGGCAAATGTTATTGATTTTTCATTCATTCATTCAAACATCTTTCTTAAGCACTGCAGTGCACCAGGCTCTGTATTATGCAGTGGACACAGACAGACACCAGCCTCAAGAACACTCAGTGAAGGCTCTCACTATTCACCAGGGCCTCATAAAGGGCATTGGCTCCAGGGGAAGATGGGGAAGGACTCTGAGATGTAGCCAGGGCTGGCACAGGATTGAGGCACAGACTAGGGGGACAGGAGGTGCTGGCAAGCATGGCCATGCCTGCCCTGCTCACATTTCAGAGGGGTGTCTGCAAAGGATAAACCCAATGTGGTGGCTCTGACCTGTCATAACTGACTTGGTAACCAAGCACTGAATGCATCTGCATGTAGGAAGACCGTGCACATCTGTCAGGAATGCAGAGGGAGGGGAAAGTTTGCTTTGGACGGGCTCGGTGACTTCTCAATGTGTTGAGGTGATTTTACTTAATTAGCGTGTTCTTTCACCTTGGTCTGGAACAGTTTTGCGAGTTTAATCCTCCAGAGCAGCTGTTCTCAATGGAGGTGCCCCAATAAATTGGTGTGTTGGAACGAGTTGGAAGGGGTGTGGTAACTTCTCACTAAAATCACCAAAAGTGGGGCAAATGAAGACACCATAATTTTTAAAGTAAATATGGTAAAAACTTGGATACTTAAAAATAGCACCCCCTCCAGAAAAAAAAAAAATCTCCATTTTCTTCATTGCTGTGACATATGACAGTTTATTTATTTTTTTTATTTTTTGGGCACATCTAACCCAGCGGGTGTTTCCAGCTTAGTAGCTATCATTCCATTCCTTTTTGTCCCCCTCAAGAAGGAAGTACAAGATAATGAGACAGAAAGTATTGTAGGTGTTATTGTCCTTAAGGTTAGCTCTAGGGTCAGTGGAATCAGTGCTGAGACTGATTGATAATGTCTGCCTTGGAAAGGGGTGTGGCAGTGGGTCACCAGGTGTTTGCCATTTTGAGTTACATCATATCTATCAGTTCTGTGGTGCTGCAGCTCTTTAATTTGCTTTGTGTTCTTGTCACCTATGTTCCAGTCATCTGGAGGACTGTATCTTACACAAGTTTGATTCACTCTTCTCACTGAGCCCAGCCAGGTCCTGCACCAAAGAAGCTTAATAGGCGTTGCCAGAATTCAATAGATTTCATACACCATTTAGCTGAGTGCATCTAATCTGGGTTCTCTCTTAAAATTATGGAACAATTATACAAAAGTGATGCCCATGGCAACTCGTATACATATAACACTCAATACAGAGGAGGTACATAAAATATTTTTTCTCAGTAATTGTCCTAATAAAAGAGAATACATTTTGATCAATAGTAAAGCTGTATTCAGCCAGAAACTTGAGGGAATACAATGTTATTGATTTTTTTTTTTTTTTCAGAGCCAGTGCTTTTAGGAATCCATCAGGCACACATGGCCACTTTTCTGACTTGGTAAACACAGTCTGCAGGACAAAATGGAAGCGGCGTGACCATCTCATAGTCCTCATGCTAAAGATTATCTGGATGGGACAAACTGGGTTAAAACTGTACAAACTCAAGAGGCCACCAAAAATTTCTCTTAAATAGATGAACAAACACCAACCATCCTGGGCTCTCAGAGAATTTTGTTGATAGTGACCTCTTTATGAAAAGACCAGGTAAAAGAAAATAATTCTTTAATTGATTTTGTTAAGCCAAGGACAAATAATTCTAGGTTTTTCCACATCTAGCAACCCAAACATGAGTAAGAAGTTAAAATTCTGAACTATAGAACATCTGATATACCATTTACTCTTTCTTGGCTTGCAGGTACCAAGCCTGGATTAACTGACTTAAGAACCTCACTTCCTGGTATTCATGGTTCCCTAAAGCTTCATTCTTAAAGCATTTGGAAATACCTAGTAATCACCCTGGGAGAAGGCAATGACACCCCACTCCAGTACTCTTGCCTGGAAAATCCTATGGATGGAGGAGCCTGGTAGGCTGCAGTCCATGGGGTCACTAAGAGTCGGACGCGACTGAGCGACTTCACTTTCACCTTTCACTTTCATGCGTTGGAGAAGGAAATGGCAACCCACTCCAGTGTTCTTGCCTGGAGAATCCCAGGGATGGGGGAGCCTGGTGGGCTGCCATCTATGGGGTCGCACAGAGTTGGACACAACTGAAGTGACTTAGCAGCAGCAGTAATCACCCTGAATAAGGCAGTTCCACTTGTTCTGTAAACTGACCCTCAGCTTGAAGAATTATATAAAGCAAACAAATAAATAAAAATAATTACTACTGCAAGATGTTTGAAGGAAATTCTTCTTTTGAGAGGTGACCTACTGAGCGCATGGAATTTGGAGCCCAATTACCTGAATTCAAATTCAACTCCAACATTTACAAGCTGTGACCTTGGACAAGTCTTCAGCCTCTGTGCTTCCCTTTCCTCACCTGTAAAAAAGAACAATCTCAGAAAATATTGCACCTTCTGGTGTGTGGATAGAATGCCTGGAAAGTCATTACAAGGCATGGCTAGAGCACCATGCTACCTGATGTGAAGTCATTAAAATAATTTGTCTTTTTCTAATCAACCAATTAAAAGTTCTCTCTGAATACTGGATTGAATGCTCTATAGGCAAAGCTCTACCATGTGTCATTGTTCTTTAATTATAGATGCATGACATCATCACTAATTATTAGAGAAATGCAAATCAAAACTACAATAAGGTACTACCTCAAATGAGTCAGAATGGCCATCATCAGACCATCTACAAATAACAAATGCTGGAGAGGATATGGAGAAAAGGGAGCTCTTCTAAAACTGTTGGTGAGAATGTAAATTAGTGCAGCCACTATGGAGAACAGTATGGAGGTTCCTAAAAAAAAACAACTAAACATAGAGCTACCATATAATCCAGCAATTCCACTTCTGGGCATATATCTGGACAAAACTATAATTCAAAAAGGTACATGCACCTCTATGTTCAAAGCAGCACTAGTCACAATAGCCAAGACACGGAAGCAATCTAAATGTCCATTGACAGATGAATGGATAAAGAAAAGGCGCTGTGCTGTGCTTGTATACATATATATATATGTATATACACACACAATGGAACAGTACACATTCATAAAAAGAATGAAGTAATGCCATATGCAGCAACATGGATGGACCTACAGATGTTCATACTGATTGAAGTCAGACAAATACAAATATCTTATGATATCACTTATATGTGGAACCTAAAATATGACACAAATGAACTTATCTATGAAACAGAAACAGACTCACAGACGTAGAGAACAAACTCATGGTTGCCAAGTGGGGAAGAGTCAGTGAGGGATAGATTGGGAGTTTGGCATTAGCAGAGACAAACTCTTATATATAGGATGGATAAACAATAAGGTCCTATTGTATAGCATATGAAGCTATAATATGTATATAATATATTTAATATCCTGTGATAATAAACCATAATGGAAAATATGAAAAAGAATGTATATATACATACATATGTGTGTATATATATATATAACTGAATCACTTTGCTGTACAGCAGAAATTAACACATTATAAATAAATTGTACTTCAATAAAATTTTAAAAATTATAGATGAGTGAGGTCTGGTTCTCACCACATCCATACTTGCAGAGTCAATTCTCATATGCATGTGGCTTTCCAGCTACATGATCCATAGTTAGGTTTTCACTGATAACCAAATTATAAAGTCTAAAGTCAGCCAGTTCCTTAAAAAGTCACTCCAAACTGCCTACATACAAAGGTGATGTGGGTCCATTCCAGAGGCACAGTGGACCTAGACTGAAGGTACTTCAGCCTGAGAACTGGTAGCATGGAGAGGCGGGAGTCCAGATCAGAGCAGCCAGAAGCACTGTGATAAAGGGGCAGCTGTGGAAGGCAGCCAGAGGTCAGGCTGGCGGCAACATACCAGACCTCAGGTGAGAGCAGCAGGGAACAGGTCTAGGGCGGTACTGAGCTGTAGCATGTGCTATCAACTTTACCGAGATGATGGAGTCCTTGAAACAATCCCAGGGGTAAGTGATGTCACTCTCCCCACTTTGTGGATGAGGAAACTGAGGTTCATGAAAATGAAGCATCTTGCACAAGTTCACTTCCCTTCTGGCAATCGGCAGACCTGGAACTAAATCTAAGTCTGTTTGACACAAAAGCCCAGGCTTTTGACCACTCTGCTGAGGTTCTAACAAAAATGGATTATACCTGCTGATGGATTAATTACACCCAGTGAATGTAAGTTTTAGGCACTGGTCTCAAGATTTATACTTCAATACAAATGTAATTTGTATTTTTGATTTATAAAACATAAATGTAAACTATATTTAATATATTTTATATTTTGGTTTTGAAGGTTTTGTTTGTTTTTTTAGCTGCACCAGGTCTTAACTGTGACATGCAGGATCTTTAGTTACAGCATTTGGGATCTAGTTCCCTGACTAGGGATCAAACTTGAGGCCCCTACAACTGGAAGCATGGAGTCTTAGCCACCGAACAACCAAGGAAGTCCCTTATTTATGTTTTTTATTTTCAACTGTGGAACAAAAGCTTGAGTTGCAAATTATTTTTTCTATTGTTTTCATTTAAATATAGTTGATTTACAATGTTGTGTTACTTTCTGCTGCATAGCAAAGTGACTCAGCTATGCATATATATATTCTTTTTGTATTCTTTTCCATTATGGTTTATCACAGGATATTGAACACAGTTCCCTGTGCTATACAATAGGACTTTGTTGTTTATCCATCCTATACATAATAATCTGCATCTACTAATTCCAAACTCTCAATCCTTCCCTCCCCCAAGCCCCTTCTCCTTGGCAAGCATGAGTCTGTTCTCTACGTCTGAGTCAGTTTCTGTTTTGGGTCCCAAATTAAAAGGACAGGAAGCAGAAGGAGGAAGATGGCTGGGTGACTGAGTGTGGGTGAGGTGTCTAAGACCAGGTGTGCTGCAGGGGGTTGATTATACTTTTAGGATGACCAGAGTAACTGATCTGAAAAGGTCAGGAGGCTAGGACCCACTTCTTCCAGAGCCAGTGAGGAGGACCTGCTCAGGCTGCCTGGGTCCCCTGCCAGGCCTGTTTCCAGGGCCAGCACATACTTGACCAACGTTCTTGGTGCCTGGAGCACTCCCTGTCCCCCATCACCGCAAACTTCAGACAGACGCATGCTCCGCACTCTTCCTCCTGCTCTCTACCTTCTACCCTCCCTTGGAACCTTCCCACCCTCCACCCCTTCATCATCTGGCCCATGTGATGCTGCTGAGAATAAAAATGGCAAACACATTCTATCTGCTATCCACACACACTATACATCTTAACTCATTCGATTCTATTTCCTGAGCATTCTAGAGTTTTTTCCTAAATAATCCTCTCTGCTCTCATCCCAAAGTACATTCTTAAGTTCCTTACATATTTTCTTACTTCTGATAATGTTTTCGACAACACGGTGTGTCACTAGAAGGTGTCCTTTCTGTCGACAGACATGCAGTGTTGGGCTCCCTCCTGGATTCAGGGTTACCCCTGCTTTAACCATTCCCCCATCCTACCCTCCCACCCACCTCCAAGAGCCCTGTTCTGAGGCATCTGATGTTCTTGTTCTTTCCAAGCTCTTCAGGAGCTTGCCTGTGAATTTACCTCTTTTTCCTTCTACGATCTTTCTTTCCTCTCAATCACATATTTGCAGAATTGTGACTGTCCTTCAAAATTGGCTCTAAACGTCACTTCTCCTGTTTTTTTTTTTTATCTTTAAGGTGTAAGGTGATCAGTCCTGAAACCTGAAGCTGGCCACAAATGGCCTCATCTCCCTCCTCTCTGGCTCAGGCGATGGATTCGCATGTAAATTGGGAAGGACCACAAATGGCAACAGCTGCACCCAACAGGCTATCACTCCCTTCACACTGAAGAGAGTCTGTGGCTGCTCTCCTCTGCTTCCTTCCATCCCCTTCAAGAAAAAAGAAACACTCAGCAGACTTCCATCGACCTCACCCGGCCAGAGGACAAAGCAAAGAAAATCTCTTTACAACATATGTCACTGTGAAATCATTCTTGTGGTTTTGATAAATATGAGGTGTGCTGAAATTAAAGATCATAAATTTGGGCACTGAAAAAAGATGGCTTGGATTTAATAGAACAAACTGCTGCATGAAATCTGTCTTCTTAAAGTTAATTAAAGGAAGTAGAAATGGTCATCTGTTAGCAGAATCTAGCCCTCCAAGGAATAGTTTGTGAATATAAATGTAGAAATGTATGTACACAATTTGTACACACAGGTAGGATTATATGTGTGGATATACAGTGTGTCTGCACTGACAAACAACATCTAGCCCAGAAGACATTGTTTCAAAGAAGATAAATGGCCAACAGGCACGTGAAAAGATGCTCAACATCACTAATTATTAGAGAAATGCAAATTAAAATTACAATGAGGTATCACCTCATGCCAGTCAGAATGGCCATTATCAAAAAACTACAGATGGTAAATGCTGAGAGAATGTGGAGGAAAGGGAACCCTACTGCACTGTTGGTGGGAATGTAAATTGGTATTGCCACTGTGGAGAACAGTATGAGAGATTCCTCAAAAAAATTAGAGTTGCCATATGATCCCACTCCTGGGTGTATATCCAGACAAAACTATAATTCAAAAAGATGCGTGCATGCCTATGTTCACCACAGCACTATTTACAATAACAGCCAAGACATGGAAACAACCTAAATGTCCATAGACAGACGAATGGATAAAGAAGACGTGGTACATATATACAACGGAATATTAGTCATAAAAATAATGAAACAATGCCATTTGCAGCAAAATGGATGGACCTACAAATTATACTAAGTGAAATCACACAGAAAGGCTGATACCAGATGATATCACTGATGTGTGGAGTCTAACATACAATACAAATGAACTTATCTATGAAACAGAAACAGACTCAACAGACATGGAGAACAGACTTGTGGCTGCCAAGGGGGAGGGGTGGGGGAAGGATGGAGTGGGAGTTTGGGATTAGTAGATGAAAACTCTTATATACAGAATGGATAAACAAGGTCCTACTGAATAGCACAGGGAACTATATTCATAAAGGAAAAGTATATGAAAAAGAATGTATATATATGTATAGCAATCACTTTGCTGTACTGCAGAAATTAACACAATAATGTAAGTCAACTGTACTCCAATTAAAAAAAAAACAGGAAACAAAACACAGGTTGTGTGGAAACACTCCAAACAAAGCTGCAGGCATGGCTTGGTTGTTAAGCTTGGCCCCCACCATGGAACCAACATTACTTTGTGCTGCTGGAGCCTGGACTCTGCAAACTCAGTTTCTGCTTTTGCAGGCTGCCTCCCAATTAGAATCCACCAGCAGGGGACCCTGGAGGGAGATGGGAGGTGGAGGTTGGAGGAAGGCGCAAGCCCCTTCTGGGGTGCTTCCTATCTTGTCAGTTACCCACCAGGGCCCCTCCCTCTGGACCTGGACCCTGGCAGCTGAGTCCATCAGCAGGTAGTCCCTGTCTCCAACCCTCTCCCCACACCTAGCAGGAGCCTCAGCAGCCCTGCCCTCAGGGCCATCAGCCCTGACCCAGGTGGTGTCCCCTCCCTGAGGTCTGGTCTGAGTTCTGCAGCCCCTCCCAAAGCTTTTTGGTCTGGAGACACTGCCCTCTTCCCTTTGTTCCTCCAGCCCTGGCATAGAAGCTGCTTTCTGCACTTACTATTCCTCTTTCATTTCAGGGTCTGCCTTATGAGTTGTGAATTCTCCAACACCTGCTTAACCAATTTCCTATATTAAGTTCTCTCTGCTAAATAATTAGTGTTGTTTCTAGTTTCCTGACTAGTTTAAAAAATTAGGGAATCAAATTATATGCATATGGAATACAATCATATGAAGCTATGTAAAAACAGATGGGTAACAGAAAAAAGTTATTAGGAGGAAATTTACCCAAATCCTAAAAAGTGGTGGTATTAGACAGAGAGTTAGGCTTATGACAATTTATTTTTCTCCCCTCATTTCTACTTTGGAGATTTTTTTGATCATGTGATTACATTACTTTCGCAGTAAAAATATATATCTTTTTCAAAATTTGGGTATTAGTTGCTTCACAATGTTGTATTAGTTTCTGCTTTACAGCAAAGTGAATCAATTAAAAATATACATCTTTATATATTTTTTAAAAAGAGAATTCAATGTCCAGTACGAGACTATGTAACCTCAATAAACCAGTTGAATTATAATCTGGGTAATGAAAAGTGATCGAAAATATGATCACAATTCCACTGGGGATATTTTCGGAAAAAGAGAAGTGATGTCACAGCTCTCCAAGGCAGTGGGTAATGGTACAGTTCTGAAATAACACAATGAGAAGATTGATATGAGTCTCCAGCAAATTCTACAACAGCCAATTACGCAGAGGACTTGAGAACCCTGGGAAAAAGCTTGGGTTTACAGACACCAAATTCTGCCAGATTCACCTCATTTCCTTTTTTGTTGGGTTATTATATGGGTTGGTCATGTATTCACTTATTTATTCATTCGTTCATTCATCCAACAGACATTAATTACATAAATGTTCCAGGAACTACGTTCCAGGAACTGTCTTGGCAATGAAGACAGGAATATAAGCTTCTCGTAGGAGAGAAAGGTACATGACATTCAGATGCTGTCAACATATGTCCTAGAAAATAAATCATTTTAATTTAAGCTTTTTATTTTACCCAATAATATGCAAAACAGACATTCATATTTTATACCTGAGCCTCACACATCAGTGTCCCCCCCAGCTCTCACTTCAGGTGGAGGATGAATTACGGGGACTGGGCAGGATGAGAGGGAGGGTTTGGGGTAAGGCATGGGTGGGGTGAAGGAAGGTTCAGGGGTGGGGAGGGTAGGTACCATCTGGCAGCCAAAACACATAAAACCAGGCAGCATATGTTTGTCGCACTTGCTCATCACAGCAGGGGCCATCAATCATTCTCAATAAGATGTCTGCTCACTGTCTTGATGTCACATGAAACTTGAACAGTCCACGTATCAGATTCTCTTGATTCTCCCTTAAAGCTACAGTAGTCAGATGCATTTACTTTCTTTCTTATTTTCAAATGGAATCTGTTTATTTTGCTTTAAAACCAATGGGCTGAATTGTGATATCCACAATCTACTGCTAATAGTTTTAAATCATTAATGGCTGGCTTGTGTTTTCTATGAAGACCGATTTCCTATAACCCAGGCAAGCTTGGTCATGTTGGTCTAATCAGTCTGCTTCCCTGCCTTTTGAGAGGATGCTTACAGGCATACTGGAGTGCCAAGACCAGTGAGGAACAAGGGCTCTGAAGGATGCTCCCAGTTCAAATCCCAGCTCATCCCCTTCATAGTTCCATGAAGCCTGAACCAACCACTGAAATGCTGCCTTCTCTACAAGTGGATGATATTAACCACCTCAGGGTCAGAGCCATTGCACTACCCTACAACCAAAGCCACCGTGCTTGTCAATACTTTCCCATAATAAACAGATTGAGCTGACTGGCAATGAAATCCATTCCATTTTTGATGTGGACACTATGCTTTTTTGGGTATTCTTTCTGATTTGATTGTCCTTATTAAATATATACAGGACATCAGAAGGAATAATTTGTCCATAGTATGATCTTTAATTCCCAAGTCTAAACTTAAATAATTCTTTGTTCTTTTGGTAGTCCCTATTGTGTATATTGATCTTTGTTTAAATTCTAAAATTCCATTATGGTGAGGGTTGCGAAGATAAAAACAGTTTTGAGGTTAACTCAGATTTAGATGTTCAGGTATCTTTATTCTTTTTTCCCTCTGGATAAAGAGACTGCACCCATAAAAATTACAAGCCAGTGGGAATGAGTAAAGTGGAAAGTGAAAGATTCCCACAATTACCAGTGGGGAGTATTGAAGATGGGATAAGGACGAGAGTTTTGTTGACCATGACCCTTGGTAGTTAATAGCGATTTTACTTTTTGACCTAGCTACATTAATATGGAGGAGTAAAAATGCTCTGCTTCAGGACAGGAAAGACCCCAAAGGAAATATTTGTAATAAAATGTTCAAAGACTCTAGTGGGACAATAGCCAAGACGTGGAAGGAACCTAAATATCCACCTACAGATGAATAGATAAAGAAGACGTGGTACCTATATACAACGGAATGCTAGTCATAAAAAAAGAATAAAATAGTGCAACAGCATGGATTAACTAGACATTAGCATACTGAGTGAAGTAAGTCAGACAGAGAAAAAGAATTACCATATAATATCACTTATATGTGGAATCTAAAACACAACACAAAGGAACTTTTCTATAAAACAAAAACAGACTCACAGACATCGAGAACAGACTTGTGGTTGTCAAGGGAGGCTGAGAAGGAAGGACTGGAAGTTTGAGTTCAGTTCAGTTCAGTTCAATTGCTCAGTCGTGTCTGACTCTTTGCGACCCCATGAATCGCAGCACGCCAGGCCTCCCTGTCCATCACCATCTCCCAGAGTTCACTCAGACTCATGTCCATAGAGTCAGTGATGCCATCCAGCCATCTCATCCTCGGTCGTCCCCTTCTCCTCCTGCCCCCAATCCCTCCCAGCATCAGAGTCTTTTCCAATGAGTCAACACTTCGCATGAGGTGGCCAAAGTACTGGAGTTTCAGCTTTAGCATCATTCCTTCCAAAGAAATCCCAGGGCTGATCTCCTTCAGAATGGACTGGTTGGATCTCCTTGCAGTCCAAGGGACTCTCAAGAGTCTTCTCCAATGCCACAGTTCAAAAGCATCAATCCTTCAGCACTCAGCTTTCTTCACAGTCCAACTCTCACATCCATACAAGACCACAGGAAAAACCATAGCCTTGACTAGACGGACCTTAGTCGGCAAAGTAATGTCTCTGCTTTTGAATATGCTATCTAGGTTGGCCATAACTTTTCTTCCAAGGAGTAAGCAGATGCAAACTGTTACATATAGTATGGATAAACAACAAGGGCCTACTGTAGAGCACAGGAAACTATATTCAATGTCCTGTGATAAATCATAATGGAAAGAATATGAAAAAGAATGCATATATAACTGAGTCACTGAGTTATACAGCAGAAATTAACACAACATTGTAAATCCACTACAAAAAAAAAAAGACTATCATGTAAGTTAAAGAAGAAAACAGCGAGCATCAGGGCAGAGTTGAAGAGGAATGTTTGGGGAGGTGTGAGGCTTAAGACTGAGGTTACTTAATTACTTAAATAGATCAATGAATTGCCCACATAAAGCACCACTTTTCCTAGTACTGAGAATTTTTTTCCCATGGATCTTCATAAAGGTGCCACTGAGTGAAGCAGTGATGTGTCCCAGCAGCCTTTAGAAGTACAAAAAGCAGTGAGTTTTGTGAAGATGTTTCTTGTATCAACTGTCAAGGAGATGAAGTCAAAATACCATCATCCAATTCAGTTAAAAGAAATGCTATGGGAACAAAAATTATGTGGTCTCTGTGTATAATTTATCCGGGGAAAATTTTAGAGCTGTAGTTCTTAACCTCTTCTGAGTTGTGGGCAACTTTGGAAAATGTTCCATTCATTTATTTTTTAAAACAAATATGTGTAGAGTCTCCATCCTGTTCCAAGCAATGACAGCTGTGGGAACATGCTGCTTGGATGGTCTGGCGTAGGGGAAGCTGCTTCTCTTCTAGACTCACCATCATGTTCACACCAAGGCTATAGCCCCTTGAGCTGTTCCCAATCCCAATCAGTGATGGAGCCCAGGCGAGAGGACCAGATAGAAATAGTCCCTGCCCTGTGGGAGATGACTATACCGTGGAAGCCATGCTAAGCATTTGGAACTTTATCTCCCCAAAGATTTTTCATGTTTCATTTTCCTTTCTAATGGCAAAAGCCTTAAAATAAGAGACTTTAAGCAGAAGAGTGTCACCATCAGGTTGACGGAGTTTGTCTGGGTCAAAATGTTTGACATTTGATAAAGTTGGACAGGTGGCTGCCTTGGAGCCCCATCTGTCTGAAAGCAGGGACTCTTCTCTGAGTGTTACATTTAGCCTAAACTTTTGAATCAATTGCACTGGCGGGGGTAAATGTTGCTGAGACAGAATCAGTCAAAAAACAGGTGGGAAGTGAGGAGTTCCTTCTTCTTTTTTTTAAAAAATCCATCGAGTTTGGGTGCAGCTAATCTGTGTTTGAAAAGCTAGAGTAAGCAGGCTTCCAGTTGGCCAGCAGGACTGAGAGGCCACAACGTCCTTCATTTTCATTCCTTCATGAACTCAGTCTCACAACAACTCCTTGTTTTCAATTGCTGGACATTCTGTTCCCTTGCCTGGATAGTGTGTCTTTCATCCAGTCTAACTGAAGCTGATCTTTTAAAGTCCCAATGGTAATGCCCTTTACTCTAAGAAACCACCTCCTAAGCTGGGTCAGGTGCTGCTGCTCTGTGCTCCCAGGGCACAATACATATCACTGTTTATATTTTATTTTTTATTTATTTTTCTTTTCCATTATGGTTTATTACAGGACATTGAATATAGTTCTCTGTGCTATACAGTAGGACTTCACTGTTTGAAAATGAAAGTGAAACTTCATCTTATATAGACTAGTTTGCATCTGCTAATTCCAAACTCCCAACCCCCTTCCCCATTGGCAACCACAGTTCTATTATCTATGTCTGTGAGTCTGTTTCATAGGTAAGTTCATTAGTGTCATATTTTAGATTCCACATATAAGTGATAATCATATGGTATTTGTCTCTTTCTGACTTAGTATAACAATCTCTAGGTCTATCTGGGTTGCTGAAAATGGCATTATTTCATTTTTTATGGCTGAGTAGCATTCCACAGTATATATACACCACATCTTCATTATCCATTCATCTGTTGATGGACATTTAGGTTGTTTTCATGCCTTTGTTTTTGTGAATAGTCCTGCTATGAACACAGGAGTGCATGGATCTTTCTGAATTATAGTTCTGTCTGGATATGTGACCAGGAGTGGGATCACTTAGCTCACTGTAGAAAGCTTGCTTGAAGGGTCACCATCTATGTTAGGACAGGTCACGCCTTCCAGTAGGGCATAAGTTATACCATAGTCTATGCAAATAATGTCCCCTGAAGTTGGTCAGTGCACACCCTGTGCAGCTGTACGTCTCTACCCTGACTGCTTACTTTGTGTATATCTTCTCCCATTAGACAGACTACCCCAGAAAGTCCCGGATCATGTCTCCTCGCACTAGTGATGGTAACTATTCAGCTAACAAATCTATCCATGTTAATGCATCTAATGTTGAAATGGAATTTCCCCCCTTGGATTATTACACCTAAAGTTTTCCTAGGCAATGTGTTTGTGATTGGATTAAATTAGTAAGATCCTCAGTGGCATATCTGCATTTCCGTTTTATCCACATCAGCATTAACATGACCAGATTTCCCACCCCTTCTATTTCCTGACAACTTTTATCAAACTACGCCCTGGAAAGACAAACCTCACAATTGCAAGGACATGAGCTAAGACCAGTTTCAAGGGCTGAGCAATCTGCTGACGGAGGATGAAAGGAGGGAGTCAAGGACCAGTCAGAGAGAAGTTCCACCCACAACACAGGTATCCATCTCAGAGCCCCCTGCCCTCCCCATTTGCAGGGAGTCTGACACCCAGCTCCAAGCAGGACCCAGTGCCAGCCCCAGCATCAGTTCCCAGACACCCTCCCCCACCAAAACAAATTATGGAAACAGAAAAGATAATGTAAGAATTCAGAAAAATCATGTCTTGTTTCCTCCTGTAACTCAAGCAAGTCACTTTAATAATTTAAATTAAAAATCCCTCAAAATCCCCTGAATGAAGAATGTCTTTGGAGAAAAGTCAAAAGAGACCTCAGGTTGGGCTCATGCTGGTTTGGAGAAAGTGGTCACATTTAAAGGGTAGCTGAAAATAAGGGCTACAGTTTGGGGACTAAGTGTCCCAGAAAGTGGATTTGTTATAATAGCTAAGAGAGAGGAGGAGGAAGAATAGTGGTATAGAGAGAAATGACAAACTCCTGGAGGGTTTTGTTCATGACTGTTCACTTCCCCAGCTGTATATACTACAGTAAGTCCTCTACATACAAACCTTCAAGTTGTGAACTTTCAAAGATGTGAACGTGTGTTCCATCAACATCAGGCATGAGTGAAATTGTAGCTTTCTGTCTGTCTCCTGTTGCTGACCATCTGCCACATCCTCTCTCTCCTCCAGTCAGTAACTCTTCTTGCCTGTTCACTTGATGCCAGCCCCTGTATGCCAGCTATTGTTCTGTACTATTCAAGGCACTGTACTGTATGATTAAAAATGCTTTATTGTTTTTGTTTTATATGTATTATTTGTGTGAAAAGTATTATAAAACCTATTACAGCACAGTAATAGAGGCATCACCAACTCAATGGACATGAGTTTGAATAAACTCCAGGAGACAGTGAAGGACAGGGAAGCCTGGTGTGCTGCAGTTCATGCATTCGCAATGAGTCGGACACGACCTAGTGACTGAACAACAACTATATAGCTGACTGTGTTAGTTGGGTTCCCAGGCTAGCTTTGTCGGACTTATGAACAAGTTGGACTTAATGAATATGCTCATGGGACAGAATTCATTTGTATGTAGGGGACTTACTACATTCAGAACCAACCCCTTCCTAAGGACCAATCAACAGATAATAACAAAGTACCTGTCCATTCAAAAAGTAAGAAGGATAATCTGCAACTAAGAAAAACACACACATAGAAATGACCTGAAATGATAAATCTCCGGTAGGAAACATGCTTAAAAATGTGTTCTAAATATATCAGTATTTACCATAAAACTGAGGAATGCTTTCTTCCATCTGAAATTAAATTTTTCAGTTTAAGACAACTCACTCTGCTGAAAACCTTTTAATTCGCTAAGAAAGTTATTCCCTTGCAACATTAATCATCTTAAGCTCAGGTTTCTCCAGAGGGTTAAGCCCCACTTTGCTAGAGGAACGAAACAACTTGACTAGATGAGCATCCTCACTAACACCGTAGGATGGAATTTAGAAATAAGATCTACGTAACTACCCCTGGGCACCATAATCACCCACAGGCACCATTTTCACCAGTGGAAAAGATGCCATCTGCTTTGGGTGCAATGAAAACTACATTAATGAAAATGACCAGGTTGAACTGTTACGGAATACTGATGGAATTCAAGGAAAAAGCCATACTTGTGAGCAGCTTAGATAATTGGTAGATCCTGACTGACATTCCCTATCGTAACAATGACAGAGTTAATTCCAGAATTTCACATAACACTGTAGCATGTTGAGAAAAGTGAATAATCCTTACTCTTTTTGACACCCCGATATGCATTAAACATTTTCAATAATGCTCTTAAATATGAAACTATCTGAAACTATGGATTGAGCCTCAGCTCTGGCAAAATCTGTGCCATCAGGAGAATTCTTTATGCATCTCAGTAGTCTTTGCTCTTAGTGAAATAGGCATTCACTAGTATTTCAGTGTTTTCCCCTTTTACCCCACAGCAGAGACAGCAAACATGGCACCAAGACCTCCTCCTTTTTCCCCAGCAGGCATCACTAGTCAATCTTGACACACTTGCTTACTAAGCCCAGATCAGCTTTCCAGAGAGGACACTTTATTGAGTGGCCAGTCAGTCAGTGCTTGGGTGAAACCTATTTGCCATTCCTGTCCCCTAAAATTGCTCTACAGACCTGGTTTAAAAGGTCAGCTACATTCCATATATTCAGCTTTCTATAAAATTCCTTTTTGTGACTGTCCGAAGTGCTTCTCAATAGGCTACTTGGAAACCAGATGTGATTTCACATAATTAAAACACCACCAATCTTTTAACCTGACACAGGCAGAAGACAAAACATGATAAAATGAATGGTCAGCCAACTCATTTATAAAAACCTTAGTGATACTTTTTATAAATATACTTTTGTATAATGGAGTAAACCCATAAGCATGGTTAAGTTTTATTGATCTGTGAAATATTGGTATCTGGAGGAGATCAATTCATCATACTTTTTAAAATTCAAGCAAAGCTGACTTACAATATTGTATTATTTTCAGATGTAGAGCATAGCAATTCAGTATTTTTATAGATTATATGCAGTTAAAAGTTTCTACAAGATACTGTGCTGTACAATACATCCCTGTCACTGATCTATTACACTTTAACACTGAACTTTTTGCCACAGTGGTAGCTATTATGACACCACAAAAAATAATCATCTTTAAAAATAGTCTCATTTAGTAAACTTTTCTATATTACGATAAAATGCAAAGTAACTTGATTAGTTAGTAAATTTTATCAGCAAAAGTTTAGCTTCTAGTGTCACGATTTGTCATATATACCTTTATTTTCAGGTCCATTCTCAACAAAATTGTTCCTAGGAAAGGGTAACTTCCGGTTTTAAACATCATCAGCCTCAAATACTGTGATCATTATTTGTTTTCATCAGAATAGTTGAATCTTAAGGCCAAGGCTACTAAAAGCTTACACTGGTATCAGGGAAATTACCCAAACAGGACTGGAAGACTTCTTAGCTTTTTTCCCATCCTTAACCTGGGGACCATCTGTTTCTGAGGATGTGGGAAAAACTTGTAGGCAAGGTGGCCACCAAGAGGCTTCCTAGGGAGAAAGAGGGGGAGGAGGCTGCCTACTGTCCCTCCCGTGTCACTGTCTCCTATCTCTTCTTCTCTCCTATCTCTTCACTTCTTCACTGAACCCTAGGAAGCAATGGAACAGACGTGGGAGGCATGACGTGTTCATTTAAGGAAATCAGTGAAAGTCGCTCAGTTGTGCCCAACTCTTTGTGATCCCATAGACTGTAGCCTGCCAGGATCTATGCCCACGGAATTCTCCAGACCAGAATACTGGAGTGGGTAGCCATTCTCTTCTCCAGGGGATAGTCCCAACCCTGGGATCAAACCCAGATCTCCCGAATTTCAGGAGGATTCTTGAGCCACCACTTAAGGAAAGGATCTGTGTAAAATGGAAAGTCAAAACTCTCTCACATATGCTGGATGGAAGCCAACTCTTTAAGGTAACAGCAAAACACAAAGCACCTCTCCATTTGCAGTGATTATGGGAGCTGAGTGTTTGCTGAATTCTCTTTTCTGCTACATGAGCATAAAACCACCCGAGCAGAGGAACTTACTCCTGCCCCAGACATACTGCAAAAACAGCTGTCAGATCTAAGGGACTATATCTGAGGCAGGAATGTGAAATGGGGTTCTGCCCACCCATTAGCAGTGCTGGGGGATCCGGCTGGAGGTGGCCTGTTTTCTTATCTGTAAGATGGGGTGATGCTCTTGCACTGCCTGCCTCACAGCATCCAGGGAGGGGAGGAGGGGAGAGAAGTGATGTCATGCATGTGAAAGTGCTCTGTCACTTAGGGTAAGAGTCCCCAAAGAGCCATGGCAGTGCTAGGTGCTATTTTATGGTCATCCTCGTACTCTTGCCTGGCAAATCAGATGGATGGGGGAGCCTGGTGGGCTGCAGTCCATGGGCTTGCGAACAGTCGGACACGACTGAGCGACTTCAATTTCACTTACTTTCATGCATTGGAGAAGGAAATGGCAACCCATTCCAGTGTTCTTGCCTGGAGAATCCTGGGACGGGGGAGCCTGGTGGGCTGCCGTCTCTAGGGTCGCACAGAGTCGGACACGACTGAAGTGACTTAGCAGCAGCAGCATCCTCTTATGTCTATGATGTCCTAATAAACTTCAGGACATACAACTCTTTCTTCAGATTCAAACAAGATGAAAGAGACATTTAGATAAAGTGCAACACTGTCAAGCTCACCTGGTTTACTTCCAACCTTCATGTTGTCAGTGGTTCTCAACCCTAATTCAGCACTCAGAATCTCAGAATCAATTGTAGGTTTCAGTTTATTAAAAACACGTCTTTTTAAAAAATCCACATATAAAGCGATATCATATGGAATCTAAATTAGAAAGATACAAATGAATTTATTTACAAAACAGAAATAGATGCACAGTCATATAGAAAACAAACTTATGGTTACAAAAGAGAAACAGGCAGAGGGGTAAATTAGGAGATTGAGATTAACATACACACACAACTATATACGAAACAGATAACCAACAAGGACCTACTGTATAGCACAGCAAACTCTACTCAATATTTTGTAATAACCTATGCAGGTCAGGAAGCAACAGTTAGAACTGGACATGGAACAACAGACTGGTTCCAAATAGGAAAAGGAGTACGTCAAGGCTGTACATTGTCACCCTGCTTATTTAACTTCTATGCAGAGTACATCATGAGAAACGCTGGACTGGAAGAAGCACAAGCTGAAATCAAGATTGCTGGGAGAAATATCAATAACCTCAGATATGCAGATGACACTACCCTTATGGCAGAAAGTGAATAGGAACTAAAAAGCCTCTTGATGAAAGGGAGAGAGGAGAGTGAAAAAGTTGGCTTAAAACTCAACATTCAGAAAATGAAGATCATGGCATCTGGTCCCAGCACTTCATGGGAAATAGATGGGGAAACAGTGGAAACAGTGTCAGACTTTATTTTTGGGGGGCTCCAAAATCACTGCAGATGGTGACTGCAGCCATGAAATTAAAAGATGCTTACTGCTTGGAAGAAAAGTTATGACCAACCTAGATAGCATATTCAAAAGCAGAGATATTACTTTGCCGATTAAGGTCCTTCTAGTCAAGGCTATGGTTTTTCCTGTGGTCATGTATGGATGTGAGAGTTGGACTGTGAAGAAGGCTGAGCACCAAAGAATTGATGCTTTTGAACTGTGGTGTTGGAGAAGACTCTTGAGAGTCCCTTGGACTGCTAGGAGATCCAACCAGTCCATTCTGAAGGAGATCAGCCCTGGGATTTCTTTGGAAGGAATGATGCTAAAGCTGAAACTCCACTACTTTGGCCACCTCGTGCAAAGAGTTGACTCATTGGAAAAGACTCTGATGCTGGGAGGGATTGGGGGCAGGAGAAGGGGACGACCGAGGATGAGATGGCTGGATGGCATCACTGACTCGATGGACGCGAGTCTGAGTGAACTCCGGGAGTTGGTGATGGACAGGGAGGCCTGGTGTGCTGCGATTCATGGGGTCACAAAGAGTCAGACACGAATGAGCGACTGAACTGAACTGACTGATAAAGGAAAAGAATCTGAAAAATATATATTCTTTTTTAAATTTATTTTTTATTGAAGTGTAGCTGATTTATAATGTTGTATTTTTTTTGTTGTACAGCAAAATGACTTAGTTATACATATACATACATTCTAGAAAAAGAATATATGTTCTTTATCATACATATACGTGTGTGTGTGTGTTAGTCACTTAGTCGTGTCTGACTCTCTGTGACCCCACGGACTACAGCCTGCCATGGAATTCTCCATGGCAAGAATACTGGAGTGGACTGCAATCTCCTTTTCTTACACACACACACACACACACACACACACACACACACAAAACCAAATCACTGAAACTAACACTTGAAGCTAACACTATTTAATGAACTATACTTCATTAAAAAAACTTGAAAAAATAAAATTTTCATTATATATTGAAATAACAACAAAAACCCACACATTTAAAAAACTATTTATTTGTTTGGCTGATGTGGCCCACAGGCTTCTCTCTAGCTGTGGAGTTCCAGCTAGAGCTGCCCCATGGCATGTGGGAGCTTAGTCCTCCATCAGGGATCAAACTCATATCCCTTGCCCTGGAAGTAGATTCTTAACCACTGGACCACTTTTGGGGAAGTTCCCCAGAAAAACCCACACATTTTTGAAACATAGAGAAATCATGCACAAGCTTTAGCCCAGGACTGGATGGGAACCAGTGGCTTATTTTTTTTTATTATTTATTATATTTTAATTAGAATATAATTGCTTTACAAGTTTACAATATTGTGTTACTTTCTGCTGTACAACAACTGTGAATCAGCTGTATGTATACATGTATCCCGTCTCTCATGAGCCTCCCTCCCACCCCACCCCCATCTCATCTCTCTAGGTCATCACAGAACATGGAGCTGAGCGGCCAGCTTCTATTTTTAAAAGTTCCACCAGTCATCCTGATGCTCAGCCAGGGCTGGGAACCACCCACAAGGTGATGCAAGCCAGCTGGACTAACCCTACACTCCACTCAGACCCCAGAGCTCTTTCTTCCAAGACACAGGTCTGTGCAATGGGCAGCGATGCTGTAAAATCCCACTGGCACTGCCCTCCTCCTGGCCCCACTTTCCTTTTCTTACCTTCCCAGGAGAAGCTACCTTCCCAGTGTCAATTCTGCTCCCACCCCTCCTCCTCTGTCTCTAATTAACTGTGATGATGACTTGGAAGAAGAGCTACCTGAAGTGAAATGTTGGCGCCCATCTCTTAGCATCTAACATCTAACACAATCACCATGAGTAGTATAATGGCTAATGAAGCTCGAAAAGAAATTTATTGTACAAAAAGATATAAGCATGCATTTAAGTAAGTGCCTGGGATGACATTTTGCTGAATTCCAATTTTAAACTCAGCATTCAATTTATGTGGGTTTTTTTTTTTTTGGTTCCAGGTAACGACTTCATTGGGGCTTCCCTGGTGGCTCAACAATATAGAGTCCTCCTGCCAATGCAGGAGATGTGGGTTTGATCCCTGGATAAGGAAGATCCTCTGGAGGAGGAAATGCCAACCCACTCCAGTATTCTTGCCTGGAAAATTCCATGGACAGAGGAGCCTGGTGGACTACAGTCCATGGGGTTGCAAAGTCAGACTCGACTGAGCCACTAAACAGTAACAACGACAACTTCATTAGCAAGACACGACTTCATTGATTAATTCTTTCCTCTTGGGTGAAAAAATTTTATTATTTTAAATGGTTTCTCTCCAACTCACCCAGTCACTGGCATGCATAATTTTAGCAGAGTTCATTCTAATCAGCTCCATCCTAGAAAAAGATTTTTAAAAGGTTTTTCAAATTCCCCCTTTTTTCTTGAGCATTTTTAGTTAAATTAATCTTTCTGTACCTTTGCTGTTAAAATCTTCTCTGGTGGGTACAGGTAAGACCATTAAACTGACTGCTGACATTTAGAATGTTCTTGTTCTTCTCATTTCCCCTAAGTTTTTCAGCACATTCACACAGTAATATTTCCCAGCTGGTAATGGACCCCGCTTCTGGAAGAGGAAAAAGCAAGAAACCCAGCCTGGCTCCTCAGCTGCATGTTATTACCTGATTCCCAATTCACAGGAAATGAACAATCATTTAGTCTTGACAGGTACATCCAGAAACTGTCTTCCTTTTCAACCTGAACAAAAAATCAGGGCCTGCAGAAGTTAAGCATTAGTCTTCCTAATTTTTTCCCCCAGTGTTATGAGGATATCTTCTGAAAGCTTTTGAAAACACTCTGGGAAAATGCTGCCAACAGGCTTAGAAACCCAGGAGGAAAAAATAATCATCCAAAGAAATACTTTGTGTCCAGGAGGCTATGTAAGTGAGTGGTCCCTTGTGAGCTGGGGAAGTTTAAAATATGTGATGGTAATTGGGGCGTTAACCTGAACGGCCTCGTTAGTAGATTCTTAGACTGAAGAGGAAAGCGAAGTTGTCAGCAGCAGACCGCACACCCCCCCACCCCAACCCCCGCCCCAAGATCAGTCCTGGGATGAACAAAAAGCAATTACATGAATGCCAGAGAGGTTTTCTCTCCTTTATCCTGATGGATTTCTCCCTAGACTGAAAACATTAACATTTTCTGTAGTTTTCCAAAGTAGGAATAAATCAACGTAAAATAACACTCTCCCTCACCTTGCAGTTTTTCACAGAGCCCCACCAGGAACCTGCCTTCCTCCCCACACCACCTCAATGGCTAGACGGATGCTGGCCCCCTTGGTACAGGTGACAAAAAGGGGGATATAGGAGGCTTCACAGGCTACCCTTCTCCTCAGTGGGGGCTCCTGGCCGGCAGCTGGCCCTCCTGGCTCCTCAGCCAGTCCTGTTTAGTCTATTTAGCTGAGGATTTGAAAATATTGACTCCAGCTTAACTCGCTTTGCCCTCTATTATGGGCCATTTGTGTATGTCAGTCTTTATCTCTGGACCTGAGTCAACCTTCACCCCTTTCTCCCACCTCCTCCTGTTTCAGAAAGAAAAAAATATATATATCAAAGCCTAAATATGGAACACATGTGCCTTTCGGCTGGGCTGTAGAGCAGGGTTGGGAAAATGGGAATTGTCACTGGCCCTCTGTTCCCATGTGCCGACCTGCCCTCACACTTGGGTCCCCCTGACACTGCTGCTGGCCCCAACTTGAGCCTGCTAACCATTCAGCATCCACCTTCCAGGGTCTGCCTTTCCTCCAACTTTCATCTTTTGGGGTTTCTCTGTGTGTTTGCAGGTTGACTTTACCAGCCTGTGAAAAATCCAATTTGCCTTAATTTAGGGTAGATTTCAGAGAAAGCGATGGCACCCCACTCCAGTACTCTTGCCTGGAAAATCCCATGGACGGAGGAGCCTGGTAGGCTGCAGCCCATGGGGTCGCAAACAGTCGGACACGACTGAGCGACTTCACTTTCACTTTTCACTTTCATGCACTGGAGAAGGAAATGGCAACCCACTCCAGTGTTCTTGCCTGGAGAATCCCAGGGATGGGGGAGCCTGGTGGGCTGCCATCTATGGGGTCACACAGAGTCAGACACGACTGAAGTGACTTAGCAGCAGCAGGGTAGATTTGGAGGCTGGTCGGCATCTTTGACATTAAGATCTGGAATCTTCTGCCACCTCTCCGACTGAATGGCCGTGGGCAGCCATGACTCACCGTGAGGTCATGCATTCCCAGGCAAGGTTTATAGTAACCGGGAGGCTGAGGTGTTTGCAGGTGCCTTCCAAATTGCGCGTCCTCATTCTAACTCACTCCATGCTGCCCTGGCATCTTTTGAAGTAGAACTTCATGGGGTGAACAGGAAGACTACAACATTTTTATTATCGTTGGCTTCCTTTGCTGAATTAGCGTTTATATTTTCCCAGTAGAAATCCCCAAATCGAAAATAGAGAGGTGTCAGCTAGCACCACTTTAGTGAAGGTTGTGTCAACATTTCCTATAAACCTTGTTTTTCTAGGGTTTATAACTAGACCATAAAAATGTGCTCAGCGATGAAACTTGGCTTAGAAAGGAAACCTGGGAGCAAATTTTGCAGAATTTGAAGAGGGGGAAAATAAGTTCAGCTATTTTTTTTAACATGTGCCAGTTCTAAACTGAAACTGATGGGAAGGTGCATTTTCTCTTTGTGTGATTCAGATGGAACTTCAGGTTAAAAGAAAAAAAAACCCTCAAGAGATTATTTCATTAATATGGGCTAATCACACTTGTTAATTTTTAGAGAAGATGTTAATGACTGAGGTGTTGAACTCTAGCCCTTTGAGCCCACATCTGCGGGTACCAGTTTTGGCAAAGCCGTTAGCTGCACATAATAACGTGATTTGGCAACTCACCCTCACACCTTTTAGTGCAGGAAACCACCAACGCTTCGAAGGAAAGGATCCTTCCTGACAAGAGGTTAATGGGCCGTTTCAAAATGCATACTCACTCAGAGTAGCATCATTTTACTCATCTTTACTTAATCTGCAGGTCCCATTTATCGGATGACCCCAAAAACCAGCTCCCATAATGTTCGTAGAAAGATAAGCATCTGATCCCCCTGAACGTCTGCCTTTTCCTGACGCCGGGGCTCGTCCTCTGCGTGGCCGGCAGCTCCCGGCTCCCTTTGGCTGTGTGACCTCCCTTTTGCAGGTCATTGGTATGTTAGGGGCAGTCTGTCATCGTGCTGCCCTGTGCCCGTGATGCCCTGGCCTGCATCTTTCTGTTTCCGGCCATGGACTCTGGGAAGATGGCGGCCACCAGGGGCAGGCGTATTACGGAGGAAAGGAAGAAAGTGCTGGACTCAACACCAGAGAACCAAGTTCTAGCATCCACTCTGGCCTTCCCCAAGCGAGAGGCTTATGGAGAGAGTCCACCGAAATCATATAAAGCACTTGTAAAACTGTGAAGTGAAAGTGAAGTCGCTCAGTCGTGTCCCACTCTTAGCGACCCCATGGACTGTAGCCTACCAGGCTCCTCAGTCCATGGGATTTTCCAGGCCAGAATACTGGAGTGGGTTGCCATTTCCTTCCCCAGGAGATCTTCCTGACTCAGGGATTGAACCCAGGTCTCAGACATTGTAGGCAGATGCTTTACCGTCTGAAGCGTTCTCCAAAAGGAAGGCGGAAGTGCCTGCCTCAGCCTCAGTATCCAAGATGTCCGCTGGAGTTGTGAGGAGTGTAAGGACCCACCCTCCCCCAGTTGGCGCATGCGTGGACTGGGCTTCCTAGCACTGCACGCCAGCCCTGGTTACCCCAGTTCAGTTCAGTTCAGTTGCTCAGTTGTGTCCGACTCATTGCGACCCCATGAATCGCAGCACGCCAGGCCTCCCTGTTCATCACCAACTCCCGGAGTTCACTCAGACTCACGTCCATTGAGTCCATGATGCCATCCAGCCATCTCATCCAGGGTCGTCCCCTTCTCCTCCTGCCCCCAATCCCTCCCAGCATCAGAGTCTTTTCCACTGAGTCAACTCTTTGCACGAGGTGGCCAAAGTACTGAAGTTTCAGCTTTAGCATCAATTCCCTCCAAAGAAATCCCAGGGCTGATCTCCTTCAGGATGGACTGGTTGGATCTCCTTGCAGTCCAAGGGACTCTCAAGAGTCTTCTCCAACACCACAGTTCAAAAGCATCAATTCTTCGGCGCCCAGCCTTCTTCACAGTCCAACTCTCACATCCATACATGACCACAGGAAAACCATAGCCTTGACTAGACGGACCTTAGTCGGCAAAGTAATGTCTCTGCTTTTGAATATACTATCTAGGTTGGTCATAACTTTTCTTCCAAGGAGTAAGCGTCTTTTAATTTCATGACTGCAATCACCATCTGCAGTGATTTTGGAGCCCCCCTAAATAAAGTCTGACAGTGTTTCCACTGTTTCCCCATCTATTTGCCATGAAGTGATGGGACAAGATGCCATGATCTTCGTTTTCTGAATGTTGAGCTTTAAGTCAACTTTTTCGCTCTCTTTCACTTTCATCAAGAGGCTTTTTAGCTCCTCTTCACTTTCTGCCATAAGGGTGGTGTCATCTGCGTATCTGAGGTTATTGATATTTCTCCCAGCAATCTTGATTCCAGCTTGTGTTTCTTCCAGTCCAGCGTTTCTCATGATGTACTCTGCATAGAAGTTAAATAAGCAGGGTGACAATATACAGCCTTGACATACTCTTTTTCCTATTTGGAACCAGTGTTGTTCCATGTCCAGTTCTAACTGTTGCTTCCTGACCTGCATATAGGTTTCTCAAGAGGCAGGTCAGGTGGTCTGGTATTCCCATCTCTCTCAGAATTTTCCATAGTTCATTGTCATCCACACACTCAAAGGCTTTGGCATAGTCAATAAAGCAGAAATAGATGTTTTTCTGGAACTCTCTTGCTTTTTCCATGATCCAGCTGACATTGGCAATTTGATCTCTGGTTCCTCTGCCTTTTCTAAAACCAGCTTGAACATCTGGAAGTTCACGGTTCACGTATTGCTGAAGCCTGGCTTGGAGAATTTTGAGCATTACTTTACTAGTGTGTGAGATGAGTGCAGTTATGTGGTAGTTTGAGCATTCTTTGGCATTGCCTTTCCTTGGGATTGGAATGAAAACTGACCTTTTCCAGTCCTGTGGCCATTGCTGAGTTTTCCAAATTTGCTGGCATATTGAGTGCAGCACTTTCACAGCATCATCTTTCAGGATTTGAAATAGCTCAACTGGAATTCCATCACCTCCACTAGCTTTGTTCATAGTGATGCTTTCTAAGGCCCACTTGACTTCACATTCCAGAATGTCTGGCTCTAGGTGAGTGATCACACCATCGTGACTATCTTGGTTGTGAAGATATTTTTTGTATAGTTCCTCTGTGTATTCTTGCCACCTCTTTTTAATATCTTCTGCTTCTGTTAGGTCCATACGATTTCTGTCCTTTATTGAGCCCATCTTTGCATGAAATGTTCCCTTGCTGTGTCTAATTTTCTTGAAGAGATCTCTAGTCTTTCCCCTTCTGTTGTTTTCCTCTATTTCTTTGCACTGATCACTGAGGAAGGCTTTCTTATCTTTTCTTGCTATTCTTTGGAACTCTGCATTCAGATGCTTTTATCTTTCCTCTTCTCCTTTGCTTTTCGCTTCTCTTCTTTTCACAGCTATTTGTAAGGCCTCCTCAGACAGCCATTTTGCTTTTTTGCATTTCTTTTCCATGGGGATGGTCTTGATCCCTGTCTCCTGTACAATGTCACGAACCTCATTCCATAGTTCATCAGGCACTCTATCAATCAGATCTAGTCCCTTAAATCTATTTCTCACTTCCACTGTATAATCATAAGTTATTTGATTTAGGTCATACCTGAATGGTCTAGCATTTTTCCCTACTTTCTTCAATTTAAGTCTGAATTTGGCAATAAGGAGTTCACGATCTGAGCCACAGTTAGCTCCCGGTCTTGTTTTTGTTGACTGTATAAAGCTTCTCCATCTTTGGCTGCAAAGAGTATAATCATTTTTATTTCGGTGTTGACCACCTGGTGATGTCCATGTGCAAACTCCTCTCTTGTGTCGTAGGAAGAGGGTATTTGCTATGATCAGTGCATTTTCTTGGCAAAACTCTATTAGTCTTTGCCCTGCTTCATTCTTTATTCCAAGGCCAAATTTGCCTGTTACTCCAGATGTTTCTTGACTTCCTACTTTTGCATTCCAGTCCCCTATAATGAAAAGGACATCTTATTTGGGTGTTAGTTCTAGAAGATCTTGTAGGTCTTCATAGAACCGTTCAACTTCAGCTTCCTCAGCATTACTGGTTGGGGCACAGACTTGGATTACTGTGATATTGAATGGTTTGCCTTGGAAATGAACAGAGATCATTCTGTCGTTTTTGAGATTGCATCCAAGTACTGCATTTCGGACTCTTTTGTTGACCATGATGGCTACTCCATTTCTTCTGAAGGATTCCTGCCTGCAGTAGTAGATATAATGGTCATTTGAGTTAAATTCACCCATTCCAATCCATTTTAGTTCACTGATTCCTAGAATGTCGACGTTCACTCTTGCCATCTCCTGTTTGACCACTTCCAATTTGTCTTGATTCATGGACCTGACACTCCAGGTTCCTATGCAATATTACTCTTTACAGCATCGGACCTTGCTTCTATCACCAGTCACATCCACAACTGGGTATTGTTTTTGCTTTGGCTCCATCCCTTCATTCTTTCTGGAGTTATTTCTCCACTGACCTCCACTAGCATATTGGGCACCTACTGACCCGTGGAGTTCCTCTTTCAGTGTCCTATCATTTTGCCTTTTCATACTGTTCATGGGGTTCTCAAGGCAAGAATACTGAAGTGGTTTGCCATTCCCTTCTCCAGTGGACCACATTCTGTCAGACCTCTCCACCATGCCCGCCCGTCTTGGGTGGCCCCACAGGGCATGGCTTAGTTTCATTGAGTTAGACATGGCTGTGGTCCTAGTGTGATTAGATTGACTAGTTTTCTGTGATTATGGTTTCAGTGTGTCTGTCCTCTTGCAACATCTACCATCTTACTTGGGTTTCTCTTACCTTGGACGTGGGGTATCTCTTCATGGCTGCTCCAGCAAAGCACAGCTGCTGCTCCTTATCATGGACGAGGGGTATCTCCTCACCACCACCCATCCTGACCTTGAACGTGGAATAGCTCCTCTAGGTGCTCCAGCGCCCGGGCAGCCATGGCTCCTTGGACGTGGGGTCACTCCTCCTGGCCACCACCCCTGACCTCGGACGTGGGGTAGCTCCTCCCGGCCGCGCTCTTTGCATCGTCACAGCTGCCCATGCTCTGCGCTGCAGGCATACCATTTTTGGTACTTCCACCTTTTCTCTGGGACTGTCCCCCACTGTCCTCTACTGCATCCTCGGGTTCCTTTCCTCAAGGAGGAGCTGGCTACACACCTTGGGTATAAGTGATTTACATTTGGGGCAGGGAACATCCCCCCCCCCCCCCCCCCCCGCCCCCTGACCAAGGGAGATCTGTGAAATGCCATGAGGGTGGTCAGTCCTCAGAAGGGCACTGGGCCTGATGTGAAGCTCGGCCGTCAGCATCTTGAAATTCCTTATACATTCTTAATAAGCAGCCAGCTCCATATTTTCATTTTGGACTGAACCCTACAAATTATGTAACAGGTTCCCATCCAGCTCTCTTCCTAGCTGGCCCTGACAACCTGGAACAATCCTGCTGAGTGCTCTGGACAACCATGACCAGGGCTACAAGGTCTGGGGTCACCACTCCCCAGCAGCAGAGGGGTTTTAGAGCCAAGCTGGCTGAGCCCACCCTCGGCTAGTGTTTGCCTCGTGTCCTGGATCCTCCCCGCACCCCCACACACACACCTGCAGCTTCAGATCCTCGTGAAACAACAGCCAGACCCTCTGTGTAGCATTTCCAGCTCCTTTTCCAGAAGCCTGGAGGCAGATGCGGCCACTTGTAGTGTTCAGCAGAGTCCTGTTCCAACATGAGGGCGGCGATGCACGTGGCAGCTGCATGGTGAATTGAGGACCATCCCTCAGCTAGATGCCCTTTATTTACCCAACAAGGCTAGCTAAATGGTAACCGTGTGCCAGGCCCAGTTCTAGGTCCTGAGATGCATCCATAGGCCAGCAGAGTTGTTCCTGCCCCACAGGGAGTTCATGTTGCAGGGGCAGAAATTGGACAACAATGGACATCATAAATGGCTGAACCCGTGGGTTGGAAAATGAATGAGGCTGCAGAGAAACAGACCCCAGGTAAGGGATGAGGAGGGAGGGCTGCATAAGGAAAGGGAAATCAGATGCAAGGTTTGAAGGAGTTGGGGATGTCAGACCTGTGAATTGGGGGGGAGGGGGAGGAGCCTTTCCAACAAAGCTTGCAGCTAGAGCAAAAGCCCTAAAAAGGGATGAGCAGGACTGAGGGGGCGACCATAGGGCTGGAGCAGGTGAGAGGAGGGGTAGGAGATGAGACCAGAGAAGGGCAGAGGCTTTGGAGGAGAGGGGTTGTCACCCTAGCCTGGAGCAGTGGGATGCAGGACTTGATTCAAAAAGCTGCTTGCCTCTGTGAGGACAGAAGAGCAAGCACCAGGAGGGGAAAGACCAGCCAGAAACCTTCTGATAATACAGAAGTGCACTCCTCTGAGAATTCCCTTTTCAGTTTGAACAAGACAGTATGCATTTCTTTAGTGTCAGTCTGCTAAAGTCTAATCCTATTCTGATGTGTGCTTTGAAGCACCAAGTCATGCTTGTTTGTGTCCTGGATATGGATAGAAAGACAAGAGTTGTCAGTGATCGTGGGTGTGGTCTGAACCAGCAGGGAGGGGAGGCTGAAGAGTGCTCCCAGAGGAGAGCCTACACTTTATCTGGGTGACACAGCAAAAGCCCCGCCAGATAAATGGTGGGGCCACCACATGCAAACTGACTTTGGTTGAGAGATGCTATCACATCCCCCTCCTCAGACCCTCAGAACCCTTCCGCCCAGTCTCAGGCCCCAGCTGCTGCTTCATTTTTCCCCACTTCTTTCTTAGAGCCTCCTGGTATGATGGCTTCAGCAGTGTTTGCAGTTAAATCCATCCAACCAAGGCCTGGGAGGGCAGTCCTCTTAGCTAAAGATTCTTTTTTTTGAAAAAAAAAAAAAGGCTAGCTTTTCACCTAGGCATCTTATAAATACACAGTTGGGGGAGGGTTCAGACTTCATGCCTCCTAAAGACCTCCCCGCCCAGGCCTGGAATGCGTCCCCCAGCCCCCTCGCTCCCCTTTCTTAGCAGCTGCACCTGTACTGTTTGACTCACCCATAAGCTGGTTTCAAACGAGTCCCCGTGGACAATAACTCAAGTCCGTTAAACACCTTCACAGGCAGTAAAACACAGTTCTTTCTAAGGTCAGAGAGCTCCCTCAGCAAGAAAGTCAAGTGGGCGGTTCCTGTAAGCAGAAAGAACCGGGCTCTGGGCTCACTGGCACACCTGGCCTGCAGGTACAGGTAAGCGGGAGGGAGGTGATGTAGAAAGGCCTGCCTCTCTCCCTTTTGTTCACCTCCAGCATCTTTTTTTTCTTTCCAGTACATTGCTAGATCTGTTAATGAAAATGAAACCTTTCACACCAATCCCAGATTGTGTCCAGAATCAAATAAGAAAATTGCAAAAGTGCTTTGTAAACATGAAAGCACTCTCCAAAATGAAGGCAGGATCATTATCTGGGAAAGCAGTCTCCAGCATTCTCCTTTCGTGTTTGGAAATACCATGTTGAACACCTTCCAAACAATTAAATCCCATCAAGCTGTTCAAATGGTCGTGTTCAAATAATCTGCCCAAACTCTCCCTGCATCTGTCCCCGGGGGGCTGCTGGGAGGCAGGGCTGGCTATATCTTCTGCTGTGCCAGGATGCTGGGTAATGGACCTGAAGTCAGAGCACCTGCTCTGTGGGTGACCTGGGAAGTCACCTAACCCCTCAGAGGTTCCACTTCCTTATCTGTAGAATGTCCCACCTACTTCACAGGGTTTTGGTAGAATCACAAGCAACAGTGCTCAGGAAAATCCTCTCTAAATTGGACAGTGCAATGCCAGTTGCCACGTCAAAGGTGGAGTCATCAACAAATGGAACCATAATGTTATGCTTATCAGCATTTTTCTAATAATTCCAAGATCCAAGTGCAGGTTAAATATAGGTTTCAGGGACCTCCCTGCCTTCTGTTCCTTTTGATTTGTTTGTTTATTTAGAAAAATAAGAAAGCCAGGTGGCTGAATCCTGTTGCCCATCGAGGCCTTTGAGTTTCTTAAGTGAGAAACACGGCATCACCGGTCACTACAGTGATTTGCAATAATGAACAGGAGTTAACAAAGTCCATCAATGAGCAGCAGGTGAGAGAAAGAGTAAAACTCCATTATTAAAACCTAAATAAACAGTGTTACAAAATGACTACTCTGTGAGATAGAATGGGAGTTCTGCTGTGTAATAATGTCTGGACCACTAATTCATGTGTTAAGAAACATTGTGGAGAGTAGTTGATTGTTACATAATCACCAGTTATGAGATGCTTTCAGGACTAGCATTGTGTCACTGGAAGAAGGATTTACTCAGGTAGGTATTGGCCACCTTGCTGGCTGAGGGGATCACACAGTAAACTCTTGCTCTATAAGGTGATAAAATCTTTTGAATGCGTCAGAAGGCCTTCATGCTCTCAGAATACCCAGGAGAGAAAAAGAGAGACATACTGTAGGACCCACTGGCCATGAAGCCCATTGCTCTGGGTCAGCGCTGATTCTTAATTAATTGCAGGGGGCCCCTGATTCCTCACCTGTGAAAACGCACTCTGCCATGGACCAGGGTGAGTTTGGGTTAGGACACCATACGTGAAAGACTCACCCCACACACAGCCAGCATATATAGAGAGCTTTCCCTGTGCCAAGCCCTGCACTAATCACCTTTACCTGGGTTATTTTGTTTGATTTTCCAATAATTCTATGAGCAAGCTGCTAATTTAGAACCTTCATTGAGAGCCATAATGGAAAAGAATGTATGTATGTGTATAACTTCAGTTACTCTGCTATACAGCAGAAATTAACACAACATTGTGAATAAACTATACTATACTTCAATAAAAGAAATAATATTTTGTTTAAAATGAATCTGTATTTAGGACAGTATAAATGGTCTCTGGGGCTTCCCAGGTGATCAGTGGTAAATAATCCACCTGCCAATGCAGGAGAAGCAGGAGATGGGGGTTCAATCCCAGGCAGGGAAGATCCCCTGGAGAAGGGAATGGCAACCACTCCAGTATTCTTGCCTGGGAAATCCAATGGACAGAGGAGCCTGGCAGGCTACTGTCCAAAGGGTTGCAAAAGAGTCGGACATGACTTAATGACTAAAACAACAACAGCAAATGGTCCCTACTTACCTGCTACAGCCCTGCTGCTGCTGCTGCTGCTGCTAAGTCGCTTCAGTTGTGTCTGACTCTGTGCGACCCCATAGACGGAAGCCCATCAGTCTCCCCCGTCCCTGGGATTCTCCAGGCAAGAACACTGGAGTGGGTTGCCATTTCCTTCTCCAACGCATGGAAGTGAAAATTGAAAGTGAAGTCACTCAGTCGTGTCCGACTCTTAGCGACCCCATGGACTGCAGCCTACCAGGCTCCTCCATCCATGGGATTTTCCAGGCAAGAGTACTGGAGTGGGGTGCCATTGCCTTCTCTGATATGCCCTCTAGGCCCATCCGCATCTCTACAGATCTATTTGCAGAGCAAGAGTAGAGATGGAGATGTAGAGAATGGATGTGTAGACACAGAGCAGGGAAGGGGAGTGTGGGACAAACTGGGTGAGTAGCATTGACATGTATACACTACCATATGTAAAATAGAGAGCTGGTGGGAACCTGCTATATAGTACAGGAGCTCAGCTCAGTGCTCTGTGATGACCTGGAGGGCTGGGAGGAGGGGACGAAGGTCAACGAGGGAGGGGATATATGTTTACTTATAGCTGATTCACGCTATTGTACAGCAGAAACTAACACAACATTGTAAAGCAATTATACTCCAATTAAAAAATATTCTATGTTCTTTTGGTTAAGAATGCCCAGATATTCTTGGAAATGTCTGTATCTTCTTCTGCACGTGAAGTTTAAGGCAGGGATCCCTCTCACAGATGAGTATTATGTACTTGCTCTGGCAACACAGGGAGGTTTCATTTCATAGCTTGTTACAAGGTCAGTGCTTTACAAGTATTACATATTGACCCTTAAAACAACTCAGTGAGACAGACCATTATCTTCATTTTCCAGATGAAGAGTCCAGGGCACAGAAAGGTTAAGTGATGGCTCAATGTCACACAGCTGATTCAGGGCAGAACCAGGTCTCTGACCCAGGCAGCTCGTTCTGCTTCCCTCAAAGGCACTTGCCAGAGAGGGCAGTGGGATGCCCTGCATCCCTCTCATCCTCCGAACAGCCCAGGCCTCTGGCTCCGCTGCTACCAAAAGGTCTCAAAAATCTTGTCATGTTCACACATGAAAACTGCAGGCCAGGCCCTAGATGCTTGATGGGGGCTTTGCTTGATGGGGGCTTTGCTTGATGGGTAAGAGTGAAGAGGAAGCTGAAATGGGTCATCTTCTTGCTTGTGACTTTTTTTTTTTTTTGTATTGTGCTAAGAATATTTAATACGAGACCTACTCTCTTTGGGGCTTCCCTGGTGACTCAGACGGTAAAGAATCTGCCTGCAGTGCAGGAAACCTGGGTTTGATCCCTGGGTCATGAAGATTCCCCTGGAGAAGGGCATGACAACCCACTCCAGTATTCTTCCCGGGAGAATTCCATGGACTAGAGGAACCTGGTGGACTATAGTCCATGGGGTCGCAAAGGGTTAGACACAACTGAAGCAACTAAGCTTGAACACTACCCTCTTACCAAGGATAAGGAAATGGGAACCCACTCTACTATTCTTGCCTGGGAAATCCCATGGACAAAGGAGCCTGGCGGGTTACAGTCCATGGGGTCACAAAGAGCTGGACACGACTTAGCAACTATGCCACCACCACCCCTACCCTCTTAACCAGTTTGGAAGTGTGCAAAATATTCTCATTGACTACAGAAACAGTTTGCCTGTGACAGGAGCAAAAACTGAATTGAAAATATTTCTCATCCTCCTTGGCTGGAAGCAGCCTATTTAGGGAAGGTTTCTTGGGGATTTTATTTTGGATTATCATAAGGATGATCTGGATAACATACTTGGCCTTGAGATATCATTTCATAGGAATGTCTGTTCAGATATCCAAAGTCAAGATTTTAGTTTCTGGATCCTCAGTTCCCCTGTACTAAATTGACATCCTCTGTGCCACCCTATTGACAGTCTCTGAGGGTACCTTCCAGAGGCCGAATAAAATCTCAGCTGTGATGATGCGCTACATATTTATGGACAGTGGTCCCCAAACTTTTTGGCACCGGGGACTGGTTTCACAGAAGACAATGTTTCCACAGACAGGGACTGGGGATATGGTTTGGGGATGATACAGGTGCATGACATTTGTTGTGCACTTTATTTCCATTATTATTATTACGCCAGCTCCACTTCAGATCATGAGGCATTTGATCCTGGGGGTTGGGGATACCCTGCTTATGGAAATCAGAGTGATTTGATTAAGAGTAATTTTCTTTGTCTAGGCAGTTAGATGGCACATGTAGTTTCAGATAACAAAGGTCCTCATGGGTTCAAATTGCTGATTCACTTTGGAACCAGTACATGTTGAAGAAGGAAAGGAGCAGAGGGCATCTTAACATCACCTGGTGGCCGGGTCCTTCTCCAGTCAGTGGGTGTCCTGGGGACAGAGATGCTGCTGCCCCATTATAGCACTAATGGTGTTATTTTCTTGGGCCATTAGCGCATCGCTCCAGCTCTCTGGGGGTCTCCCACGTGACGGGCCTGTGAACATTCACCTCCAGCTTCCTAATGTTGTTCCAGGACCCCTGGGATAAGTGTGTTTCCCTTAATGCTGTTCTCGATGGCAGGTTCTCAGAAAAAGAATGGCTCCCTGCAAATAGAAGCAAAGGGAGATGTCAATTTCCGGAAAGACCCTGCTTGGCTGTGAAAAGGTCATTCTCAGCGTGTGACCAGACCTGGGCTGGGGGCTGGGACAAAACACCAGTGGTCCCAGGCCTGGGAGAGGCGGGCAGGACAGTGCGGTTATCTGAGGGCCGAAGCAGGAGGGGTTGGAGCTCTGGGTGGAGGGGCCAGGCCAGCGGTAGGTCAGGGGCTGACTGTTGGCCCAGGGATCCCACAGAGGGAGGCTCTCAGGGAGCTTGAGTTTATCCTCTTGTGGGGTGGCCCGTTCAAGGGAGACAGCTGCCGGTCCCCAGGGCTCTAATGAGATCCACTCAGGCCTGGTGAATATTCCCCGCTGCACCCACCCCAGAGTCAGGCCATTGCTCTGAGCAGTATGGCTTTTAGAAAACCACCCACAAACCTTGAAAGGCCCCAGGGAGGCTCTCAGCTGGAGAAGGATCACAAGTCCAGTAAGGAACCGGCAGAAAGTTGGACAGTTCCCTCGTCCTTTCCAGGGAGGAGCTAATCTCCCAACAGGAAGACCTTGAGGGGACAGGTGATGGCAGGTACATCAGGCCTGTCAGGAAGATGCCCCCACCCGCCTTTCCTCAAGCTTTGCTTACCAAGAGCTCCCCAGACACTCAGGCTCAGGCTGCCTTCCCTCCTGAAGCAATTTTGAGCAGGTTCTGCAGGACCCCCAGCCCTGGCGGCGGGCAGGGGGGTGCGGGGCGGGCTGAACAGGGGGAGGGAGTTATTAGCTGGTTTTATGGTTGTTCCTGCTGTCATAGCCTGGCTGCCCTGGGCTTCCATAGACTCGCTCAAAACAGCCTTCGACGCCTCTAACTTTCTGTGCGGTATTCAGAGCTCTTGCCTCAGACCTGCCTTCTGCCTCAGCGGAATAAAAACAGTTGTGTCACAGGCTTCCACTTTATGATTCTCATTTCTGTCATCTGTAACTGGTTTTCTTTCAGACCTTTGTTGCTGTTGCTCATTTATTCTCTAATGGTTTCAAACCCTTAGTTTATATCTTTAAAATGTTTATTTTATAATCTCTCCCAGGGATTTCCCTGTTGGTCCAGTGGTTAAGACTCCATGCAGCCAATGCAGGGGGTATAGGTTTGATCCTGGTCAGGGTATTAAGATCCCACATGCTGTGCAGTGCAGCCAATAGATTAAAAAAAAAAGATGAAATAAACACCTGTGAGGTTTAAAAAAATATTATAATCTCTTCCAGATTGTCCAGTCACCTTTGAGTTTTGTTTTTTCCATGGTGGTTCAGTTTGCGTGTATCTTCTCGTACAGCCTCATCGTCAGTGAACAGTATCATTCTCTGGGAGGCTATGGCTCATGGGCCATGAGGTTTATGCCCTGGTTCTATGCAGGTAGCCACCAGGTAGCCAGCATTCTCCAGTTTGTACCATTTTCTCCTCTGCCAGAGATTTACAATCTGTGCGTGTCATATAAGTTCATATTCCATCCTTGAACATGAAGTTCAGTATTGACTTTTAATTTTATCCACAATAGACTTTTTTTTTCCTACTTAGGGCTCAGGGCTGGGCAGAAAGCTTTCTTAATACCTATCTGGGCCTTTGTAAGTTTCCTGGACCCTTTCTCATAAACCAGCAGCCCTTCAAGAGTCCTGGCTTTCAGCTGAAACCTCACTTCTACCTCCTCCTCTCGCATTGACTCAAGGCTACATTTTTTATCCATGCATGGGAACTATAAGTCTAGCTTTAAAGGGCTTCCCTGGTGGCCTAGTGGTTAAGAATCTGCCTGCCAGTGCAGGGGACACAGGTTTGATCCCTGGTCGGGGAAGACCCTACATGCCAGGGCAACTAAGCCTGTTTGCTGAAGCCTGCATGCCTGAGCCTGTGCTCTACAACAAGAGAAGTCATCACAATGAGAAGCCCGCACACTGCAGTGAAGAGTAGCCCTTGCTCATGGCACCTAGAGAAAGCTGGCATAGCTGTGAAGACCCAGGGTAGCCAAAAACAAAATAAATCAATTCAATCTTTTTTTTTTTTTTTTTAAGTCTATCCTTTAGCCTCTTGGGCCATTGTGGCTTCAGCTTAGGCAGACCATTCTCATTTGAATTCACTATGCTCCTGGCATGTGAGAGTTTCCACTTCTGTTGTTGTTGTTTAAATTCAACTTGCATTAAACAGCATTTTTTTTTTTTTAATTCCATTCCATCCAGGATATCATTGTGTTTGCACCAGGAGGAGTGGCTGAGTCCATTCACTCCACCATGCTGCCAGAAGTGGAGCCCACACACCAGCTGCTGAGGGCTCAGTTTTGCCTTCCAAGTGTCAGTCACAGGTGGTGGTCTTATTCTGAGACTTATTCTGATAGCAGACAGTGCTACTGTCTGCTAACTTTGAGCATCACTGCTCCTGGGACCTGTGATGCTGAATTCATCCCTCTGATTATATTGTGTATCCACCTGTGTCAACTGACTGCTTTTCTCTCCCCGTCTAGAACTCTTTTGGTGGCCAGATAACTCCCCTCCAGAGAGCCAGCCACTGAGGCTACATGTGAAGAAAGGAACTTGGTTGGTTGGAACCTCTTTTTCTTTAGGCAGGATGGTTGGACAAGGATCTTTCACCATCTAGAATCCTGTAACTTGGAATGGAAGTCACAAATCCCTGTGGGCAGTGGTCCCCAAGCTTTTTGGCACCAAGGAGCAGTTTCATGGAAGACAGTATTTCCATAGACCAGAGGAGGCAGGGTGGTTCTGGGATGATTCAAATGCTTTACATTTATTGTGCACTTTGATTATTATTACATCAGCTCCACCTCAGATCATCAGGCATTAGATCCTGGAGGCTGGGGACCCCTGCCTTTGGGGATCTGAAGAAAACAGTGCACCCTGTCCTGAGAAGAAATGTACTTGCACAGACACTTGTGCATGAATTTAAGAGATTCATCAACCCCCTGAATTCCACACTAAGAGCTTCTGCTTTGGAGGCTGATTGCTCATTGGTGAATGGGAACCTCGAGTTCTCTAGCCTTATTCAAATCAACTCTAGTGAAAAAAACCTTGTTAAAACGAGACCCTATGACATAATAACAATCTTTCGGTTTTTCACTCCTTTAATGCTACCTTGAAACATAACAATGGCATTGAGAGTCGTGTCAATAATTATGACACTCTTCTATAAAATCTCTCCTTCAAAGTACTTTTTATTAATTAATTGATGTTACCAGAGCATAATTTCCTCAAATACCACTTTCTGATTCAAACCTATGCCATCTACAGGGCAGGAGCAGCTTCATGAAATAAGACAGACTGACACAGCATGGTGGAAATAAAGCTGGATTCTAGATTCAATTTCTAGATTTGGGATCTGGCTTCACTTTGAACTATCTAGTGACTCTGGGAAATTCCCAGTCTTCCCAGGTTTCTTTTTCCTTATCTGTAAAGTGAGGAAGCTGGACTAGATTGGAGGTTAACAAACTAATATCCACCAGCCAAATTCTGCTTGTTGCCTGTTTTTGTAAATAAAGTTTTGTTGGAACACAGCCATTCTCCTCTGTTTCTGTATTATCTGCGGTTGCTTTCAGGCCACATGGCTCTTGCTGAGTAGCTGTGGCACAGACCATATGGCCTGCGACGCTGGCAATAGTTATCCTCCGGCCCTTTTCAGAAGAGTTTGCCAATCCTTGACATAGACGGTCCTTCCTCCCTTTCCAACTCTTGTTTTTTCTTTCCTACACGTGGGCTGTTAGTTCCTCAATCAGGGTTCAACCTTGCGGCCCCTGCATTGGAAGGTGGCGTCTTAACCACCAGGGAAGCCCCCTACCTCATTTCCACCACTGGATGATCTGTGATTCTTAGAGGCAGAGGATGCAACCCAGGCACATTCAAGACCGAAAGTGGGGCAGAGCAGAGGATAGATGAGCCAAGACCAGCCACATCACTCTGTGGACGCAACTTCCTCAGTCACTTATGGCGCTTATGGAAGTCTAATAAATACTCTAGTGGAACTACTTAAAACAATCGGACGTCATACGTGTCCAGTTGGTTTCATCATCCAGACACTGGTGATTCAGGAAGACCTTCTTCCAGCCTATCTGTGGTGATCAGTGACGATTTTTAAAATGTACCTCATAACACACATTAACAAACACAAAGTTTAGGAAGAATGGACAGGATAACATATACAATCCCTTTTGCCCACCTCAGATATTTTTAAAAAGGTTTTATTGCAGTATAGTTGTTCTACAATGTTGTGTTAGTTTCTGCTATACAGCTAGGTGAGTCAGCCATATGTATACATAGATCCACTCATTTTTGGATTTCCTTCCCATTTAGGTCATCAGAGAGGACTGAGGAGAGTTCCCTGTGCTATACAGTAGGTTCCCGTTAGTTATATATTTTATACATAGTATCAATACGTATTGTATCATAGGATCAATATGAACTGTGGTGTTGGAGAAGATCCAATCAGTCCATCCTAAAGGAAACCAGTCCTGAATATTCATTGGAAAAACTGATGTTGAAGCTGAAACTCCAATACTTTGGCCACCTGATGCAAAGAACTGACTCATTCAAAAAGACCCTGATGCGGGGAATGATTGAAGGCAGGAGGAGAAGGGGACGACAGAGGATGAGATGGTTGGATGGCATCAGACTCAATGGACATGAGTTTGAGTAAACTCCGAGAGGTGGTGATGGACAGGGAGGCCTGGCGTGCAGCAATCCATGGGTTGCAAAGAGTCGGACATGACTGAGCAACTGAACTGAACTGATAAATATGTATATACTATGAAGAAAGCTGAGTGCCGAAGAATTGATGCTTTTGAACTGTGGTGTTGGAGACGACTCTTGAGAGTCCCTTGGACTGCAAGGAGATCCAACCAGTCCATTCTGAAGGAGATCAGCCCTGGGATTTCTTTGGAGGGAATGATGCTGAAGCTGAAACTTCAGTACTTTGGCCACCTCATGAGAAGAGTTGACTCATTGGAAAAGACTCTGATGCTGGGAGGGATTGGGGGCAGGAGAAGAAGGGGACGACAGAGGATGAGATGGCTGGATGGCATCACTGACTCGATGGACGCGAGTCTGAGTGAAGTCCGCGAGTTGGTGACGGACAGGGAGGCCTGGCGTGCTGTGATTCATGGGGTCGCAAAGAGTTGTACATGACTGAGAGACTGAACTGAAGTGATGATACTATGGATAATATCATGCTGCTGCTGCTAAGTTGCTTCAGTCGTGTCCGACTCTGTGTGACCCCAAAGATGGCAGCCCATCAGGCTCCCCCGTCCCTGGGATTCTCCAGGCAAGAATACTGGAGTGGGTTGCCATTTCCTTCTCCAGGGCATGAAAGTGAAAAGTGAAAGCGAAGTCGCTCGGTCATGTCCCGACTCTTCGCGACCTCATGGATTGCAGCCCACCAGGCTCCTCTGTCCATAGGATTTTTCAGGCAAGAGTACTGGAGTGGGTTGCCATTGCCTTCTCTGGGATAGTATCATGCTATGTGTATATATGTGTATGTATGTCAATCCTGATTCAAATTTCATTTTGAAATGACCGAGAGCATAAAACCACCAACTGAGAAAGGAAACCCTTCTGACACGGATGACAAAGGTGGTCGGTTTTCCTCTGTCCATGAATTTTCTAGGTGGAACATTGACATTGACGAGACTGATATATTTTAATGATCTGTTTTGTACAAACCACGCTTTCCAAACATCAGGAAGCTGGGAAGTCGCTGTGCCACAGTGCACTGCCGCAGTGGCAGACAGCCCAGAGGCTAGGGTTTCCCACCAAGTCAGACTTGCAATAATCTCATTAGTTTGGAATGTATCTATTTTTTAAATTGACTCTCCTGTTCTTCTGCCCTTGGTTCATCCAAGAAGGTATTTGAACTAAGTAGGTAGGTTGCAGTCCATGGGGTCGCAAACAGTCGGACACGACTGAGCGACTTCACTTTCACTTTTCACTTGCATGCCCTGGAGAAGGAAATGGAAACCCACTCCAGTGTTCTTGCCTGGAGAATCCCAGGGATGGGGGAGCCTGGTGGGCTGCCGTCTATGGGGTTGCACAGAGTCGGACAGGACTGAAGCGACTTAGCAGCAGCAGCAGCAGCAGCAAGAAGCATTTGTCTGAAATTAACATATTTGAAAGCACTAAGCTGAAAAATGAGACAGGAACCAGCTCCACAGATGCTTAAAATTTCAGGTCCAAAGGAGTGGAAAAATCTCCTATCATTTGATGTAAATTTACCTTATGCTTTCAATCTAGCCAAACCATTAGATTGCTATTTCCCTTTCTCTTCCAACAGCAGCTGTGCATACAGCCACTTTTGTATGTTGGGCTTCTCAGCTGGCTCAGTGGTAAGGAATCTGCCTGCCAATACAAGAGATGCAATAGAAATGCATTCGATCCCTGGATTGGGAAGCTTCCCTGGAGTAGGAAATGGCAACCTGTTCCAGTATTCTTGCCTGTAAAATTCCATGGACAGAGGAGCCTAGCAGGCTCACACACACTTTTGTATGTTGGTGCAGTGGAAACAGCATATTATGTGGGCCTTTTGTTAACGAACCCTAAGAAGTGATTTCCAAACAGCTTTGAGCTCAGCATTGCTAGTATGTGTGTTAAGTCACTCAGTCATGTCTGACTCATTGTGACTCCATGGAGTGTAGCCCACGAGGTTCCTCTGTCCTTGGGATTCTCTCCACATTGCTAATTACTAGAGAAATGCAGATGGCAGGAAGGAAGAAATTAACTCTTCACCAGCCTGAGGCTTGCCATTTAGGAGATATTTGAAATATTAATGGCCTTTTTATTTTGTTTCCTCACCTCCCCCCATCTGTGATCTATAAAAAAAACCTGGCTTCCAGACCCTGATAAATTGGTTATTTTGAGACATTAGTAGACATTTTCTTGGTCAGCCAACTCTCCGAATAAAGTCATTTTCCTTGCCTAAAATTAAAAAAAAGCTATAATGAGATATCACCTCATATCAGTCAGAATGACCATCATTAAAAAGTCCACAAATAAATGCTGGAGAGGGTGTAGAGGAAAGGGAACCCTCCTACACTGTTGGTGGGAATATAAATTGCTGCAGCCACTATGGAAAACAGTATGGAGGTTCCTCAGAAAACTAAACCTAGAGTTACCATGTGATCCAGCAATCCCATTCCTGGGCATATATTCAAAAAAGATCCATGCACCCCTGGGCATATATTCAAAAAGATCCATGCACCCCTATGTTCATACCAGCACCATGCGCAATAGCTGAAACAACCTAATGTCCACAGACAGATGAATGGATAAAGAAAATGTGGTACACATATACAGCAGAATACTACCCAATCATAAAAAAGAATGAAATAATGCCATTTCAGCAACATGGGTGCAACTAGAGATGCTCTTACTAAGTGAAGTAAGTCAGAAAGAGAAAGACAAATATCGTATTGCTTGTATGTGGACTCTGAACTATGACACAAATCAATGTAACTATGAAACAGAATTACAGACATAAAGAACAGACTAGTGTGGGCAAGGAGTAGGGGGTTAGGGGATGAATGGAGTGGGAGGTGGGGGTTAGCAGATGTAAGCTTTTACATACATAGGATGGATAAACAACAAAGTCTTCCGTATAGCACAGGGAACTATATTCAATATCCTATGATAAACCATGGGGCTTCCCAGGTGGCACTAGTGGTAAAGAACCTGCCTGCCAATGCAAGAGACATAAGAGACATGGGTTTGATCCTTGAGCCAGGAAGATCCCCTGGAGAAGAGCCTGGCAACCCACTCCAGTATTCTGGCTTGGAGAATCCCATGGACAGAGGAGCCTGGCAGGCTGTGGCCCATAGGGTTGCAAAGAGTCAGACACAACTGAAGCGACTAGGCACACAGAACTTTTGCATGATAAACCATAACGGAGAAGAATATAAAAAAGGAATGGAGATATATATATATATATATATATATATATATATATGTTTATGTATATTTACACATGTTCTGGCTGAATCTATCACTCTTGCCATTTGGAAGCAAAACCAACTGGGGAGTGTCTAGAAGGAGAGCTTTGGCTGTGCACAGCTTTTGGGGGTAGGGCGAGTTGCTGGGGTGCGGATCACAGATGGGGAGAGGGATGGTCACATGATTTCAAGACAGCTTAGGCTACTCAGAACTTTTTAACTTTTAGAGGCAGCATAGACAGGGACCAAAGAAAAGCAGGGAGTTTTTGTGGACTGTATCACAATCCATGGTTTTGGGCCTCTTAAATTTCTCTTTTTCTATAAAGCAATGAGTGCATTGCCTTCTTTGGCCCTGGAATACTGGTCTTGCTCACAGCCTTGCTATGAAGTTCTTCCTCCCAGGGTCTATCTCTGTTCAAATCTTGGTTCTATATTTTGCTTTATTGTTTATGTTTTTTAATTCAACTTCCTGGTCTAAACTCTGTGAAGTTCAACTTCAGCCAATTACAGTTGTAATGCTTTCTAAATTAAGTGCTGGCAGTTCCCAAAGTACAAACACCAAATTTATGAATATCCCTTACACCGAAAGAGCTGCCCCTTCTTGCTTGTGGGCAGTGTTATCAGAACCACCAGAGAGAATTCCTGTTCCCTGTGAAGTTTTGGCAGCAGGAGGAGAGTTCCTCCCAGCTAGATTTTTGAGTTCAACTAACTTCCCATACAAACTATCGCACATGGTGGTCCAGCTCCCAGGCCAGCCTAGAAAAACGGCCCCCTTAATCCATAATGTAGCTGAAAAAGAGTGAACGAAACAGCTGATAAAAGATGTTCTTGCTCCTGTGTACTTGTTCATTTCCATGAGGGTGACATTTACACAGCCACATGTATGGGAAAATGTTTGCCCCACGTTCCAAAAACTGATTTACAAACAAACTCTTGGAAGAAAAGAATCTGATCTAAATTTGGAACTTCCTAGATTAGCTCTAGTTTTCAGCACATATTTTTCCTTTTGTTTGCATAAGGCATCTGGGGACAGGTTTATAGAGACTGCCTCTGCAGGCAAACCCAAGCCATAAGAGGGGCACCTGTCTGGAGTCAGTTACCCAGGTGTTCAGGGGCCAAGGAAAAAGGGAGTCTCTGTAATTCAGAAAAGAGTTTTGGTTTCAACTTGGACTGGATTTTCTGGATTATTTGAAAATACTGTCACCACTCAGCCTGTGTAGAACTCACATCAGATAGATTCTGTTATGTAAATTCTGCCTTTATACCTTCTCAATCATCTGCTGCTACTGCTAAGTCACTTCAGTCATGTCTGACTCTGTGTGACCCCATAGACGGCAGCCCACCAGGCTCCCCCATCCCTGGGATTCTCCAGGCAAGAACACTGGAGTGGGTTGCCATTTCCTTCTCCAATGCATGCAAGTGAAAAGTCAAAGTGAAGTCGCTCAGTCGTGTCCGACTGTTTGCGACCCCATGGACTGCAGCCTACCAGGCTCCTCCATCCATGGGATTTTCCAGGCAAGAGTACTGGAGTGGGGTGCCATTGCCTTCTCCACTCAATCATCTGGTTTGTTGTAAATGTGAGTTTTCCTTAAAAAAAAAAAAAACTAAAAACTAAATAGTACAAAATCCTCACTACCTAATTGGTCCATCAGAAAGTAGTTCTCCATGGTCAGATGGAATTAATGTACATTGGTTGGATATACCCAGAGTGCTTTGCTCCTGTTGTCAGTGACCAGATGAGAACGTGAACTCAGGACCTTTCTTCTGGTGGATGCACCTGAAGGACGGAGGTGTTTCTTGAGTCTAATGAACTGCAACTGAAAAGATTTCCCAGTGAACATTGCTCTCAGGACACGGCTAGGCTTCTGGGCCAGGTACTCTGAGGGTTCTTGCTTTCTATGCCAACTCACTAGACAGTCACTATATGCCTGCCACTGCCACTGTAGATCTTTTGTTCACCAGGGCTTGTAAGTCAAATTTTATTTTAGCAATAATGACTGGTAGAGAGGGTATTCCCTGATACTTAATGACCAACTGGAGGAACTGTGGGCCTGAGGCAATGCATATAATATGCTATTAAACTCTCAAATTTAAAAATGTAAAGAAAAAAATAATTACCTTCTTAGGCATGTTACCATGGATACTAAGTACTGTTTATAGCTTTAGTCTTTTCCTACAGGTGGAAGTCTAGTTGGGAGACCAATAAGGAAGAAGAACTTCAGACTCAATTTCCGCGCACTTTATAATGTTTGACGTTACCTAGTTAGTGTAAATTTCTTCAAGAAGGCACATATCACCCCCAAAATAGGATGTATAGTGTGTGATATGGATTGCCATAATAAGTATTCATATTTTATTGAACAGTTTGGAAATCAGTATTTAAAATCAGCTAACCTTGTAGAGAATCACATTCTGTTTCCCCAGAATGGCAGTAACTTTCTTATGAATCCTTTCCCCCCCAAGAATGGACCATTTTTCAGTCTTCAAATTGCATGCACATATTTTATACATTAGTCCCAGAAACACTTTTTTGGTTGGATCTATTATTATAGTGCATAACTCAGAGAGTAACACTCAAGCTTGAAGGAGAAAAAACGCAGAGAAGAAGCTGATACTCTACAAATTACACGGCAGCTATTTGTTCTATATTTTTTCAAATCCTGGAATACTTTCTAAGTCTTAAGGGAAGATGGGATGGAATTAAATCAACTTCACAACACTGCTGAAGGCTGGCCCAGATTAATGCCTCTGACACCTCATTATCTATCCTAGGGATAAAGGTACTCAGGAAAATTTAGAGATTTAGTTTTATCTACAACTCCAAACTTTCTCCCACAAATATTTTGTCCTCGGCTATTAGCAAGATTTATCTGCTTATATTCTTCTTTATCCTATCATAGGAGAAAGAAATGGCAACCCACTCCAGTATTCTTGCCTGGAGAATCCCAGGGACAGAGGAGCCTGGTGGGCTGCTGTCTATGGGGTCACACAGGGTCAGACACGATTGAATCGACTTAGCAGCAGCATTCTATCATAATCAAGTATTTATCAAATACTTAATATAGGAATATCATTCATTCTTCCATTCATTCATTTATCTCATTTATTTATCGTGAGTCAAATCACACAAGCCTGCAAATGAAAAAACCAAGTTCCCCCTTGGAGAAGTCTGTCTGCTAAGAAGTCAGGCATGTAATATAAGTTACAGCTGACATTAAAGCAACACAGGTTTGAACTGTGCAGGTTCACTTATCTGCGGGTTTTTTTCAACACATACTAGAGTACTGGAGATTTGGGACAGTTTTTCAGAAGACTGACATTACTTTAGATGTGAACTGTAAAGCACTATACACAATTACAAAGTTGCTATTATTAGTTTCGTTAACTATAGGCATATAAAGATGGGTACATTCTTCTCTTCTTTATTTTCCTTTTTGGCTGTGCTACGTGCCATACTGGATCTTAGTTTCCCAACCAGGGATCAAACCCATGCCCCCCTCATTAGAAGTGTGGAGTCTTCAAGGAAGTCCCTGACAGATAAATTCTCAAACAGACGACAACTCAGTCGGAAATCAAACGTAAAAGTCTGATAGTGGTTATAAAGCCTATTTTAATACACTTCCCCTTCAGAAATCCCTCCAAATATTCGTATCTATTGTCATTGTTTGGAGCAGGAAATGGCAGCTCACTCCAGTATTCTTATTGGGAAATCCCATAGACAGAGGGATTACCATGTGTTAGTATGTCCAAACATGTAAGTTCATTCACGTGTCTGGCATACATTGTCACATGTGTGCATCCTCTACGAGTGGTCGTGCTTTTGTGTACTTTACTGTACAGAGTACAGTAGTGCAGGGTCTTTATTTCAAGCCCAGGATGTCTGGAAACAAGCCTAAAAGCAGCAGTGATGTAGCTGGTACTGCTAAGAAGTGCCAAGTTACAATGATGGAAACAAAAGTGAACATAATTGAGAGAGTGCTGAGGGCGAAACGCTGGTAGATGTAGCTCGTTCTTATAACATGAATCCTTCAACCATCGGCAGGATTCTAAAGAATAAGGACAAGACTAGGGAACACGCGATGTCTGCTGTGCCAATGATGTTGACAATAATATCACAGAATCAGGGAAAAGTGGACGGAGGAGATGGAAAAACATCTCAGTGTGTAGATGCAGGATCAGCATCAGTGTTGAGTCCTGTTAAGCTTAGTGCTGATTCAAGAGAGAGCTGAAAGCTTTTATGAAAGCTTGAAGAAAAAACATGGCAAACATTGTTAGGCTTATGAGCAAATTGGACTTATGATCACACTCTCAGAATGGAACTCATTCATATGTAGGGGACTTACTGTACTGTAAAAGTTTACTATTATTTTCAACAGCAGCCTTTTCAATGGAATAGTCAAAGGGAAAGGGCAAATGTGCTTGAAAGAAAGAGGAAAAGTACCAATGCAAGGATGTTGGCATCCAAACACACACAGATGAGGCGAACAGGAGGGCTGGGTTCAATATTCCCAGAGATCATCTCCCCGGGCACAGGCTAAATCAATTGTGAGGGAGACGGGCTAACCTAATTGAGGAAGCACAGGGCCCAGCAGCAGTGAGCTCTGACTCAGGCTCTGACAGGACCTGGGCTAAATCACTCCCCTGGACTGCTCTGTTCTCCTGGTCTCTTCTGTCTGGTCTACCCACCTCTGCAGCCCTCACGATGGCAGAAGAATGGCACATGTGTCAGAGCCTTCAAAGCTGGGGAGGATGATGGGGTTCACTCTTACAGTCCTCCTAACCAGAGATGTTTAGAACTGATAGAACCGTGCAAACCAGGAAGAGCAGAGCTGGGAATGCAGGAAGGTGGGGGCCACTAGGCCCATGGGCAATGTCAGTATCCACAGATGACTCAGCCCTCGTGCTCCTTCCAGTAAAAGATCTGAGAAGCTTGACATCAAGTGGAAAAGCTGGTTCACTTACCACAGAGGGAGCATCTGAAAAGAGGTAAAGTTCTCAGTTCTTTACTCAAGTCCAAAGACGAGACATGCCCAACGTCCAAGGCATCCTCCTCCGAACTGGCCCTGGGACGAGGCCATTCAGGCTCATGACACCTGTCAGCAGTCCGACTCAGGTTTGATTCCTGGAGAAAGGAGTGGCAACCCACTCCAGTATTCTTACCTGGGGAATCCCATGGACAGAGGAGCTTGGCAGGCTACAGTCCATGGGGTCGCCAAGAGTTGTACACAACTGAGCACACACATAATCACTGCTGAGTTTACAAACTTTTGGAGAAGTTTTCTGAACCACTTAGATCAATAACTTGGTCATGAAAGAACTTAGAGGGGCCTCCCTGGTGTTCAGCAGTAAAAAGAATCCACCTGCCAATGCAGGAGGCATGGGTTGGATCCCTGGGCCGGAAAGATCCCACATGCCACAGAGTAACTAAGCCTGCATGCCACAGCTACTGGGCCAGCGTGCTAGAGCCCACGTGCCACAATTACAGAAGCCCAATCACCCTAGAGTATGTGCTCCAGAACAAGAGAAGCCACTGCAATGAGAAGCTGGAGCACAGCAACTAGACAGTAGCCCCTGCTCGCTGCAACTACAGAAAAGCCCATGCAGCAAGGAGCACCCAGCACAGACATAAATAAATTAATTTTAAAAAATTCTTAATGAATTTGGAGGAGCCACTTTGTTCTTTTCCCAAAGGATCCAAGATGGGATGAGACGTTTCTTTCTGACGAGATGAGAGCTGAACCTAAAGGGATGAAGAAGAGAAACATGCCCTGATGATTTGTCCAGGCATTCAGACCTAAGTGGACACATGTGCAAACAGACAGCAGGTGGGGACACCAATTCTATCTTTTCTGATCAGCCCTGAGTCCTCTCAAACCTCGACAGAGTTCATGGAGCTGCTATTGGGTGAATATGGAGTCAGAAATCAAGAAAATATTTATAGAGTTTGATAAAAACTGAATGTTTTTAAGTTTCTGCAACTGCCCACTGTATACAAGTCTTGGCACGTATCTGAGTTATTGTACATCTGCCTTATTGGCATGGTTCAGTTTCAAGAACTGATCGAGCGGACACACAAGCCATGCGTGCAAAGCAGGCACAAAAACCTTGGGATGTCAGATATGGACATACGAATCCACAAACGTCCTAAAGTTTCTGACCATGTATCAGAACTCTAGGGAACGTTTGCATCAACTTAGCTCTGCAAAAATGCATTCTCTTTTTAATGAAATGGCTAAAATCCAAACTGAGAATTGAAAGCAGGGTTGGAAATCTGGCATTTGAATTCAGATGTGCCCAGACTGAAAGTATTTAGGAATTCTCAAAGAGTTCCCTTTGCTCCTTATATGTATATTTTAATCAAAATCAATTGATGGCTAAAAAAAAAAAAAGTCAATTGACAACTGACAAGAGGCTTATAATACTTTGGTATTAATAAGATGAAGTACTTTTTAGAGCCCAAGTTTTTCATTCATTGACCTCACCAGTCTACAAATACAAATGATCTCATCTGGTCATGACCCAACTTTTACGGGCTGTTGTAGGTCGTGTTCCCAGGGAAGTAGTTGATTAAGGACTACTCTTGGGATCAATACTTTAGATGGGAGAGGGGGAAGCAAGATTAGAGAGAGAAGTGGAGATGCGATCCAGTCAGCAGCCAACCCACGTGGAGCTCTGACATGGGGCAGCCTTTTAGAGTTGTCCCAACTTAGGGCAAGAGGCCCACTGAAGGCAGGTTGTCCCTAGAAGGAGGTGTGATATTCAGATCCCTAGGCAGATTTCTTTAGCTGAGGCAAACCCCAGAGGCTAACAGCTGAGGGCCATCATCCAACTGCCCTCTCAGCAGCTGGGGAAGAAAGGAATGCATTTATCCATAAGTGCTTATGCTCTAATGTTCAAACATTTGCCCCCCACCCCCGCCACTGCAAACTTAGTCCCCTGAATTTCTGGCTTAATGCATGGGCCCCCATGTGGCTCAGAGTAGCTCCAGGACAGACTCTAGAAGCTTTAGCAGAGAAGTGAGGTGTGGGTAAGAGGCAAGGGCCTGTTAGGTTGCCCCCACAGGAAGCTGCTCACAGCCTGCATCAGTAGCTGTAATAAAGGACAAGAGATGCCCAAAGGCACTGAGATGGTACCCAAGAGGTACTCCACGACTAAAACTGAATGCTGCTTTAAAAGCATCTTCTTAGTAGAAAGACAAATACCATATGATATCACTTATATGCGAATCTAAAGTACAGTACAAATGAACCTATCTACAAAACAGAAACAACAGAAACAGAATCACAGACATAGAGAACAGACTTGTAGTTGCCAGAGGGAAGTGGGTGTGGGGGAGGGAAAGATTGGGAGTTGGGATTAGCAGATGCCAAGTATTGTATCAATATGGAGAGAATGGATAAAGCCCTGTATAGCACAGGGAACTATATTCAATCTTCTGTGATAAACGATAACAGGAAAGAATATGAAAAGCATAAGTCACTTCAGTCGTGTCTGACTCTGTGCGACCCCATAGACGGCAGCCCACCAGGCTTCCCTGTCCCTGGGATTCTCCAGGCAAGAACACTGGAGTGGGTTGCCATTTCCTTCTCCAATGCATGAAAGTGAAAAGTGAAAGTGAAGTCACTCAGTCGTGTCTGACTCTTAGCGACCCCATGGACTGCAGCCCACCAGGCTCCTCTGTCCACGGGGTTTTCCAGGCAAGAGTACTGGAGTGGGGTGCCATTGCCTTCTCCGATATATATATATATATATATATATATATACCTTTATACATATATAAGAGAGGAGAAGGGGATGACAGAGGATGAGATGGTTGGATGGCATCACCAACTCGATGGACATGAGTTTGAGCAAGCTCCAGGAGTTGGTGATGGACAGGGAGGCCTGGCGTGCTGCAGTCCATTGGGTTGCAAAAAGTCGGACACGACTGACCGATTGAACTGAACTGAACTGATACATATATACATATAAGGTCCTTCTGTCTTCCACAAGGAATTAGATTCAATCTCCTGTGATAAACCATAATGGAAAAGAATATGAAAAAGTGTACATATATATATATATGTCACTGCTGTACAGCAAAAGTTAAATCAACTATACTTCAATATATTTTTTTAAAAAAAGAGCATCTTCTTAAAATCTTTTAATCTTTATCAGTGTGATGATGATGTGATGATATGTGAGCCACACAAGGTTCTAGGCACTGAGATTCTATCTACGCACAGAGACAACATTTGAAAAAGTTTGTCGTTTGTTTCCTGTTTCAAAGTATGACACTTTCATGAATGCATCGGAGATTATATCTGAAAACAGACTTACTCCAAACATCTAGTCTAGCAAGCTCCACCAAAGTCAATGTCCTTTGCAGAAAATAAATAATTGAAGGAGTGAAACTGTTCATATTACACATATGGGTAAGAAACCATTTCTACACTCATTTTCGGAGTACCTCTGAATTTCCAGAAGCAGCCTTCTTTGAGGCTGCCTGGTGTAAGTACAATTTCTAAACAATGTGAGTTTTTTTCACTGTCTTCTTACCTACAGCCCCTGAAAATGTTTCTTCTCTGGGAATCCAGTACTGATTTTTTTTTTTCATGGTCAAATTAAGCTGCAACAAACAATGCAAGATCCCATTTACTTTTTGTTATAAATAGGTTGCTATTGTTTAAGATAGTGTGGTCTTCTGGATCACAACTCTGATGCAGAAGAACTTAGCACTTGGCTACTCAATTAGAAAATGGACTGTGGGCAAAATGTCTGAATCTCGATAGACAGCTTCTCTGCTTCTCTCTTTGAGAATAAAGGGAGATGGAATCACAACTAAATTTATTAAGTGGGAGAGCTCTGTAAATGCTGGTAAAGAACTGGAATCCTGCTGTAGAGCACAGGGAACTATACTCAATAGTTTGTAATAACTTCTAAAGGAAAAGAATCCAAAAAACAATATATATGTGTGTATATATATCTAACTGAATGACTTTGCTGTAGACCTGAAACTTCCCTTGTGGCTCAACTGGTAAAGAATCTGCCTTCAATGTGGGAGAACTGCGTTTGATCCCTGGGTTGGGAAGATCCCCTGGAGAAGTGGATAGTCTTTCCACTCCAGTATTCTAGCCTGGAGAATTCCTTGGACTGTATAGTCCATGGGGTCACAAAGAGTCGGACATGACTGAGCAATTTTCACTTTCACTTGAAACTAACATAACATTGTAAATCAACTGTGCTAATTCACTTCAGTCGTGTCCAACTCTGTGCGACCGCATAGACAGCAGCCCACCAGGCTCCCCCGTCCCTGGGATTCTCCAGGCAAGAACACTGGAGTGGGTTGCCATTTCCTTCTCCAATGCATGAAAGTGAAAAGTGAAAGTGAAGTCACTCAGTCGTGTCCGACTCTTAGTGACCCCATGGACTGCAGCCTACCAGTCTCCTCCGTCCATGGGATTTTCCAGGCAAGAGCACTGGAGTGGGGTGCCACTTCAGTACAAAAATTTTAAATCTCAAAAAAAAGAAAAGTAAAAGGATTGGAATCCTTCTGGAGGGAAGAGCAATAAATGATGAAGGTCCAGAAGGTGTCCCTTGAGTTCCAAAGTGAAAGTGAAGTCACTCAGTCGTGTCTGACTCTTTTCGACCCGATGGACTGCAGCCTACCAGGCTCCTCCGTCCATGGGATTCCCCAGGCAAGAATACTGGAGTGGGTTGCCATTTCCTTCTCCAGGGGATCTCCCTGACCCAGGGATCGAACCCAGGTCTCCCACATTGCAGGCAGACACTTTAACCTCTGAGCCACCAGGGAGGCAGCAGCAAAGAAAATCTCCTCTCTCAGGACTTAACCCCCCTGTGACTCACTCTACTGACACATGACTTATGGAGTTATGTTAACCTATTAGAGGTTGGATATTCAACACTGGCCACCTCATGCGAAGAGTTGACTCATTGGAAAAGACTCTGATGCTGGGAGGGATTGGGGGCAGGAGGAGAAGGGGACGACAGAGGATGAGATGGCTGGATGGCGTCACTGACTCGATGGACGTGAGTCTGAATGAACTCCGGGAGTTGGTGATGGACAGGGAGGCCTGGTGTGCTGCGATTCATGGGGTCGCAAAGAGTTGGACACGACTGAGCGACTGAATTGACTAATTCAACATTTAATTAATCAACTATTAGCATTTAAATCAAACTTATGCCTATCATGAGAATTCTTAATATAGTTGACCCTTGGACAACCAGGGGTTTAGGGGCCCCACCCTTCCATGTTGAAGGTCAATAGTTGACCTTCCATGAAAATCCACATATAATTTAGTCTACCCTGCCTATCTTCGGTTCCTCTGTACCCATGGCTCAGCATCTGAGGGTCAACCAATGCACTGACCATGCAATACTGAACTTATTGAAAAAAAATCCGCATATAAGTGGACCCTTGCAGTTCAAACTCATGTTCAAAGGCAAACTGTACACACAAGAATTTTAAAAAGTATAACAGTACATACTATTATCTTTCATTACAAAGTGCCTGAGGCACAGAGAGGCTAAGGAAGGCCTCCAAAGTCACACAGCTAAGAAGAGGCAGACTTTTTAATGGCAGAGTCTAAGCCAGGCAGCACCAGTCACTAGAGCCTGACTCTTTAATCTATATCCTTGATTCTCTCCTTATCATCAAAAAACAAGGAAAGGATTTGTCACAGGATGTGACAAAGAGGCCAAGATAAAGGAGCTGACATTGATGAGGGCAAGTTAATCCTGTTCATCTCTCCCCACAGCCCGTCCTCCCAGGACACAGGAGGAGATGGGGGAACAGAGCAGCAAAGTTACCGTTTCACTCCATCCACACTCCCAGCTCTTAAGTGTTACTAGATATTTCTGGTTTGAACACAACGTATGAGACCAACTGAGGCTCTTAACATCCTTGCAGTCAGAAACCTGTTGGCCAGGGCTCAACAACTCTCTTCAGACTTATTTCATGATGGCCTCACCATGATGTTGCAGAAACAGTTTTGAAATTAGCAAGCCGAAGAAGACCACAAAATAATAAATTCTATACCCCAGTCACTCTCTTCTTGGTGGTTCCCCTGAGGGTACCCGGAGTGGAGCAGCTGCAGCCTGTCCCCACATCCAAAACAGAAACTCTGGGACTTTCCTAGTGGTCTAGTGGTTAAGAGTCCACCTGCTAATCCAGGAGACATGGGTTCGATCCCTGGTTCAGGATAATCCCACATGCCTCCAGGCGACTAAGCCTGTGCATCACAACTAATGAGTCCCCGCTCTGGAGCCCGCCATATGCAACTGCTGAGCCCTTGCACACTAGTGTCTGTGCTCTGCAAACAAGAGAAGCCACCACAATGAGAAGAAATGCACACTGAAACTGAAACTAGAGAGTAGCCCCCGCTTGCAGCAACTAGAGAAAGTTGGAGACCAACAACGAAGACCCAGCACAGCCAAAAATAAATAAATCAAAATAATAAAGTTAAAAAAAAACAAACCAGAAACTCCAGGAACAAGTTTCTCATTAACTTAAAGATTACTCACTAGCCCACCAAATATTTAGGGAACACTGGGCTGGGTATGGAGACTCTGCCTATGAATAAAAGGCCAGTTTCTGCCTCAAGAAGCTTATAGGTGAATAAGGATGATGAACTTTGCCCAGCTGGACTTGCCATGAATATTAAAAAAAAAAAGTACCAGGTGCGGCAGATCACTTAACAAGAAAACCTTATCTTAGAGAGGTGCCACCGAAGTGACATTTCACCCGAGGCCTAAAAACTGACCAGGAGGTAAACACACCTGGGAGGAATCCCTACAGAGGGACCTGTGTCAGCCACAGACCTTCTCCCAGTAAACTACCTGCCCTCCCACATCTGCTTAGACCCCTTTTCTCTCTAGCTAGCTTTAGGGATCCCCTATTCCTGTCAATAGCACTCATCACCCAGATTCCTGGTTGGCTGTTCCCCTGTGCACAGTCCCCCAGCAGAATGGCTGCACCTTGAAGGCTGGGAGTCATGTTTCTTTACTTCCCAGATCTAGTCAACTGCCTGCTCCCTGGTTCATAGGGACACTCCATCAAATGTTTGTGGAAGGAAGTAAAGCAGGGAAGACAGCGGGAGGGAGCAACAATGATCTAACAAACACCTCCCTGCGTCCACACTTTTTTCTCCACAATGTCCTGCGCCTGAAGCGTGCTAAGTCGCTTAAGTTGTGTTGTACTCTTTGCAACACTATGGACAGTAGCCACCAGGTTTCTCTGTCCATGGGATTCTCCAGGCAAGAATACTGGAGTGGGTTCCCATGCCTTCCTCCAGGAGATCTTCCTGACGTAGGGATTGAACCCGTGTCTCTTCTGTCTTCTGCATTGGCAGGCGGGTTCTCTACCATTAGCGCCACTTGGGAAGGCCCACAATGCCCTGCTGCTGCTGCTGCTGCTGCTGCTGCTAAGTCGCTTCAGTCCTGTCCGACTCTGTGCGACGCCATAGACAGCAGCCCACCAACCTCCTGTCCCTGGGATTCTCCAGCCAAGACAACTGGAGTGGGTTGCCATTTCCTTCTCCAATGCACGAAAGTGAAAAGTGAAACTGAAGTCGCTCAGTCGTGTCCGACTCTTCGCGACCCCATGGACTGAGCCTACCAGGCTCCTCCGTCCATGGGATTTTCCAGGCAAGAGTACAGGAGTGGGCTGCCCATTGCCTTCTCCCTCGTTTTTGTCAAATAACAAAGGACAGCAGTTACATTCAGAGGTCATAAGGACCACACCCGCACCACTCTGCACGTTAATTTAGCGTCGAAATATTTGCAGGAGGCGGAGGAGACGAAGATGAAAAAGATGCAGCGTTTCTGTGTTCAGGGGGTTTATGATCAAGCGGTGGAAACACAACAGAAATGCAATTCTTTCATCCTTCCATCTTTTCGCCCAAACATAAAGCAGAAAAGGCAGGACGAGTTTGGGTGTCAACCATCCAGGCTAGAGTCTGGCCTTACCCGCAGACCGCTGGCTCTACAACTGTGGGTCCGGAGCCCCGCACGAGGAATGCCTGCCTCTGCTCACTACAAACTTTCCCGCGCATTCACTGGTTCTTCCCAGCCAAGGATGAGGCGGACGGTTAAACCCATCTGTCCTGAGGCGGGTAGGCGGCGGAGCTGCCCCATCTCTCCTAGCAGGGTGGGATCCCGGTCCAACCCCTCCGCAAACCCAGGACGCACCTGCGCGTCGCAGTCTCTGCGACCCACCCCCTGCCACCCCTTGGCCTGGCCGCCCCTCCCCCGCACGACGTCACCCTGGTCACGTGGGTGAGCCCCTCCCCCGCCACGCGGGACTCAGCTGCCCGGCTCCGATGGGGGGAGCAGGGGGCGGGCGGCGTGTCTGCTCGGCCCCTCCCGTTCCCGTTGCACTCCTGGGAGCCCGGGTCTGCAGGGAGTAGCGGGTGGGGAGGAGTTGGTGAAATCGGAACCCGGGCTCTGAATGAAGGGGAGCAGATGTCCCTGTGTTGCTGGGAGGCCCGGGTGGCCTGCTGTTCAGACGGCGATCGTCGGGGCGCTGACCTTCCGGGGCCGCAGTCCGTCTCGGTGCAGATGGCCTGCCCGCCCTGCCCACTCCTCGGCTCGGGGCCCGCGGCAGCCGGCGGGTCGGGGGCCGGAGGGAGCCGTCTGCGTTGTTGTGGGGGGGTGGGGGGAAGAGGTCGGGGAGGGGGCCCGCGGGGCCCGGGGCGGGAGGGCAGGGCCAGCCCCGCGCACAAAGGAGCCCTGGCGGCGGCCCCTCGGAGGACAATGCAGCCCTGGGGCGCGGGGGGCTGCGCCGCGCTCCAGCTGCCTCTTCACAACGAGGCCTGCAAACGTGCCCACTTGATTCTAAATCCTCTTAGGCGCTCGCGGTGTGAACCGGGAAGGGGGTGGCCCTCTAAGCCTTTGCAATCCCAGGCCTGGAGCCTGGCGCTCGGCGAGCGGTTTGCACCACGCATGCAAATCGAGTTGGCGTCTTAGAGACGTGGGCAGACTCTGTTGGGTTACCAGTAAACGCCCCGATACGGCCCTATAGTGCCACGCGGGGTCCCGAAAAATTTGCAGGGTGTTTCCCCTGGAAAGACTTCCTGTTAAGTGTTCAGAAAAGCCAGCTGAGCTGCGCGTCATTAGTCACCCAGGTATTTACACTGTTTTTCCTATTTCCTTTCTCTCTTGGCCTCTGTGGTCAGTGGTATAAAATTCCTAGGAACTCCCACCTAAACACCAGCTTCCTGTTTATGCTCTCAGTGGCTTTAATGTCTAGCTGTTGAAAGCAGTTGACCAAGCCTCTATGAAACGACTAGCGGAGGTTTGCAGGTGAACAGAGAGAGGAGAAAAAAAAAAAACAAAACCAAATAGGTAGGTCAAAGGTTCGGGTTCATTTTTAATCACTTATGTCAGAATCACAGGGGGAAAAGGTAAAAGTGAAGTGTAATTTGATGCCCAAGATCGTGGTTCAGTTTCATTTGGTCCCTGTGTCTACAGGAACTTGTAAAATATGATGGAACCTGTAAAATATGATACCTAAACTAGGAACGTTTTCCTTTCTAGCGGGTTAAAGCCTCCCCCCGCCCCCCGCCCCCCCCCGCCCATATGGCATGACACTTGTGTTATGAAAGGTTAAAATTCTCACAAAAGCTCAGTCTGAGTGCCTGTATGTGCCTTGCAGCTCCTAGGGCTGCTTCCTTAAGTGCCTGCAGCAAAATGTTGCATTTCTGTAGCTACCTGAACTGCAGCTTCCCCAACCTGAAAAGAACCTGAAAGGGCAATTACTCAGCTCTTTTCTGATGCAGAATTACCTGTAGGACTCCCGGGATGTGAAGAACTACTCCCTGATAGGATCCCTCTGGAATTCCTTACATCCGAAGACAGCATCTTTCCTTGACAATCTGATTTTTTGTTTGTTTGTTTTCTATCCATAAAACTGGATCTGCCTCCACTTATGGAACCATGGAGAATTGATCAAATTTCTATTTTACATGATATTACCCTTCAGATGCTTGGAGACAGTCCCCACACCCTCACCCCCAGTCTTCTTCCAGCTAAACACCTGCAGATCCTTCACCAGTCTGTCCCATGGGTCTGATTCCTGCACCATCCGAGTTATGCAGAGATGCTTCAGTTCACCTGAGTTCCTCTGAAACTGAAGATGGTGTTTCAATCATGCAGAAATTCAACCTAGGAGGCAGCACTGGAGAAATATGGCTTAAAACCAACAGGGAAAAACAGTCCAACCATGGCCAAGTTATTCAGACAAAAATAAATTCTGGTTTTCCATTTTAGTCTTTTTCTACGCTGAGGCTAGTCATGCCCAGCTCAGTTATGAAGCCCAGGAAAGAAGGAAAAAGCTGTATGGCAGACTAGCACTGAGCCTTTCATATTCTTGCATTTTATCCTCAAAAAACCCTCTAAGTGGGTACTATTGTTATTCCTCTTTTACTGGCTCAAAGGTCAAAGAATCCACGCAAGGTCACACTGCTAGCAGGGGGCAGAGTGAGGTCTCTAGCCTGTGAATTGCACTTCCATTGCTCGAAGCTGCTGCCGGGGGTCCATCCTGAAAACCGAGGTCCTGGATTGGATGTGTTTTTCTGCATGTTCTATGACATGTAGCTTCAATTCAAGGCCAGTTCGCATACATCCTATTTATACAGCTACAAAAACTTTTGAAATGCAAGTTAGGAACTTTTTGGGAGAAGAGTTCTTTTTGGAAGCAAATGAAACAGAAATTCCAAGTGAGAGCCAAAAGTCATCCCAAACATGGTTTTATTCCAATGGCATTACTTAACGGTAAAGTGTTATATTACCCTTGAATTTCCTGCCTGGGCTCAGGGTAGGCCAGGCCTTGGATGCTTTTTTGCGTTTATCATAGCAAAGCTGTCGCCCCTTACTCACGCTGGCTCTCCAACCTGTCCGTTATTCAAGAAAAAAAGGAAAGAATGTTTCCCATGCACGCGCTGTAATTTTTTTTTCTCTCGTGTTGCTCAGTCTGCCAGAACAAAAGTAAAACCACAGAAAGGAGATTTAGATCAGCCTCTTCATCTGCCGGCTGTTATGTTACAGTTTTAGGAGGGGCTGGACATCAAACACTTGAAACTGTCATCCATGCATTCCTTCTTGGAATAAAGCAGCATTGGCGTGGACCCCTGTTACATTATTTTCTACCCCCAAATGGAAACTCTTGCCCTCCAGGAAAATACAGAAGAAAACCCTGAATTAAGATCTGAGAAAGTCTCTTGCGATCTGTAATAAACTGGCACATAATGACATCTGGCCAGATGGATTCTCCACCTTCATAGAGATGTTGCTTGGATGTTTAGTTTTTCTAATTTGTTGATTCTTATAAATAGTGCTTGAGAGAACTTTTTTCTTACTGCCCACCGCCCCCCCCCCCCCAAATCACTACCACATATGATTAAATCTGTTTATTTTCTTTTTTTAAAGTATTTATTTATTTACCTGGCTGCATCAGGTCTTAGTTGCGGCATTCTGGATCTTTCATTGTGGCACACAGACTCTCTTGTTGGACCATGTAGGCTCCACAGGGCTCAATAATTGCCTCGAGTGGGCTTAGTTGTTCTGCGGCATGTGGGGTCTTAATTCCTGGACCAGGAATCAAACCAGCGTCCCCTGTATTACAAGGCAGATCCTTAACCGCTGCAACACCAGGGAAGTCCCTGTTTATTTTCTTCAAACTTAATGGCAACTTACTGCTCTATTCTTTATGCACTTGTTCGTGGTCTGCCTTCTCTTGAGCATGACTTGTGCATAAGTCAGGTAACCTGGTCTATTTCATTTATTACCTAGCATACCTTGAGTAGGTCCTCAAGAAATGCTTTTTGAATGACTACATCTTTTGTGCATATATATGTAGCTCTTAATGCAATTTTCTTGTTAAGATTAATTCTTTGAGTGGTCAAATTGCTAGAGACAGAAAGAACACAATTGTTTAATAGGTGAAGGGTGTCAATAGGTGAAGGGTGTCAATAGAGGAAGAGAAAAAATTTCTACAGGTGGATGGTGGTGATGGTGGCCCAACAATGTGAATGTACTTAATGCTTATGAACAGTACATTTTAATGTGGTTACAAATGGTAAATTTTATATGTCTTTTACCACAGTAAAAATAAATGAATACTTTGACTTGCAATTCTTGGGCTAAGAATAAGTATGTATATTTTAAATTTGGGTGTATATTACTAAACTTTCCTCCAGAAGTTATGCCATTTTGTATGCCAGCTACCAGTGCATGCAAAAACATCTCTAGCATGCTAGCAACATTCAGTCTCTTTATTCTTTGTATTTGGTAGGTAAACACACACACACAAATAACACTATAGTTACTTGTGTAACTATGCTTATTATTAAGGATTGAGTATATTTTCATGTTTGATATTTCTTCTTTGTTTAAAAGCTTATATGTTCTCTGTGTCTGCCCTGCAAATAGATTCATGGACGCAAAGGGGGAAGGAGAGGGTGGGATGAATTGAGACTAGCATTGGCATATATACACTACCATGTGTAAAATAGCTAGCTAGTGGGAAGCTGCTGTATAGCGCAGGGAGCTCAGCTTGGTGCTCTGTGATGGCCTAGAGGCGTGGGACTGGGGTGGGTGGGATATATGTATAATATAAGGATATATATGTATAAGGATATATATGTATAAGTATAGCTGATTCACTTTGTTCTACAGCAGAAACTAACACAACGTTGTAAAGCAATTATACTCCAACTTAAAGTAAATAAGTAAATAAAATATACCCTTTTGTACCTTAAAAAAGCTTGTGTGTTTCCTTTCCCATTTTTATTGGGCTATTTGTTTCCTTTTATTGATTTGTAGGAGCTCTGTGTATAGTAAATATATTAGCTCTCAGTCTGTTATACAGTTTGCAAATATTTTTCCCAGTTCATTATTTCTCTCTGTTACTTGTAATTTTCTGCTACATGAGATTTAAAATTAGGTGCTGTATCAATATAATCTTGGGATGGAAAAGTCCCTTCCTCATTCCAAGATTATAAAAATAGTCATAGCTTTTATCCAGTACATTCATGGCTTTGTACTTTTATACTTAAATTTTTGATGCATCTGTATGTTGATGGTAAAGACTAAGATAAAGATTCAGTTGAGTTTTCCCTTATCTAATCATTTATTCTATCATCATTTATATAATCCATGTTTTCACTGAGTAATTTGAAATGACATCTTTTTGTTGCAATAAGTAACCATATTCCAAGGTCCATTTCATTGCTCTATGTATCTTGGCACCTAGATATACTGTTTTATTTAAAACAAGTTACCAATATATTTAGATGGTTCCTATTGCCATAAATCCTGTACTAGTGATGAGCATTTACGAATTAACCAATTGTTGGAAAGATTTTATTTTTAAAAAATATTTGTGTATTTATTTGGTGGTGTCGGGTCTTGGTTGTGGCATGTAGAGTCTTTATTCCAGTCATGCAGGACCTTCTGTTACAGTGCACAGACTCCCTAGTTGTGGCGTGTGGGCTTCAGTAGTTGCGGGACTCAGGCTCTCTAGCTGTCGCTCGTGGGCTCTGGAGTGCCTGGGCTCAATAGTTGCAGTGGATTCTTAACCACTGGACCACCAGGGAATTCCCAGAAAGAGTTTACATTATTGGAAAGGTATAGCCAGAGAGAAAATTTCCTCTCCTGGGAGCCAGCAGAAGATGCCTAGAAGGACCAGTGATGGAAAGAGAGGGCTTGGCTGGAATGACTAGTGCAGTTCAGGTTCCCCAGACAGATTAATTCAGCTTTCCGTGGTAGACAGAAAGCTGGTGGGCTTTGCCCTCTTGGTATTGAGTTCTGTCTCTGCTACTTCCTAGGTTTACTGTCTTGGATACCTCACTAAAGCAATCTACTTATCTCAAGGCAAAGAACAGCTATCAACATGATTGCTGTAAAGGTTAAACAGTACATTTCATTGCACTCTGCAAATAAGGTCTAAATATTTATCATAATCACTATTATTATTATTACAACTGCTATAGGGGCAGATGGTTTCCCTCCCGTGTCTTCATGCTTCTGCCTGTTCACCTGCATCCTGGCTGGGCCGCTTCCTTGTGGGACATCCTTCTTCTCCAAGGCAGAGATGCTTGAACGATGGTGACACTCATAGGCTCCCATCATCCTAGGGCGTGGCCTCATGCAGCAGCCCCTCTGATCACTTCATCCAGGACTCAGCTGCCTTCACGTGCCCACATTCTTCCTACAGACATTGCTAATTCTATCGTTTACATATTTTTGTGGGGGAGGAGGTCTTTGTGTTGTGTGGCCTTTGATCTAGACCAGGGGTCCCCAACCTCTGAGATCTAATGCTTGATGATCTGAGATGGAGCTGATGTAATAATGATAGAAATAAAGTGCACATAATAATATAAATGTGGGCTTTCCAGTAGCTCAGTGGTAAAAAGTTCACCTGGTAATGCAAGGAGACGAAGGTTTGATCCCTGGGTCGGGAAGATGCTCAGGAAGAGGAAATGGCAACCCACTCCAGTGTTCTTGTCTGAAAAACTCCATGGACAGAGGAGCCTGGTGGGCTACAGTCCATAGATTCGCAAAGTATTGGACACGATTAAGCTACTGGGCATGCACACGCACAATAAATGTAATGAGCTTGAGTCATCTCGAAACCACCACCACCCCTTCCCTTGATCCGTGGAAAAACTGTCTTCCACGAAACTGGTCCCTGGTGCCAAGAAGGTTGGGGACCACTGGTTGAGACCACTGGTTCTGACCCAGCTCAGCTAGTGAGCGAGTGCTCTGTTGGGGGCATCAGGAAGTAACAGTGTGCTTTGGTTGTCTCTCTGCCATTGTTCCTTGGTGATACCACATACACGATCAAACCTCATGGGAGGGGGACTCACTGACAGAGACTTGGAACATTGCTGGTTCTCTCGAGATAATACCATCCCAGCCATCAAATCCTCCCTACTCTGACCTCCAACCTCTGACGATTACCTGTCCCTGACCTGGGTCAGTTACTCCCACCAGGAGGAGACTCTGCACATGGACTGAGAGTTCATTAGATACCAGTTACTTCTCTTACTATGGGCTCTGCCCCTGCAGCAAGCATCGAAGTGGAATCCTGTGAAGTGGGTACCACTGTGCCCGGGTCTCCATCACCATGTGCTTGGTCTAGGCTGATTCCTGCCCTCCACCTCCAGCCCCTCTGGGACCCTGGCCTGGCACCTGGCTCTCTATTGACCATCTACTCCCTGGATCCACACCTCCCTTCACCCCAGCCCCTGCCTTTCCTCTGTCTTGTTTTCTCTGGGTGGTGTTTCACCTAGTATCTTGCCAGCATGGTTAAAAGAAAACTTAGTAAGTGTTCAAGACACCCTGGACCCAAGCAGAACACAAGAGCCGCTGGCCAGCAGGGGGTTCAATGAAGGTCAGGTACGAAGTGAACTGTGGATCCTGGAGCCTGCTGTCATTAGAGGAAGGCTGGAGGGCATTGCCAGCATCTCCTGTATTCCTGCAGTGCCTGTGCCACTTGCTGGGCATCAGAGGCAGGCAAGACAGACGTGATCCTCAGCCTCCGGGACCTCAATCCAATGGCGGGGGGACAGACAAACATCACAAACCAAGTGAATGAAACAGCCCGGTGTGGAGAGTGCTGTCCAGGCGTGGCCAGGTGCTGAGATGGAGGCGAGGCAGCCCGCCTGCAGGCCCACTTAGACCTGATGCCGGGGAAGCCCTCTCTGAATGCCTTAATTGCACTTTCAACATGAACTTCCATCACATCCCATACAGATTTAGAAAGACTTCTACCAGCTTCTCTTACATTTTTGCCAATTTGCTAGTCACAAAATTTTAAGAAACTAAATCACAATCACCAGGTGGTGAGCAGAGAAACCTGTAAAAGTGAGCATCCCTGGCCCCAGGCACACCCCCCTCTTTGTTGCCCTTTGACACCTTTTACTTGATTGCACTGTAGCCTGGATTAATTTTCCCTGGCCTGAGGCCCATGCTAATTTGCATGGCTATTCTATATACGGGTCAGGTCCAGGAAGACAGCAGGCCAGCCTGAATTCACAAACAGAATCACATCCATCAAGTAGCCACGAGCTCAATATACTTACTGAGAAGAATGGAGGGTAATGAGAAATCATACTGCGGCCTGAAAGCGTGACTCACCAGGGCTGCTCTGTGGTCAAGCTGATGGGTAAAGCACTCCATCATCCTTATGTTCCCCTTGTCAAACACTTGTGGGCTTCCATTTTGGGCTTTAGACATGTAATTATGGTTCCCATTGTTTCCAAAGCCAGAATGAAGCCTCAGATGATATAATTAATTGTGAGTTAGGTGGAGAACCGTCTTTTGTTGCATGCTCTTTCCTGCGATGTTCATACAAATCCTCGTTTTGCCCAGTAATACCATATACTGCCGAACTGCACTAGTCTATAAAGTACACATTAATGCTGTCACATTTAGCTGTTGTTCTGAGTGGGTACCTGGAAGACTTAACGTACAACTGGGGCTAAAATCTATTGTGGGAAACTCCAGTCTTTCCCTGTGTTTGTTGACATCATCAATAATTCTTATGGTCACTGACAGTGTTTGTTCATTTTTTTCTCACATTTGTTCATTCATTCAGTCAGCAAATATCATTTCAGGTCTTGATGTGAGAGGAACTGTACTAAGTATGAAGATGTGTGGTCTCTAACCAAAGCTAGAGCTACCGTGCATGCTCAGTCACTTAGTCGTGTCTGACTCTTTGCAACCCCATGGCCTGTAGCCCACCAGGCTCCTCTGTCCATAGAATTCTCCAGGCAAGAATATTGGAGTGGGATCAGGCCTCCTCCTCTAGGGGATCTTCCTCACCCAGGGACCAAACTGGAGTCTTCCTGCAGTTCCTGTATTGTCAGGCAGATTTATTGTCAGGCAGATTCTTTACCACTGAGCTACCTGGGAAATTCAGAGCTGCCATATGATCCAGAAATCCCATTCCAGGGCATATATATCCAGACAAAACTATAATTCAAAGATACACGTACCGCTAGTTTCACAGCAGCACTGTTCACAATAGGTTAGACGTGGCAGTAAGCTTCATTGGCAGATGAATGGATAAATAAGATGTGGTACAAATATACAATGGAATGTTACTCAGCCATAAAAAGAATGAATTAACACCATTTGCAGAACATATATGGGTCTAGAGATTATCATACTGAGTGAAGAAAGTCAGACAGAGAAAGACAAATATCATGACGTCACTTATACGTGGGCTCTAAAATATGACACAATGAACTTACCTATGAAATAGAAACAGACACACACAGAGAACAGACTTGTGGTCGCTGAGCGGGAGCAGGAGCAGGGGAGGGATGGACTGGGAGTTTGGAATTAGCAGGTACAATCTATTATACACAGAACAGATAAACAACAAAGTCCTACTGTGTAGGACAGGGAGCTATATTCAACATCCTATGATAAACCATCATGGAAAAGAATATGAAAAATTATATATATATATATATATATATATATATAACTGAATCACTTTGCTGTACAGCAGAAATTAACACAACATTGTAAATCAACTCTACTTCAATAAAACCTCATAAAGCCAGGGTCTCTGACCTCAAACTGCTGGGCTGAGAATGGGCCCACCTTGGGGCTGGTGCTGTATCTAAGTCACCTGGGCAGCCTTCTAAAGTCACCCATGACTGCCCACCTCATCCCAGTCTCATCCAAGATTCTAGCTTTCTGGGTTCAGTGGGAGGCCCTGACATGGATTTTGAAACAAACAAACAAACAAAACTCTTATGATAGTTCTGATTACATCCTTGGGTGGTGAACCATGGGTCTAGTGATCTTAACAGAAGTCTGTAGAACCCAGTGCCTCCTTGTGGGGCAGTGGAGCCATGAGTCCCTCTTGACCCTTGCGGCAGGAGCTGCCCTGGGTCAGCGGTGACACAGGCTCCTAAGGGCCCGTCCCCAGCCGTTGGGTCAGGCCTGCGCTGGACACCTGTTCTCATGCCGACTCTGGCTGGGGCATCTCTGCTGCAGTTTGTCCCTGGCTCCGGGACCCTCGTACTGAAATTACCTGGTCCTTGGACCTCTTCCCTTGGTCAGAAATCCTGCCTCCTAGTGCTGGCTCTGCAGTTACGCCTGGTGACTCTCTATACCCCCCTCCAGCCCCGCCCCTGCCCCATCCAAGGGTTAGTATGACAAGCTCCGGTGTAAATGCTGCAGGGTCACTGCTGGAATGTCATTTTGGGGTTGAACGGCGATGATCTGTCTCATATCAGCTTGTGAATTCTAGCTCATTTTTCATGTATGAGTGTCACTTCTGATTATTTTGGATATGACATTCTGCCTGAATATTGGGTGATAATGATGGTGGCGCTAATGGTAAAGAACCCACGTGTTAATGCAGGAGACCTAAGAGATGTGGGTTCGATCCCAGGGTGGGAAGATCTCCTGGAGGAGGGCATGGCAACCTACTCCAGTATTTCTTGCCTGGAGAATTCCATGGACAGAGGAGCCTGGCAGGCTACTGTCCATAGGGTTGCAACGGGTTGGACACAAATGAAGTGACTTAGCATGCGTGGTGACAAGTCAGAGACATTATATTCAATATTTCACAATTATTATTTATTTATTTGGCTGTTTCAGGTCTTAGTTGCATTATATGGGATCTTTTTTGTGGTGTGCAGGCTCAGTTGCTCCAAGGCCTGTGGTATCTTAGTTCCTGGACCAGGGATCGAATCGGCATCCCCTGCATTGGCAGGCAGATTCCTAACCACTGGACTACCAGGGAAGTCCCTACAATGATGTTTTAAGTTCACCCACGTAACAATTGGCCCAACCAACCTGGGTCTAGGTGCCATAAGTTTCCTAAATGGATGAAAGTGAACTCTCTCAGTTGTGTCAGACTCTTTGTGACCCCATGGACTGTAGCCCACTAGGCTCCTCCATCCATGGGATTTTCCAGGCAAGAATACTGGAGTGAGTTGCCATTTCCTTCTCCAGGGGATCTTCCTGACACAGGGATCGAACCCGGGTGTCCTGCACTGCAGGCGGACTCCTTACCGTCTGAGCCACCAGGGGTTCCTGGTTTTATTAAATGGATGAATGGAGTCAATTCAGAAAGTCTTACTTAAACTAATCACCTGGATAAGTACAAATAAAACCTGAGTTAGCTGGAGTATATTTTCTAACTGTGGCAATTTGCTGGTTCTTGACCTTCAGTCACCACGTCCTTTTGTAGCACGTCACCTGTCGGTTCTTTTGCTCGGCTTTCACCGAACATGTTATGTGGGGTCATATGTTGGCCTCAAACCACGCCTCCTTCCTCACGGCCACACCCCCTCCCTTCAGGCACGGACCACTGGGCACACAGGCAGATACAGTGAGCAGACGTGGTCACCCTCAAGGCACCCTGTCGGGTCGGGGTGACAGCCACACACCAACCATTCTTAGGCGATGGAGGCTGTGGTGGGGTCTGCCCTGGGTCTTGAAGACGCAGAGCAGACAAGCGAGCTCAGCTCTGCAGAAGCAGTGGGTGCCAAGGCTGGAAACCAGGGCCTGTGGTGGGGAGGGTGGCTTGCCTGACACAGGGGACAAGGATGGAGGACAGGCTGGGGAGGCAGGCCCTCGCCCAAGCCTGACCTGATCTGTGAGTGGCTGTCCAGCGTGGGACTTTCCTGCCCCTCTGCCTCTACAATGTGACCAGAGTCAAGCATCCGAGAGGCAACTCAGACCTTTGTTCTTGGGAGACAGGGAGGGAGCTGGTGAAGGGTGTGTATTCCTCTTCCTTTTGACGTTGAAACAAACCACATTTAACTGCTGCATGGATCCCTGTTCAGGTGTCCAACAGCCCCGGCAGCACACAGGGACCCCTCCCTGGCGTGGCCCAGCCCGAACGGAGACATGTCCTGAGCCCTCAGAAAGGTCTACAGCACGAGGCTAAAAATAGGCAAGCAAAGCAGCCCAGACCCAGGGATCAATGTGCTTCGCAGGCCCCAGGAAAGGCAGCTGTATCAAGTTCAGGCTTCCTCCCGCCAAGCCTCAGGGGCGTGAGAGACTTCCCAGCTTGGCTTGGAGCTGGGAAAAAGGGGGAGGAAGTGGAGAGGCAGGATGTGGTGGAGGGCCCTGGGCTGTCTGGAGGGCCAGAGCTCTGAGCAAAAATCCTCCTACGGACTCTTTGAACAGTTTAAAAAAACAAAAGCGTGCACAAACACACACACAGTCCCTAAAAACAGCTCTTTGCTTTAATCTCCTTTGGTGGAAACTGGGATTTGGGGCGGTTCTCATGGGGGTGGCCAGCTCTTGGTTTTCAGGGTCTTCTGAGTATGTACGGCCATCAGCAAGACTGTGATAAGCACCAGATGAACCCTGATAAAGCCATACTCGTCCCAGGTTTATGGACATGAGCGATGGCAGAGCAGCACTTCCCTGAGCAGCGACTTCTCGGTGGTGATTTGCAAAGAACCTGATCAGGCTCAGTGTGTGATGAAGCAGAAGGCCCTTTTCTGATCCCTCTCTTCCAGCTTCTCTTCTCTCTCCCCTTGCAGCAGTGGAGCAGGTCTGTGATGGCTGGCATGGTTTCATTTGGGGGCGGGGACATGGGTCCAAGGGACTGGAATTATGATAGGTTTCAGTCCTGATTCCTTGTGTTCGAGGACAGAAAACACACTTCCTCTTTGCTTCTGAACTCCTTCCGGAAGAGAAAAGCAAAAAGCCACTCGAGGAAGATAGAGCAGCCTGGTAACTCCTCCGCCCTCCCCAGGGACCCTCTTCTGGGGGCTTCTTTTAGCAGGTGGGTGAACTCTCTTCCAAGTGTATTAAACACAAGAAGCTTTGAGCATGTTTCTGGTGAGTCATACGGACGGGGATGGCTCATTTTTTAGATTCTGACAAGGATCGTTACCAAAATACCTAAGGCAGCAGCTATCGTCAACATTTTGGGACACATACATTTTAAAAACATTGAAAGGCTCTCCCCTTTTACTTCTTATTTTTAATTTTCTTTATTTGTAATACCTTAAGTAATGCACTTTCTTATTTCTTGAAGTTTTTTTTTAATGTGGACCATTTAAAAAAATCTTTATTGAATTTTTTATAATATTGCTTCTGTTTTAGGTTTTTGGTTTTTTTGTTTTTGTTTTTTTTTGCCATGAGGCATTCGGGATTTTAGCTCCCTAACTAGGGATCAAATCCTCATCCCCTGCAAGGAAGGTGAAGTTTTAAACACTGGACTGCCAGTGAATGCCCAATGCACTTAATTCCCCCCACCCCCTCACCCAGATTTATGGAGATATAGGACTTCCCAGGGGGAGGTAGTGTTGAAGAAGCCATCTGCCTATGCAGGAGACATAAAAGATGCAGGTTCGATTCCCAGGTTGGGAACATCCCCTGGAGATGGGCATGGCAACCCACTCCAGTGTTCTTGCCTAGAGAAGTTAATTAAACACTGATCCATTTGGAAGGATCACCCGGGCATGAGCTACCCCTGCTGCACAAGAACAATGACTTGTGCTGATGCCTATTTCGGGGGGGCGGGGAGACACAAAGTGGCAGCAAATAGTTTGCCTTTTGGTGATCTGGGAAGGTCTTTGCTCTCCTCATGCTTCTGCACCTGCAGAGTTAAAGCTTCTCAAGTAGGAAAACACCCTCCAGGCCCAGCGTGTTGTTAACTCACTGTGTGGACCAGACTTTTACTCCATCCTTCTCTCTTTTATTTCAAAGAGATTTTTTTTTTTTTTTTTTTTTTTTGCACTTACTCCAGTTAGTTCTAAAGACTTCAAGTATTAGGGAATAAATTTGCTTATAATGATGGACGGGCATTTTGACAACCCAGGGCTTTGCTTCCGGAGCACTTTTACAGGTGCTAAATACCACCCGACGGGGAAGGAGCCCAGGACACCCAAAGGAGAAGTGTGTGTGTGTGTGTGTGTGTGTGTGTGTGTGTGTGTGTCTCACGTTGCAGAGAGACCGGTGACCTGTTTAAAACTGCCCAACAAATTGGTGACAGGCAAAGTGGATTGCCCTCAGCCACATGCTCACAGGGAGGGAAAAAATGAAGAAGCGAGTCATCCTCTGCCCATCTGTCTTTAATTAGAGACAAAGGAAGTCAGGACTTTTTTATCCACTGGAGAAAAACAGTGCAAATTTACTAGCCAAACACTGAAAATCCCTGTCATCAAAAGTCCATGGGGTTGGGCTTCTGGAAGGCCAGCCCAGCAGTAAATGACAGCGACGTGGCTGTCCAGGGAGTAGCTGCAGAGTGAGCATCCCAGGATGGAGGGTCAGGAGCGGCTGATACTGGATGGGGAGCAGGGTTCTGCCTGCCCTGGCACCCTCGGGACCGTCGTGGTCCCTTTGCTCTGTTCTCCTGAGGGGCAAATGGCCCAGATATTTTTCCTGATCCAGAAAACCAAAAACCTGAGTCCAAACATTCTCAATCTAGTGAAAATATTCTGAAACCTCAGAAAAGTGCATGCCCCAGAGACCCTCATCCTGACTTGTAATTTGCTCAGTGATCACCCGTTTTTAGAAAGGTTCGGGTGGTCCGATTTCCTCTGGGAACTCTGGAGGTTTCTTGGTTTCAGTTTCCGGAGTTTTCTGCCGGCCTCAGAGTTCCAGGGAAACTGAACTGGCTGAGGAAGCAAGCACCAGCCGATGGGCTGCAGAAGGTGGTATTGTGCTGAAAAAAGGAAAACTTAATTCACATTCCTTCCACTTTCTTGACATCAGGGAGTTGGCCCGAACACAGCCTGTGCAGAGAGAGAGGCTTTGAAAGTTTCATCCCTAATACACCTGCCTAAGAAAGATGCTTCACCAACAATTTCAAAACATTGCATAATGAGCTATACATTCTTTAGACAAGTCATTAGATCTCCTGCCACCTCTTTGGGATGTCGGAACCGCTAAGCATCAGGCAGCATCCTCCCTGAGGGCCCGAGTTGGCTGGGACCAGGGTGGTGTGCATCTCTGATTTCCACACGCTTTAATGCAGTTCTCTAATTTGAAGCATGCAAACTAGGTTTTCTCCCTTCGGAAAGATGAACCCATACAATTTGGTTGAGGAGCGATGCACATTTCACAGAAAGAGAGGATGGGGCCATCCAAAAAGGATAGAAATTGCTCAAATGAACAATTTGCATTTCCTCTCCTCCCCGGGGGGGAAAATGAATGCAAAAACATCTGCTGTGAAAGCTAAAGTCGAAGCTTCAACTCCTCCCTATTTGGTATAGCAGAGTTTTAAGAGAGGCAAGCTGTATTTTTGTTGTTATTGTTTTGTTTAATGAACACACAGAGTGTGTCCGATACACAAGTGGTCCAGGGCACCAGTAGGGAGACTGAGAATATAAAGTCAGGACGATCAGCTTGTAGCACAAGTTGGTGGAGGGTCCACGTGACAATGGAAATGGTCGAGGAGTATCGGCGAGCATCTCTGGGCAGCCAGGCTGGTCCCCCAGCCAGAGGAGCCGTTACCCTGCCCTCGGTAATAATAACAAAAAGCACAGCCTGTCTCCCTAAATGAGTAGACATCTTTTCCCACTTCTCCAGCCCCGTCAAATATTTCCCCTTCCAAAGGCAGGACAAGCATATGTCTCTTTTGTTGTTGTTGTACCAATTCCTTTTTATTCTATAACCAGCAGCAATCATTTATTCAGCTGAGAAGTCTGTGGGCAAGCAACTGGGTGGATTGAGCTGGGAGGCTCTACCGTGAGTCTTGCTGGGCTCACAAAAAATTCTGAGTGCTCTGCCGCATCTCATAGTCTCTGATCCAACACCAGGCTGCTGGGACATGCCTGTGGTGGACCCAGGAACCAAAGAGAGGACAGCCCCAATGCTCAAGCTTCTGCTTGTGTCACAAAGAAAATACCATGGTAAAATCAGGTGCAAAGAGTAAAGAAACAGACTCTTACCTCTCAACTGGAGGAGTTGCAGTCACATTGTAAAGGGAAGTAGAAGGACTTTAGGGGCTTTGAAATTCATCAGTCAACAAGTGACAGAGTCAGACTCATCCAGATTTCAAAACCCATGTTCCTAACACTGATCCTGCAATGCCTCTCAAAAATGGATCCATTCATAGTTTTCAAGATGACTGTCCCGCTTTTTGAGGGAACTTGCCTTCTCTTAGTTTATAAGCCCCTCCTATCTTCAACCCTTGACAAGCATTAGTTCTCTCTGCTGTGTGCCCCTGGGTATCCCTGTTCTGTGCATCCATCCACAAGAACATTTATCACAGTATAATGAAGCATTTATCATAATACAGTATTTATTCTCTAGACTGGGGGTCCCCAACTCCCAGGTCACGGACTGGTACTGACCCATGGCCTGTTAGCAACCAGGCTACACAGCAGGAAGCAAGTGGTGGGCAAGCGACAGAAGCCTCATCTGTGTTTACAGCTGCTTCCCAACACTCACATTACCTCCTGAGCTCCGACTCCAATCAGACTGGTGGTGGCGTTAGATTGTCATAGGAGTGCGAACCCTGCTGTCACTGTCTCCCATCACCCCCCGCTGGGACCATCTAGTTCCAGGAAAACAAGCTCAGGGCTCCTCCTGACTCTGCATTATGGTGGGTTGTATAATTATATCACTATATATCACAATATAATAATCATAGAGATACAGTGCACAATAAATGTAATGTGCTTGAAGCATCCTGAAACCGCCACTCCTCTTCTGGTCCATGGAAAAATTGACTTCCACAAAACTGGTCCCTGGTGCCAAAAAAGTAGGGGACCTCTGCTCTAGACAGTGTAGGGATTCTGTCTAGCTACAGCCCTGATGCCTGGTCTAATCTTTGGTAAGCATGTGTTTCTTGAAGCTAATCAAATAGAGGACAGTTTGAAATGGAGGTGGAGAGTCACTTCTCCAAGGTCAGTATATTCAGACCTTCTCTGTCTGTTTTGGAGGAACCCAGGGAGCCCCCATGGGTATCAGATGGGAATTTCTCCCTCCCAGCTTCAGAGCCATCCGTTGTGGGAAAAATCCAGCAATAGCAGGTCTAGAGCCCCATATCCAATCACTGTTGTTCAGTCGCCAAGTTGTGTCCAACTTTTTGTGACCCCGTAGACCGTAGCACGGCAGGCTTCCCTGTCTTTCACTATCTCCTGGAGATTGCTCATATTCATGTCCATCGAGTCGGTGATGCCATCCAACCATCCCATCCTCTGTCTTCCCTACCTCCTCCTGCCTTCAATCTTCCCCAGCATCAGGGTCTTTTCCAATGAATCGGCTCTTTGCAGCAGGTGGCCGAGGTATTGGAGCTTCAGCTTCAGCATCTGTCCTTCCAATGAATATTCAGGGTTAATTTCCTTTAGGATTGACTGGTTTGATCTCTTTGCAGTCCAAGGGGCTCTCAAGAATCTTCTCTAGGACAAGTATTTTATCAAATGCCAAACACAAGTTGGTTTTCTTCTTTCCATTCAGAGTTGCGTTTGCTGATTTCAGTAGGCCCCTGAGCTTGGCATCAAGACCAATTAGAAGACAATGATGATAAAGTTTGGGAGCGTGTAGGACTAAATAGATAAAAGCCGTCACTCTATAGATCTGAATGGAGCTTTCTGTCAGGAGCCACTTTCCAGCACCAAAGCCACTGGGACTTTATCTATAAGATGCTCTGACCTTTTAGCTGATATAGCTGCTTCGGTCTGATTTGCAAAAGTATGTGAAGTTTTTCAGCCATGACCTTGGTTTATCTCTTCTTTTTCTCTCTCCTTCTGTCTCTTCAGTCAGAGTATGCTCTTAGTGTAGTTCGGTTCCACTGGCTGAAGACGTTAGAAGCAAGGGCTGGGTTCAGGTCTGTCTCAGTCCAGCCTGCTTCTCCCTCATGATGAAGGAATTCTGTGCAAAGGCCTTATCATTGCTGATCTTGGCACATTCTGATGGCCTGACTGTGTGGGCCGAAGACGAGCCCCCACTGTGGCCAGCTGGATGGATGTCACCAGGGAAACCCTCTCATCTCAGAGGGTCACTTCCTTTCTCAGGCTACAGCCGCGAGAGCGGTGTTGACTAGGGCTGGGAAAGTAGGTTGAAGCAGAACTGGAAGGGAACCAGGCAGAGGTGTCTGTGATCCACAGTGCGACAGATACCTCGTCTCTGCTGAGAGTGACTTCAGAATTATCTCCATTTGTCTTCAGCTACTGAACGTCACGTGCTGTGGTTCAAGCCATGTAATTCACCCAGATCTGCACAGATGAACTGGCTTTTCACATCCAAATGTCTTTTCTAAGAATAAGTATATTTCTATCCTGTGGTCTCATGTCTCCAAATATTGCCAAGTGTGTATGCCCAGGGTGTGGATACAGTGGGGCCAAGCTGGGCTGCCATCCGCATGCAGACATGTTCCTTATATGTCCTCCTCTGCCAGTTTGCTGCCTGAAACCCTCAAATGGGAAACAAAAATTTTAATTCTACCATCTGATCCAAGGACTCTGCCAAGAAGAGAAGATGGAAAACATCCCACGAAGATTACACTCATGTGCAGATTCTTGCCTGAGGTTAAGCTTTGTAGGCAATTGGTGGTGGAGACGGGCAAGGTGGGGTCAAGAGCAGGAGGGTCCTTGAGTCCCAGAAAAAAGAAGAGGAATTCCCATGGACAGAGGAACCTGGTGGGCTACTGTCCATGGGGTTGCAAGAGTTGGACACGACTTAGTGACTAAACCACTACCACCGCCATCTAGAAGGGCACCAAAGGGCCAGAGAGGGAAATGAGGGCAGCCTCACCTAGGCTACACCTTGCCTGGCCTATCAGTGGATGAGTCTATCATCAGCAAAGCAGGCCTGCAGGCAAGGACGCTCCATGGATGGGAAGGTGCCTGTCTCCACACCAATGTCAATAGCACACAAAACTGAGTTTGTATCCAGTTCACCCTGAACTTTGCTAGCCATCCCACCCCCAGCAGAGCCCAAAGGAGCTGACTCGATCAGGAGATCCTGTCCCACGTACCTGTTATAGACACAAGGACATGGCCATTGGTTTCCAAACCTTTGCTCCTGATGGATACTTTCAAGGGCAGGTAGCCACAGGCCCATGGCCAACCTGGATCTCTAGGTAGCATCTGCTCTTGATCCACCCACCTGACCCATTCCACCAAGTTCTCCCCCGCCCCAGCCGAAATAACCTTTAACGTAGTCCAGGAAGAGGATCTTACCAGAAAGAGGGTTTCTCTGCCCTGTGATTTCTCACTCTCTGTGCCTAACTTAACCAGGTGAGCACCTCCACAAGTCTGCTCTCCTTGATGGCCCTAGGGTGAAGGAAGCATAAAGGACCCACGTGTAACCCCTTCCCATAAATCACTTCTGAACCCTTTTGCCAACAAATACAGGCAAAGCCCATGGTGTATAAGTACAATGGAAACTCAAGTATTGAGCCCCATAATGACCGGGGCTGGACTTGATCTAGACCTGCGGACAGGTTGAAGAGATGGATCCCAGCTGGTTGACCCTTCAGCTTGGAAAAGAACTGCAAGAGTTTCCCAAAGTCCTGGAGCCACCAGCTGTATTCAAAATATTGTGCCTGTTCTATTTACAATAGCCTATTCTAGTAAGTATTTTATTTATAATTTATTTACACGGAAGCAACCTAAATGGCCATCAGCAGATGAATGGGTAAAGACGATGTGGTATATATACAAAGGAATTGTATAAATGTATAAATGGAACAGAAAGAATAAAATAATGCCATTTGCAGCAACATGGATGGACCCAGAGATGATCATACGAAGGGACATCAATCAGAAAGACAAATACCATGCGACGTCACTTATATGCAGGATCTAGAATATGACACAAATGAACTCCTCTAGGAAACAGAAACAGACTCAGACATAGGGAACAGACTTGTGGTTGCCAAGGGGTAGGGGTGGAGGAGGGATAGAGTGGGAGGTGGCGTTAGCAGACGTAAACTAATATAGATAGGATGGATAAACAACAAGGTCCTTCTGTATAGCACAGGAAATTATATTCAGTATCCTGTGATAAGCCATAATGGAAAAGAATATAAAAAGAATGCATATATATGTACAAAATCATTTTGCTGAACAGTATTTAGCTTCACTATCAACATTTGTTTCAGCATAATTAAAGCCATTTCATTCCTTAAAAAAATGGACAGTCTTATATTCATATTTATGGTCTTAGTTCCAGAGTGCCTTTTAATTCTTTACCATTTCATCTTTTTTTTTTTTTTAAATCATGTAACATATGGGAAGAAAATGGAAAGATTACTCACTTGACTGGAATCAGGTTTGAAATCACTCTGAATATATTTCCTAACGCTTCCTCATTGATTGCCTTGGAAATAAATAACCCCAAGTGGTAGCATCATATTTATATTTCTAAGTCAGGAAGATTTCTCTTATTACTCTGCTTCTAAAATAAATTCCCAAGAAAGTGCGTTAAGTATCAAAATAGCATTTTCAATATCTGCCAACCTAATGTTCACGTCTCAGCAAGAAAGCATGTAACCAGTGAGTAAACTGCCTCTTTGTCAAACAGAAATGTGGCAAATTCTAAGGTGGCTCCTTTTCAGCTAAATTGTCTCAGCACGCAGAGCAGCGGGGAGAGGGTTTGCTATAGGACACGGGCAAAAACCCAATCTTTAGATGATTTTTCCAGGAGGGTATTATATTAAGTTCCAGGGAGAAATGATGAGATATTCTCGGTGAAACGACACATTTTCTTTCAGAATCACCCGCTCCATTTAAATGCATTCGCTCCTCCAGAATGCGTCCCCGACGGGCCACGGGGTCGCACATGGAGTCCCTGGGATGCAAATGAAATCTGTAACCTGACTGACTGCTCCCGATTTCCAGGAGGCCTGACCTTCTCTGGATGCACCCCGACTCCACATACATGCTTTTTAAGAGACACGATTTTGTCTTGTCTAAAGCACAATGTAATTAGAAAGCAATCTGGCCCACCCACGCAGCTGCCAGGGTAACTTGGCACGGCCTCCACCTGCCTCTGATGGGGTTGCCCTGGCTGTCCTTGGCTGTCCTCCGAGACGTCTCAGGGCTCAGGGATCCTGGGCAGCGCTTGCCCGGAGCCCAGGCTTGGCCAGACTCACAGAGAGTCGGGTGTTGTCTGCTGGGAGCCCTGGGGGTTAGACTGGATGGAGCCCACAGCAACCGTGTTCCACGTGGCCTTGGGTGGCACAAAGGAGCCTCAGCCACCTGACACGAGCCTCCCACCACTCCAGCCAGAGTGCAGAGACCATCCCAGGGCATGTGCAGGCAGGCATGCTCAGTAGCTCTGATTCTTTGTGACCCCATGGACTGCAGGCCCCCAAGCTCCTCTGTCTATGGGATTTTCCAGGCAACAATACTGGAGTGGGTTGCCATTTCCTCCTCCAGGGGATCTTCCTTACCCAGGGACTGAACCTGTGTCTCTTGCATTGCAGGCGGATTCTTTACCACTGAGCCATCATGGCAGCCAACCAGGAGCACATCCAAACCCCAATCCCTTCATCCCCTCACTCACAAACTTTCGCTGCAGCCTCTAAATCTCAGTCCCCCAGGCCTCCTTTTAACCCAACTCTCTCTCTATTTCTCTCTCCCCCAATAAGACCCCATGCCCCATCAAGCCAGCCTTCTTTTTCTGCTCTCAGTGTCCAGTCTCTGCTCCCAAACACTCTAACAGCCTCAACAGTTATTTCCATGCTCAATTCCACATCCTCCAGTTCAAGTATTATTCTATAGCCAGATTTCTTTTCCAAATACATACCTTTGGTCATGTTACAATGTCATTCTCCTGCTCACAGAATTCCAGTGGCTTCTCATGGTCTCATGCTCTGGCCTGCTGCCTATTTGTGTAAATAACGTTTTATTGGCACATAGTCACTTCCATTCATTTACATACTGTTTATAGCTGTGTTGATGCTATGATGGCAGAGCTGAGTCACTGTGACAGACCCTACATGGCTTGGAAAACCTAAAATATCATTTGTCTCTTTATAGAAAATATTGGCTGACCCCTGCTCTAAAATGTGGCCCCAAATTTCCTTTCCAGTTTCATGTCTTTAGAGCCTGGGCTCTCCTGCCTTTCCCACTTTGATTCCCACTAGTCCACTTTCTGCTGGGGGAAACGTTCCCCTTCAGGCCTATTCCAAATACTACCCACAAATGCTTTCCTGACTCCTGTTTCCATGTCATCCCTCCCTCCTTTGGACCCCTCCTGCCTTGTGATGGCATTTTGCATGTTCTGACTTTTATTGTAAATATTAATGTGTGTTTAGTGTTGCTTCCCCTCCCACCCCAGGCAAGGTTTGAAGCTCCTAGAGGGCAGGAACCAGGTCTCAACCACATTAAGCTCTCAGCCTAGCTTCCTGCAGTGTCATTCAATAGCTATTTGGAGACTTACTTGACTGAAAAACTGGGACACTTTTCTTTCAATGGCTCCCAGAGTAAATCACCAACCTCCTCCAAATGCCCATGGGCATCCCAACACAAGAGGAAGTTGGAGTGAAAGGAGTCAGTGGTCTTAATTGAGTTCAAATATCTTGCTGTTAGCAAAAATTTTAAAAATGACCACATTGTAAGGGCCCTTCCCAGCACTGTGGAAGGAGCCACTGCAAGCGAGAGGTTCTCAGCTTTATCAGCTTGTTGGCAATTTACCTCTGTATCTAGGCGTTACTCAGGTATGAAGTCTTTAATGTGACTGTGCACAGACAGCTGACCTGAGAGATACATGCTCCGTGCTAATGAGGGCTCCAGGGCCAGCTGGCACTCTCATCACTCAGGCATCCCCATGGATAATGAGAGACTTATTCTACATTTTTTCTTTAATCTGGGTTTTTTAATTTTGCAGCTTCACCATGGGAAACAGTTTGGTAGTTTCTCAAAAAGCAAAGTGTAGAATTACTATATGACCTAGCAATTCCACTCTTCAGTATATACCCCAAAATAATTGAAAAGTAGAAACTGGAAGAGATTCTTATACAACCATGTTCACAGAAGCATTACTCACAAATGTAGCCAAAAGGCAGAAGCAACCTAATGACCTTCAACAAATGAATGAATAAACAATATGTATGCCTATGATGGAATATTATGCAGCCATAAAAAAGAATGCTTTGATGCATGATACAACATGGATAGACCTTGAAAACATTATGTTATGTAAAATAAGACACAAGAGGACACATATTTTGTAATTTCACTTACATGAAATATCTAGAACCAGAAAATTCTTAGAGACAGCAAATAGATTAGAGTTTATGAAGGGTTGAAAGAAGAAGGAAGAGGAAATTATTATTTAAATGTTTTGAGAAGTTCTGTTTGGGATGATGAAAAAGTTTGGGGAATATATTGTGATAATGGCTTACAATGCTGTGAATGTAATTAAGGCCATAGAATTGTACTCTTAAAAATTATTAAAATGGTAAATTTGTGCTATGTATATTTTGTCACAATAAAAATACCCCCCAAAAGTGAGGTAATATCTGATCATCAGAAATGAATTTGTTCAGATCAGGTTATTCATGTGTAAAAAATATCTGGCAGAATCTTTTGTATGAAAGTATTTATCTAAAATGATTGCAATCTCTGGAATAAGAACTCTGTAGAGCTCATATACAAAAAATTCTTGCTAAGCCAAATAAAATTGATATTAAGCTGATGTCCATTCTCCAATCCTCCCTCCACTTGTCAACAATCAACTGTGGATGAATTCAATGGCAGTGAAGACACAGGTTTTGAGAAACAGTGAGGCTTGTGTTTGTTTGCCAATGTTGTCTTCAAAAAAAGACAAACTTACTTGGTGGTGATTTGCCTAGGCTAATTTCTTTCAGACCCTGAACTCCCTGAAATCTGTTTAATATAACTCCTTGGCTATCTGTATAGACCCTGACAGCCGGCTGAAGGCAAGGGGTAACTGGGCAGCCTCGCAGAGGTTCATCCAGAGCATAAAAGCCTTGATAAGGGAGGATCATTAGGTGAGCGGGAGACCACATGCCACCTACACATCGCAAGCATCCCTTTAAATGTATTTGCCACCTCTGCCTCCCCTCCCTTCCTGGGTTCCGTCACCTTCTCAGTTGCTTTCTCTAGAACCTGCATCATGTCAGATAAATAATGCTTGGTGCAGCAACAAATCTGAGCTGGTTTAGCACAATCAGAGTTTTGTTTTTCATTCTATCACAATCTGAGACACTTAGGAAGGCAGGCTTCTATGAAGTTGATCAGGAATCTGAGCTCCATCCACTGGGGTTCCCCCATTCTCTCTGGCTTTGGGATCATCTATTGGATCCTCTGCATGTGACCAGGAGACAGGGCAGCAGGATGGTGGAGATGGCTGAGGTGGGTTTTCTGGGCTTAGCATGGAAGTGATGCATGCCTCTTCTGCCTCCAACCCATTGGCCAGGACTGAGTCACATGACCCCTACCTAGCTGCAAAGGAGTCTGGGAAATAGGTTTGTCTGAGTCCTTAACAGGGTTTCCCCCAGGGGGATTTATATATATATATATAACCAGCCAATCATTGCTCTTCCCATCCTTTGTCCTGCTTTATCCTCACTCCACCAAGAGACCAGAATAGCCTTGCCTTCCAAGGAGAGGAAATAGAGGCACAGAAACCTTGAACTCAAGGCTCCAGCCTGGATAAAGACTGCAACCAGGAGTGTTCTTCCACTTTCCACGGTGGGGCAAGGCCACTTCTTCGGTGACTTGCTCTGAGCTCCAAGGTGGATTGGGACAGCCTCTGCTCAGAGGGAGACTTGCTTGGAACATCTGGGCTCCAGATGCGCTGGCTTCTTTCATGCCTCCGAGTGCAGGGGAAGGTATTGGTCTTAAGCCCTAAAATCCTGCAGAGTCTGCTTTTTGTCTCTGAGAGGTCTTCCCTCCTCTCTGCACTCTTTGAGGGCTGAATTCAGCAGAGCCAGCCCTCTTCAACAGCTGACAGGGAATTCTCAGTGGAGAAGAGTTGATTTTGGACCAATTCCTGCTGTCAGTCCTGCAAAGCCCAAGCTTCCTGACCTATAGGGCATGCTGACAACCCCATCTGTGTTTGCAGTTAGTTATCAGGGGGGGCTTCATTGTAAAAAGTTTGTCGAAAGTTAAGCTGGCTGGTGCACAGAAAAAGATGCATTCATCGGCTGATTCTTCCACTCTTTGCCCTCTTTCTTGTGGCTTTTTTGACAGACCTACACAATGTGTGTTGCCAGGATATGAAGACACAATCCACAAAAAATACGTTTTGCCTCCTCTCTGTGTAGGTTTCCATCCATGAATCTATCTCGGCATTTTATTTCTCATGAAAGTGATTCGAAGGTTGAGGTTTACCTCCACTGCATGATCTCTTCATTCATAATATGAATAACATGTGGAGAGGTGAGTCGATTCATAAATGGTCACTCATAATGGGATTTGGGGAAATGAAAGTGCATTGTGTGTGGCTTTAACTTTTCAAAGTTGAGATCAATACGATCACACCTTCAAACTTTTCTCCCAATGTAGTTTTTGGTCCTACAGCCCTGAACTGGATAGATGGTGTGCTGACCACCAGAGGGATTTTTTATGTTTGCACATAGCTCACTACAAAAGATACTTTACAAAAACCGTGAGGAAAGTAAATATTTGTTACATTAATACAATATATAAGAGCAGAGAGGCTCAATAATACACTTGCTTTAAGATAAGGGAATACACATGGTGGTTCAGTGGTTGAGACTCTGTGCTTCCACTGCAGAGGAACTACTTCCGTCTCTGTTCTGGGAAATAAGAGCTCTGCATGCCAAGGGGCCAAAAATATGTTTTTCTCTTGAGCTGAATAAAAATGAATACACAACATTTTAACTAAAGATTAGGGAATATAGCTATCACCTGTTCAGGTGAGAGGTCCGAGATCTGTGTTCTGTTTTGTTTCTCACTATTTGTGAGAATTTACTCAGGTTTTCTTCTTCTGTACCACAGTAGAGAAGAAAGGGATGTACTTTTGAGGGATGGTTTCAGATGCAAGGAAAAGCATTTCTGACCAAAAGTGAGGTTTACTTTCTCACACAGCAAGACATCCTGAATGTAGAGTCATGGGAAGGTTGGCCAGTTCAATGACATAAACAATATATTTTGCTCTATAGTCCTCAACTGTGCCTCCTCATAGCCACAAGATGGATGCTACAGCTCCAGACATCACATTCTCACAGAACTAAGGCCAAAGGCTAAAAGGTCTTTCCTCTTTTCAGGAAATACATTGCTTAGAATTCCCCAGCAGACTTTTACTTGTATCTCATTGGCCTAAAGGGAGTTCACTCTTATCCTTAATATAATCATTGGCAAAGTGGAGTGGGATTATCATAATTGGTTTAGACCAGTGGTGCTCAAACTTCAGCATGAATTGGAATCTCCTGGGGGCCTTATTAAAATATAAATTGCTGTGTTCCTGCGCCAAAGTTTCTGATTTACTATATCCAGAATGGAGCCTAATAAATTTGCATTTCTAATTAGTTGCCAGGTCATCCCACTGCCGCTGGTCCAGGGAATCATACTTTGGTTGGTTTAGACAGATCTTGATTCATTTTCTAGGGCTAGGGACAACTGGAGGAAAACATCAGGACCAAATTAGCCGAAGAGAACTTGTTAGGCCGGCACCCCGTCCTGTCCACTGCATGTTTTCTTGTATTTTCCCCTTCGTTTTCTGGGTATACTTCTAGACTCTTTTGGCCTTTTCTGGACCATTGCAGATTAGATAGCTTTGTGGAAATTGTTTTTATTAATTTGATTCCTACAGCAAGTCTTTTTTCCTTTGAAACTAACATAAATTCTAAGTCCATCAGTGTGTACAGCTTAAATTATGTGGAGCTTAAATTATTTGTTTCAATATCTATTACCTTGTGACCTTCTCTGTAAAATGTCATCAGTCTTTGCATTTGTTCAGTCATCCAGTTTATTAGAACCATCTTAAGATCTTTCTTGGCTCTTACCAAGCTAAACACTTTTGAGTCATCAGCAGATTCTTTCACACTATCGTTCACTTCTTCCTCTAGGTCATTGACAAGTATATTGAGCTAAATTACTGTAACTACCTACCAGCTTGAACTTAAAGCACTAGCAGCATCTGAAACAATGTACCAGGTGTGGCAGCAGCCTTCAATTGGTGTATCAGTTTCATATACAAAAAAAAGTCTGGATAGGCTTTCCTGGTGGTCCAGTGGTTAAGAATCCACTTCACACTGCAAGGGACACAGTTCAATCCCTGGTCCGGGAAGATGCCATATGCCTCAGGGCAACTAAGTCCATGTGCCACAACTACTGAGCCCACATGCAGCAACTACTGAAGCCCTCACGCCTAGAGCCCGTGCTCCACCGCAGGAGAAGCCACCGCAATGAGAAGCCTGTGCACCCCGACTAGAGTAGCCTCCACTCTCCAAAGCTAGAGAATGCCTGACTGTGGCAAAAAAGACCCAGTGCATAAATTAAATCAATATTTTTTAGAAATAAAACACAAATCATCTCAATCTGATGATTTGTGTGTTTAAAAAAGAAGTCTGGACTTCCCTAGTGGTCCAGAGGTTAAGAAACCGCCTGACAATGCAGCAGATATGGGTTCAATCCCTGGTCTGGGAGGATCCCACATGGCAAGAGGCAACTAAGCCCATGAGCCACAACTACTGAGCTTGCATGCCTACAGCCCGTGCTCTGCAACAAGAGAGGCTACCACAACGAGAAGCCTGCCCACCGCAACAGAGTAGCCCTTGCTTGCTGCATCTAGAAAAATTCCACCCATAGCAATGAAAGACCCAGTGTACCCAACAGAAAAAAAATGTGCGTGTTTGATTCCATTATTGCCCGTGCAGAGTTTGTACAGTTATATAGGAACAGATATAGACATAATTATATAGAAAGAAACTTCTCCTGCCCCAAATTCCATGTAAATGACATTTTTGAGATCACTTTGGAGATTTGGGCACTAAATGTGGAGATGTGTTTCTAGAGACACCCTCTCAATCCCATGCCTACAGATCTAGCTAGCTGATACCAAAGTCCATTAGAAAGTCACTCCTTGGAGTAAACAAGCATCTCATTTAAAAGAAGTGTCTCTTGAAAGGTTAAGGTTAAGAGAGCTAACTCTGGACATATATACAAACCTGAGTGAGAATCCATTCAGTAATCCTCATTCTTCCCCGCTGTGATCTCTAAGCTGAGGGATGAAGAATGAGGCAAGGAATGGACTGACTTGGGAATCCAGGGAAGCAAACTTCTCTGGGAGGGAATTCCCAGTAGGCCCAGGGCAGCCAGGGTGTGATGGGGGAACTGGGTGTGATACTTGTAAGGGAAAAGGCCCCAGAAGGGAGCAGTGGGGGTAGAAGTGGGAACACATGTCTCTCACAGTTTGATCCAAGATAGCCCTGTTTAGTCACATAATGTACGTCTTAATAAAGAGTCCTGGGATGTTCTTATTGTTAGAGGAATGTTAATGCCTCAACTCCAGGCCAGCCTTTTTCCCCTCTCTTTCTGGCTAGAACACATTGATGGGGCCCATGTCTGTTTTTAAAGCCTCATCTTAGTCCTTATCTCCACCAAGCCCCACAGGACTGGAATCCAAGATGAAGAAACTAAGTCATGAGGAATTTTTAGGTGATTCACCAAAGGCCATATGGTTAATACCAAGATTTGGTGGTCAGTGCTGCTTCTATCACACCATGTGGTCTATAGGATCAGGGCTGCTGTGGATGGCTGTGCACCCAGCTGATGGGTGACAGAGCAGCAGGAACCAGGAGTCCTTTCGTAAGTAACAAAAAAATCTCAAATGTACTAGCTTTATTGTTGCTGTTGTTCAGTCACTAAATCATGTCTGACTCTTTGTGACCGCATGGATTGCAGCACGCCAGGCTTCCTGTCCTTCACTATCTCATGAAGTTTGTTCAGACTCACATCCATTGAGTCGGTGATGCTATCTAACCATCTCATCTTATGCTATGCTTTTTCCTCCTGCTTTCTACCTTTTCCAACATCATGGTCTTTTCTAACAAGTCGGCTCCTCGCATCAGGTGGCCAAAGTATTGGAACTTCAGCTTCAGCGTCAGTTTTTCCAATGAATATTCAGGGTTGATTTCCTTTAGGATTGACTGGTTTGATCTCCTTGCAGTCCAAGGGACTCTCAAGAGTCTTCTCCAGAACCACAGTTTAAAAGCATCAATTTTTCAGTGCTCAGCCTTCTCCATGGTTCAACTCTCACATCCATACATGACTACTAAAAAACCATAGCTTTGACCATATAGACCTTTGTTGGCAAAGTGATGTCTATGCTTTTTAATACTCTGCCGAGGTTTGTTATAGCTTTCCTTCCAAGGAGCAAACTTCTTTTACTTTCATGGTTGTAGTCACTGTCTGCAGAGATTTTGGAGCCCAGGAAAATAAAATCTGTCACAGTTTCCACTTTTTTCTCCTTCTAGTAACCCTTAATAGACCAGAATTCTTATATTTATATTCATGTAAAATTGGTACCTCTAAGGCAGGTTCCAGGCATAAGGAGAATTGGATTACTCAGCATCTTCCCGAGTGGTTATTCTGTTTCAGTCTCAGCTCTTCCAGTCTCAGAGCCACTGCCATGTCACTTCAGCAAGACCTATGTTTTAACAGGTTTATAGCCTTACAACTTAAAGACGGAGGTACAGTGACCTAACAATATACTATATGTTTTTAAAGTTTACAATGTGAAATGTTGACATATATGTGCACCCATGAAACCACCCCACAAACTGACCAACATGTCCACCCCTCCAAAACTTTCCACCTGGCCCTTTGTAAGCACTCCCGTTCCTTCCTTCCTAATCCAGGAAACCACCCATCAGCTTTCTGTCCCCACAGGTCAGTTTACATTTTCTAGTATGGTATCCATGGAGTCACACAGTCTGTACTAATTGTTGTTTGGCTTCTTCATCAGCATGATTATTTAGGGCTTTATCCAGGTCCTTCCATGTATCACTGGGGGCTTCCCTAGTGGCTCAAACAGCAAAGAAGCTGCCTGCAATGCAGGTGACCCAAGTTGAGTCCCTGGGTTGGGAAAATCCCATGAAAGAAATGGCAACCCACTCCAATATTCTTGCCTGGAGACTTCCATGGACAGAGGAGCCTGGTGGGCTGCAGTTCGTACTGTTGAAAAGAGTCAGACACGACTGAGTGACTAACACTTACTTACTTCCATGTATCAATAGTCCATTCCTTTCTTATTACTAAGTAGTATTCCATTGTATGTATATGCCACAGTTTGTTTATCCCTTCACCTGATGATGAACATTTGGATTGTTTTTAGTTCTATTTTAATTCATTAATTTATTTTAATTAATTTTGGCCATTACAAACAAGGCTGCTAAAAATATTTCTACACAACTCTTTGCATGGACATAGGCACTTATTTCACTTGGGTATATATCTAGATGAAATAAATGCCTATGGCCATAGAAAGATGAGAATCTGCCTGCAAATGCAGGAGACACGGGTTTGATCCCAGGGTTGGAAAGATTCCCTGGAGAAGGAAATGGCAACCCACTCCAGTATTCTTATCTGGGATATCCATGGACAGGGGAGCCTGGCAGGCTACAGTCCATGGGGTTGCAGAAGAGTTGGACATGACTTGCGACTAAACAACACCAACAATATATCTAGAAGTGGAAAGGCTGGGTCTTATAAAGTGCATGTTTAACAATTTAAGAAGGTGTCAGACTTTTTCTGGGTATTTGTGCCATTGTACGTCCCCACCAGCAGTGTGTCAGAGGTCTAGTTCATTCATATCTTAATCAACAATTCATAGAGTCATTCTTTTTAAGTATAGATATGCTAATAGGCATACAAGATTATCTCTCTGTGGTTTTAACATGCATTTCCACAGTGCAGAATGATGTTGAGTATCTTGTCATGTGTTTGCTTTTTTTTTGATAAATTGCATGTTCAAATCTTCTGCTCATTTAAAAAATACAGTTGTTTGTTTCCTTTTTCTGAGCTTAAAGTGAAAAGTGAAATGGCTTAGTCATGTCCAACTTTGTGACGCCATGGACTGTAGCCTACCAGGCTTCTCAGTCCATGGGATTTTCTAGGCAAGAGTACTGGAGTGGGTTGCCATTTCCTTCTCCAGGGGATCTTCCCGACCCAGGGATTGAACCTAGGTCTCCCCCATTGCAGGCAGACACTTTACCCTCTGAGCCACCAGGGAAGCCCATTACTGATCTTAGGGAGTTATTAATATATTGCGGAATCAGTTCTTTATCAGATATGTGATTTACAAGCATTTTCTTCTGCTCTGTGACTTATCTCTTTATTTTTTAACAGCGTCCTTTGAACAATGTTTCTTAATTTTGATGCAGTCCAATATCAATTTTATATATGATATTCTTTTGCTGCTGAATGTAAAAAAACTCTGCCTAACCTGAGATAACAAAGATTTTCTCCTGTGTTTTCTTCTAGAAATTTTGTAATTTTAGTTTTTATGGCTAAATCTCCAATCCGTTTTGACTTACTGTTTGTGGAAGTGGAAGGATTGGACTGGAATTATTTTTTGCATAAGAATATCCAATTGTTTAATCTCTGCTAGTTAAAAACATTATATTTTCTTTCCTGAATTAACTTTACACTTATGTAAAAAAAAAATCAATTGACTTTATCGATGTGAGTTTTTTTCTGGACTCCCCCTTTTTTTCTATTGACATTATTGTCTATCTTGACACCAATATCATAGTATTGTAATTATTCTATTCTGTTCCACTGATCTATTTATCTATCTTCATGCCAATAACACAGTATCTTAATTACTGCAGCTTTATAATAAATATCAAAATAAGGTAGTGTGAAATCTTTACTCCTATTTTTCAAAATTATTTTTATTTCCCTAGGTTTTTTATATTTCCAAGTGAATTTTAGCATCAGTTTGCCAAATTATACAAAAAGGATTCTGACTGGGAATCTGTTTTTTTCCCACAGATTACTTTGGGGAAAATTTGATATATTTGCTATGTTGATTCATCTTACCCACGAAACTGGCAAATTACTCCATTTATTTAGGTCTTTCATTTTTCTAAGCAATGTTTTATAGTTTGAAGTGTGAAATTTTTAATCATGTTTTCCAGATTTTCCCCTAGGAATTTAACATTTTAATGCTATTGTAAATGGAATTTTAAAAAATATCAATAGTGAATCATTCATTAGTAGTATTCAGTAATAACAGATTGTTGTATGTTGATCTCACATCCTACAACCTTCCTAAAGTAACTTATTAGTTCTTTGGGGTTTTGTTTTTTTTCTTTTTGCAGATTTTGTAAGATTTTCTACATAGATGATAATGTCATCGATGTTTACTTCTTTTCTAATTGTAATGCCATTTCTTTCTTTTTCTTGCCTTACTGATTGATCTGGTTAGAACCTCCATGGATGATACTGAATAGAAGTGGTGAGTGAACATCCTTATCTTGTTTCTAATCTTCAGAGGAACATATTCAGTCCTTTGTCATACCTATGAGGGTAGCTACAAATTTTGGATAACCTTTATCAAGTAGAGGAATTCCCTCAATGCCTAGTTTGCTGACTTGCCAATTACACATATATTAGACCACTTGAAGTTGTCCCAGGGCGCACAAATACTGTATATTGTTTCCAGTCTGTCTTCTTTCCAAATTTCATTATATTTGCTTTTTATTGTTACATCTTCAAATTCACTAATCTTTTCCTCTGCAATGTCTAATCTATTTTAATCCAAGAATGGGAAAGACTAGAGATCTCTTCAAGAAAATTAGAGATACCAAGGGAACATTTCATGCAAAGATGGGCTCAATAAAGGACAGAAATGGTAGGGACCTAACAGAAGCAGAAGATATTAAGAAGAGGTGGCAAGAATACACAGAAGAACTGTACAAAAAAAGATCTTCATGACCCAGATAATGGCAATGGTGTGATCACTCACCTAGAGCCAGACATTCTGGAATGTGAAGTCAAGTGGGCCTTAGAAAGCATCACTATGAACAAAGCTAGTGGAGGTGATGGAATTCCAGTTGAGCTGTTTCAAATCCTGAAAGATGATGCTATGAAAGTGCTGCACTCAATATGCCAGAAAATTTGGAAAACTCAGCAGGCCGCAGGACTGGAAAAGGTCAGTTTTCCTTCCAATCCCAAAGAAAGGCAATGCCAAAGAATGCTCAGACTACTGCACAATTGCACTCATCTGACACGCTAGTAAAGTGATGCTTAAAATTCTCCAAGCCAGGCTTCAGCAATATGTGTACCGTGAACTTCCAGATGTTCAAGCTGGATTTAGAAAAGGCAGAGGAACCAGAGATCAAATAGCCAACATCTGCTGGATCATGGAAAAAGCAAGAGAGTTCCAGAAAAACATCTATTTCTGCTTTATTGACTATGCCAAAGCCTTTGACTGTGTGGATCACAATAAACTATGGAAAATTCTGAAAGAGATGGGAATACCAGACCACCTGACCTGCCTCTTGAGAAACCTATATGCAGGTCAGGAAGCAACAGTTAGAACTGGACATGGAACAAGAGACTGGTTCCAAATAGGAAAAGGAGTACGTCAAGGCTGTATATTGTCACCCTGCTTATTTAACTTCTATGCAGAGTACATCATGCGAAATACTGGACTGAAAGAAACACAAGCTGGAATCAAGATTGCTGGGAGAAATATCAATAACCTCAGATACACAGATGATACCACCCTTATGGCAGAAAAGGAAGAAGAACTAAAAAGCCTCTTGATGAAAGTAAAAGAGGAGAGTGAAAAAGTTGGCTTAAAGCTCAACATTCAGAAAACTAAGATCATAGCATCTTGTCCCATCACTTCATGGCAAATAGATGGGGAAACAGTGGAAACAATGGCTGAATTTAATTTGGGGGGCTCCAAAATCACTGCAGATGGTGATTGCAGCCATGAAATTAAAAGATGCTTACTCCTTGGAAGGAAAGTTATGACCAACCTAGGCAGCATATTAAAAAGCAGAGACATTACTTTTCCAACAAAGGTCCGTCTAGTCAAGGCTATGGTTTTTCCAGTGGTCATGTATGGATGTGAGAGTTGGACTATAGAGAAAGCTGAGCACTGAAGAATTGATGCTTTTGAACTGTGGTGTTTGAGAAGACTCTTGAGAGTCCCTTGGACTGTAAGGATATTCAACCAGTCCATCCTAAAGGAGATCAGTCCTGGGTGTTCATTGGAGGGACTGATGTTGCAGCTGAAACTCCAATCCTTTGGCCACCTGATGGGAAGAGCTGACTCATTTGAAAAGACCTTGATGCTGGGAAAGACTGAGGGCAGGAGGAGAAGGGGGATGACAGAGGATGAGATGGTTGGATGGCATCACTGACTCGATGGACATGAGTTTGGGTGGATTCCGGGAGTTGGTGATGGACAGGGAGGCCTGGCGTGCTGCGATTTATGGGGTCGCAAAGAGTCGGACACGACTGAGCGACTGAACTGAACTGAACTGCGTTTCTAGTCTTAAATACAGTAGTCTTCATAGAATTTCAGTTTGTATATCGATTTTTAAAATGTATTTATTTATTTGGCTGCACTGGGTCTTAGTTGTGGCACATGGGATATTTAGTTATGTCATGCAAACTCTTAGTTGTGGTATGTGGTATATGGGTAAAAATTTCCTGTTGCTCTGCATGCCTCATAATCTAGATTGCATACCAGACACTGTGAATTATACCCTGTGCGGTGCTTCCTATTTTCTTCTTCCTAGAACTAGTCTTGAACCCTATTCTGGAGCATAGTTAAATTACCTGAAAATGGTTCAGTCTTTTCAAGTTTGCTTTAAAGGTTTGTTAGGCAGAAGCAGGGGTTTCCCTGGTGGCTCAGTGGCAAAGATTCTGCCTGCAATGCAGGAGCCGCAGGAGGCACGACTTTGATCCCTGGGTTGGGAAGAACCCGTGGAGGAGGGCATGGCAACCCAGTCCAGTATTCTTGCCTTGGAGAATCCCATGGACAGAGGGGCCTTGTGGGCTACAGTCCATGGGGTTGCAAAGAGCTGGACATCACTGAAGAGACTTAACACACACACACACACATAGGCAGAACCAGAGAGAATGGAGCCCAGGTCTGATTTCACCTCATCACCAAGGCAAACACTTTTGGAACCTCCACCTACAGCTCCACTGATTATGCCTCTTTCGCTCTGGTCTTGTGTGATCTCTGGCAAGCGGTTAGTTTCATCTCTTGGGTGTTTCTTCCCGCAGCCTCAGGAGTTTCCACATACACATTTGCTGATAGGCTGTCAGAGGAAGCCTAAGGGAATATCCTCAGGATACTTCTGGAGACTTTCGTCATATGACTCCCTCCTCTCCCACCAACTCCAGCCACCTTGGTCTCCCCAGACCCTCAGCTCTGTCTCGTCAACTCAGGGAGACCACTGGGATCTACCTGGGTTTCCCTTCCTGGCCCACCCTTGGGAACCCTCCTGTAGGGCTGGGGGAGTTAGACAGCCCCTGGCTTATATCTCATCTCTCAAGGATCACTGTCCTTTCCTACTTGATGTTCAACGTCTTTCAAAGTCTTATTTCATATGCACTGCCTTTGTTACCAGCTATTTTAGACAAAAGGGCAAATCTGGCCCTTGTTACTCCATCTTGTCTGCCCTGCTTTTAAAACCTTTGCCTTAAATCAAAAGCCATCAGGTTCAGATGCCTCTTTTTTAGAGCCTCTTCCCTGTCTAGTTTAGCAATTAGTCTGAGCAAGCAGCCAGGCTCTGTGATTAAGAGCAGAAACACTGAGGTTGCACAGCCTAAAGTTTGATATTATTTTATTCTTAATGGTGTGACCTTGAGCAAGTTACTCACTCTCTTCAAGCCCTAGTCTCCTCCTTTATAGTCAGGGAAAGTACCATGACGGTTACTTTTATGTGTCAGCCTGGCTATGGTGCTCAGGTGTTTGGTCAAACATTAGTCTAGATGTTGCTTTGAGGATATTTTGAAATATGATTAACACAATCGGTTAACTTGAAAGGGAGATTACGCTTTATAATGTGGGTGGGCCTCATCCAATCAGTTGAAGCAAACATTGAGGTTTCTGGAAGAAGAAATTTGCCTCAAGACCCTAACACACAAATCTTTCCAGGATTTCTGTCCTTCCAGCCTGCCCTGTGGATTTTGGACTCAAGACTGCAAAGTAACTGTTGCTTGAGCTTCCAGCCTAACCTACCAGCTTCCCAGTAAATGTTGTATTTACTTGTCTCCACAACCATGAGCCAATTCCTTCAATGAATCTAAGCAGGACACCTGTTGTTGATCAATTCTTTTGTTCTCTGTATCTTTCCCATATTCCCCCATCATGTAATTGTGTTTTTGTTTGTATATTTATATTTATTTGGCTGTGCTGGATATTAGCTGAGGCATGCAGGATCTTTAGTAGAGACATGCAAACTCTTAGTTGTGGCATGTGGGATCTAGTTCTCCAACCAGGGTTTGAATCTGGGCCCTCTGCATTAGAAGCATTGAATCTTAGCTACTGGACTACCAGGAAAGTTTCCCCATGTATTTGTTTTTAAAATACACTTTGCCCACATCTCAGGTATGTGTGTGATTTCACTTTATCATCACAGAGGGCTAATTTCCATAAGCTGTGATGCATAAGGCAATATAAGTAGTCATGTATGGATGTGAGAGTTGGTCCATAAAGAAAGCTGAGCGCCGAAGAACTGATGCTTTTGAACTATGGTGCTGGAGAATACTCTTGAGAGTCCCTTGGACAGCAAGAAGATCAAATCTGTCAATCCTAAAGGAAATTAACTCTGAATATTCATTTCAAGGACTGGTGCTGAAGCTGAAGTTCCAAAACTCTGGTCACCTGATGAGAAGATCTGACTCATTGGAAAAGACCCTGATGCTGGGAAGGATTGAGAGCAAGAGAAGGGGGTGACAGAGGACAAGATGGTTGGATGGCATCATTGACTCAACAGACATGCATTTGAGCAAACTCTGGGAGATCGTGAAGGACAGGGAAGCCCGGGGTGTTGTAGTTCACGGGGTCGTGAAGAGTCGAACACGACTTAGAGACTGAAAAACAAAATAAGGCAACATTTCAGAATGAAATAAATCTTCTCCGAAAGTACATCGATTCAGATATTAAACAAATACATGGATGCAGCTTCAGCAGTGGAGGCCTGTTGGGCAACAGCCTGACACTATTTTCCTCCCAAGTTTTTGCCCTGAATTCCTGTGAAGGGCTCCCCTAAAATTCCCTTCCATTCCACTTCCTCCCTTCACAGAGACAGCCACTGGGGCCATGACAAACTCAAGAGTCAGAGTCAGGAAACTGAAGTTGGGAGAACCCAGGCATTGGCAGAGTGAGGCTGGACTCGTAACCTGAAGGAAAGCTCAAACTCCCAATCTTTATGCTGAAAAATCCAGGGCAGTCGATAAACATCAGCTTGATGCACACTTAGCAAAGTGGGATGAAACTGACTTTCTACTGTGGGCCCTGGAGGATTCAGAGACTAAGAGGCATCTTTTAAATCAGGAGAATATCCTTTTGCTGAAAATATTTGAATATTTCTTCCTCTTACAGTACCATTTATACCAGCAATCCCCAACCTCTGTGATCTAATGCCTGATGATCTGAGGTGGAGCTGATATAATAATAAAAGAAATAAAGTGCACAATAAATGAAATACTCTTGAACCATCCCGAAACCATTCCTCTTCCATGGAAAAATTGTCTTCCAGGAAACCAATTCCTGGTGCAGAAAAGGTTGGGGACAGCTCATACACCACCATCATAGCATTAAGGCCTGGTGTTTCTGGCAATGTGTTTTCACTATTACACATCTATACAGAGTTCACATGGGATTTGAAATCAGGCAGAACATCTGTGCGGACCTTCACTCTATCAACCTCTTTGCTCGGGTCCATGTATGCATTAACAGTTATAGAAAAAGTAACTTAAATAATGGATGAGCTCTTTCCACTTCTCATAGACAGAGAGATTTAAGCAACAGAAGAAAAGACAATCGTATTTATCTAAGTACCCACATATAATATGTGGCAAAGAGGAATAAATGGAGAATAATAGGAACACATGAGATATTTTAATTTATCCAGTGTTCTTTTTCTTTTTGCAGTGGACTTAAACTGAAATGCGTAAGTCAAAGCAGACAGAGTTTTAAGTCCTATGATATTTGGACATGTAACGATTTTAGTCAGATAAAAATTTAAATTTCTTGTTTTGGAAAGAGATAAGACAATGGGATAAAGAAAAGAGACACTCCTGTCCTCCGAGGATGAATTTTTAAATGGTGCTTCATTTGCTCATTGAACCTTTGAGATTTGATTAATGCTATGGAACTGGCACAAATAAACACTAAATGAGGTATTTTTGAATAAATGTAACATTGAAAGCTCTGGTCGAGGGAACTATACTGTAAATCATTTCGTAAATCTCCTTTCTCTGAAACTTTGGACTTTATGCTTTTATTGGCTTTTTCTTGCCAGTTTTTAGTCTCCTTCATTGAGTCATTATGACTGTTCAAAAGAAAGCCAGAATTCATGCAAAAGCATATAAAAGAGACTCGATTAGTTTTGAAATTATAGACACTCCAGGAAACAGTGAAGTTAGCACACCTGGTATAAAACATACTTGGAGCACTTTCATATTTAATGAAAAATATATTCCACCGAGTGTTAACCCTGAACAACATGACCTAGAAATCCATTAATAGTTTTGCAGCTTATTGGAAGACTGAGATTTTACTATTCCCACTCTAGCTGAGCATTATATGAAAATGCTTATAAATCTCAACAACTCACCCTGAAGTCTGCCAAATTACTCCCCCCTCCCATCAGTGGAATGTACCATCACATGAAAATATAAAAATTTCAGCAATGTCTACAGAGACACTCTAAATTACTCAGGCATTAAATCATCTAATATGCGATGGGTCTATGACCACGATGGGAAGAGTCCCTGAAGGGGACAAAATATTTATTTAAAGGGCCAATGGATCACAGGACACATTGTGGGTTTGTAATATGTTCAGTAAATCGTTATGTTCCCACTTCAGGGAGAGAGAAGTCCGCTATTTCCTCTGAACTGAATTTTGGTTGTTCAACAAAACCAAGTATTATCCTATATGAAGAAATAAGCTCACAAATAGTGATACAGACTGTGGGTTTCTCCCTCCTCCCTGTGAAACTTCTCTGGAATTTCCTGCCTCTCTTTTATGCAAGAGATTTCTTTTTTCCATTCTTCTGAGGCTGATTGGCTTGTATCATTGTGAAACATAGATTTTTCTTTCAAAATATCAGATTGAAAAATTCTCAGCCTGGCGTTGTCTCATAAAGATTATGCTCTGATTAAAACCAGACCTGGCTTGTAGATCTGCTTTCATTTTTTTCCCCCTGAAACACAAACAAGAGAAATTTTAATAAAAACATTCCACTTCCCACCAGAGACGCTGGGAATGGTAATCCAGGTATTACCCTATCTGCAAATATGCATCCAACACGCAGGGCCTGCATGGAAGTATTTTAAAGGCTTAACCCAAGATTTTCATATTAAGAATGGAATGTAGTATCTTTTGATTCCTTAAATCCCCAATTTTGAAGAAAGGCACCTTTTAAAATGATCTGAGCGATGGCCTGGGACTGTTAACAGGTATTCTTAACAATATAATGAACTCACCTGTTTCCTTTTCCCAGTGCTTTTTAAAAGTGAGGAGACAGAACCCAAAGATGCCTGAGAAAAGATGTTCACTGCAGTGTTGTTTATAACAGCTGCCAGCTGCATGTATTCTGACTGCCTATCAAAGCTGACTTGGGGAGGGATGCTAATGGAGGGGCTAAGAGCAGAAGCACTGGAAACCAGCTCTGCTTGCTTATGGATTCTGGTGCCACTACCTACTAATCCTGCGACCTTGGACAAGTTACTTAAACCTTAGTTTTCTCCTCTGTAAAACTGGGATAATAACAAGAGCTAATTCTTAAGATCGACGTGAAGCCTGAGATAATAGTTGCTAGTATCCGTAGGACCTACAACAGTGCGTGGTACATAATAGGTTCTCAATAAATATGTATTGAATAAATACAAAGGGGTTGCAAGAGTGCCCAGCGAATAGTGGGCACTATGAATCTTTGTGACCCCATGAATCGCAGCACGCCAGGCCTCCCTGTCCATCAACAACTCCCGGAGTTCACTCAGACTCACGTCCATCGAGTCAGTGATGCCATCCAGCCATCTCATCCTCTGTCGTCCCCTTCTCCTCCTGCCCCCAATCCCTCCCAGCATCAGAGTCTTTTCCAATGAGTCAACTCTTCTCACGAGGTGGCCAAAGTACTGGAGTTTCAGCTTTAGCATCATTCCTTCCAAAGAAACCCCAGGGCTGATCTCCTTCAGAATGGACTGGTTAGATGTCCTTGCAGTCCAAGGGACTCTCAAGAGTCTTCACCAACACCACAGTTCAAAAGCGTCAATTCTTCAGCATTCAGCTTTCTTCACAGTCCAACTCTCACATCCATACACGAGCACTGGAAAAACCATAGCCTTGACTAGACGGACCTTTGTGGGCAAGGTAATGTCTCTGTTTTTTAATATGCTATCTAGGTTGGTCATAACTTTTCTTCCAAGGAGTAAGCGTCTTAATTTCATGGCTGCAAACACCATCTGCAGTGATTTTGGAGCCCCCAAAAATAAAGTCTGACACTGTTTCCACTGTTTCCCCATCTACTTCCCATGAAGTGAGGGGACAAGATGCCATGATCTTCTTTTTCTGAATGTTGAGCTTTAAGCCCACTTTTCCACTCTCCTCTTTCACTTTCATCAAGAGGCTCTTTAGTTCCTCTTCACTTTCTGCCATAAGGGTGGTGTCATCTGCGTATCTGAGGTTATTGATATTTCTCCTGGCAATCTTGATTCCAGCTTGTGCTTCTTCCAGCCCCGTGTTTCTCATGATGTACTCTGCATAGAAGTTAAATAAGCAGGGAGAAGGCAATGGCAACCCACTCCTGTACTCTTGCCTGGGAAATCCCAAGAATGGAGGAGCCTGGTGGGCTACGGTCCATGGGGTCGCAAAGAGTCGGACACGACTGAGTGACTTCACTAAGCAGGGTGACAATATACAGCCTCAACATACTCTTTTTCCTATTTGGAACCAGTCTGTTATTCCATGTCCAGTTCTAACTGTTGCTTCCTGACCTGCATACAGATTTCTCAAGAGGCAGGTCAGGTGCTCTGGTATTCCTATCTCTCTCAGAATTTTCCATAGTTTATTGTGATCCAGACAGTCAAAGGCTTTGGCATAGTCAATAAAGCAGAAATAGATGTTTTTCTGGAACTCTCTTGTTCTTTCCATGATCCAGTGGATGTTGGCAGTCTCATGTGCACATTCACACACAGGACCATCTCTGGAAGCATCTTCAGGCATGGGGATGTTGACCTTCCTTTGCACCCTGTTTTTGGATTGTTGGACCAGCCTAGGTGACTTTTCTGGGAAGCAGATTCTGAGCTGAGACTCTTGTATACAGAACATCTATTAGGAGGCATGCCTTTGGAAGGGAGTGGGGGAAGCAGGACTGGAGGGAGGCAGAAGTCCATCTGCGATGGAGTCCCAGCAAAGCCAATCCTGAGGGGTAGGGAGAGTCAGAAGCTGGATGGCCCCTCAGAGCCTGCCCCAAGATGGGAGGAGGGGCCAGGCCATCATATCGTCATCTATCAGGCACCAGACGCTGGCTGATCCTCAAAGGAAGTGGACCTGGGGTGAGGCAGTTTTCTTCAGCAGAGGCAATCCCTGAGGAGAGTGATGGTAAGGGACTTCTGGCACATTGCCAGCAGCTGGGGGAGAAGTTTCTCCTTCTTGAAGGGGGGATCGGACAGCACAGAACAGTATCCACAACACTAGCTGTTCCTTTAATAAGTGAATGACGTGAGGACAGGGATTTAATTTCCAATCGCAATAGTTTGCGGTGACTTACGGGGTGCCTGAGGGCTATTGTACTTCACACTCCACACCAACCTGCCAAAAGTACCAGAAGTTTTAACAGTTGATTGAGGGATGGTCTAAGAGGTGCTTCTGGGAGAAATTTGTGTGTACTCACTGCCTTAAGAGGTTACTCAATAATTGTTTATTATAGACCAATAATTCAGACACACGTGAATTAACTAGCAGAGAATAAGACACTGAAACTGTCCAGTTTTCCTATCTTAGCCCTTGTTAATATCAGCATGATGGACCTCCCTGGCTGTCCAGCGGTCAAGACACTGCACTCCCGATGCAGGGGGCACAGGTTCGATCCCTGGCTGGGGAACTAAGATCCTGCATGCTGTACAGCATGGCCAAAGTAAGTAAATATCAGCATGAGTTTGGGAGAGAGTCTCTGGACGGCCAAAGGAGCATGTAGAGCTGTGTTCACCAAAATGGGATATAGGTGCTCCAGGGGGTACAAAAGACCCTGGCCTTCTCTTTATAGTAGGGACGTTTGTTATGGAGAGGAAATTTGAGAAGTTTTACAGATACCTACTTTTGTCTTTAAAAAAGGAAAAGCAAGGAAGAAGAAAAGATTTCCTCAATATTTAATAAACAGAGATTGGCCCCTGATTCAGTTCACAAGCTAGACTGCCTCATTTCTAGCCTATTAGAAAACAGAGCTCTAATTCCACAGTAGGAAAGGTAAGGACAAAGCTGTTCTTGCTTTCAGCAGCTTATAACACTTGCAGTGGGCTCCTCAATGAACTGGAATGCCAAATAATATCATTTATGATGCTGAAGCTGAAACTCCAGTACTTTGGCCACCTCATGCGAAGAGTTGACTCATTGGAAAAGACTCTGATGCTGGGAGGGATTAGGGGCAGGAGGAGAAGGGGACGACAGAGGATGAGATGACTGGATGGCATCTCCGACCCGATGGACATGAATCTGAGTGAACTCCGGGAGTTAATGATGGACAGGGAGGCCTGGTGTGCTGCAATTCATGGGGTCGCAAAGAGTTGGACATGACTGAGTGACTGAACTGAACTGAACTGACTGAAACAAATCTTCACAAAATTATGATATGGCATTGGCTGCTGACTGTTTTGGTGACATGGTACTCTGGATGGAATCCTGGAGCAGAAAAAGGGCACTGATGGAAGAACCTTGGAAATTCAAATAAAGTCTGTAGTTGATAATACTTCATTAATGCTAATGTTTTAGTTTTGATGAATTTACTCTGTTTATATTAGATGTTCACACTAAGGGAAGCTGCATGAAGGGTAATGGGAATTCTTCATTCTATCTTAGTGATCCTTCTGTAACTCTAAAATTCTCTTTAAAAGTTCTTACACAAAAGCTATTTGAAGTATAGCTTTTTACATCTATTATTGTTAACAGTAAACAATGACCTAAATGGACATCATTCCTTAATGCAGGAGACCTGGGTTCTATCCCTCAGTCAGGAAGATCCCCTGGAGAAGGGAATGGCAACCCATTCTATTATTCTTGCCTGGAGAATTCCATAGACAGAGGAGCCTGGAGGGCTACAGTCCATGGGGTTGCAAACAGTTGGACACAACTGAGCGACAAACACTTGCTATAGTAGAAGATGATAAAAACAAAATTATCATGGTTAGCAAACTATCTGAAATGAAAATGTCAGAATATATTTAAAACAACAACAACAACAACAACAAACAACCAAGTTTCTGGTTTTGTAGAATTGTGTGATTCTCCACCCAGGGTTTTTAAATAATGTCCTGAATTGTTATATATATTTAGAAGCCACTTTTGAGATTTCTTACCTAATAGCAAATATGCCATTGGAGAAACTGCAATAGAGAAATAATTTACATAAAGCAATGATGAAAAATGAAATCATTCTCTTTAGTTGGAAAACTCTTTAGAAGACAGAAGCAGAGTGTTAGGAGGAAAATTACAAACAGTGGGTTGACTGCCGAAAGAATGAAGGTGGAGAGACTTCTAACATGAGTCCATAACAGCTGCTGGCTTGTTTCTAATCAAAATTTTAAAATCTTATTTCAACTTTTTTCCTTTTAAAATTTTGTTTTAGTATTCGAAGTATATTCATAATGTGTTCATAATAAAATATAATATATAAATATAGATATTAATATTAAAATTTTTAAAGTGCAAATATTGGAAGCACATGCTCAAAAGGACTTTACTAATAGGGGTGCATGATCTACAGTCTTGGGTAGAGGATAGCTAATGAGAAACAACCAAGAAAACAGGTTGGTTTAGTTCCTTAAAAAAAATTTATTAGGGAAAAAAAATGTTCCCCACCATATACATAGCATATCAATTCTAGGTGTGCCTTGGTCCTCTTGTGCCAAGTAAGCAAAATTAGAATGCTAATTACCTAAGTGTTTTTACAGTTGTTTTGGCTAATATAATCTGTTTGTCTTTGGTTAAAAGTAACATGTGAGGAGTACAGTCCCAGAGACTGTGATTCCAAAGGAGAACAAGCATCAGCCCAGGAAATGTAGACAGGAAGTACCCTGTTAAGAAGTAACTGCTCACCTGTGGAGATGAAGACAGTAAGATCTGAGAGTTAAACAGCTTGCTGGTGCTATGTAGGTGGGTCCCTAAACAGAGCCAGGACTGGGACCATCCAGACTCATCTTCTCCCCATCCAGGGCACCTCTTCGGGTACGCCTTGCACCTGAAGCGACAATCTGGTGCGGGCCCAGTTTTGTATTTCCAGGTTGGAGGAAAGCAAATGGATTTAAAGCTTCAGCTAGAAATCACTCTTCACTTGCAAAGAAAATCCTTTGAATTTTCTGGTGAGACTCATGGCCACAGGCTTTATAGAGCTAAAGACAAAAGGTCATTGTTGGGTTTGCTGGCGTCACCATGTTGCTAGGAGAGCGTCTGTGATGGAATGTCCCAAGCAACAGGAGCCAGGATCCTCCACACAGCCCCGCTGTAGGCAAAGGACACGGCGTCTGTGCACAGGGAGAGAGATCAGGCACCCCAAGGGCAAGGCCAGAGCACCCAGTCCTCCTGGACTTCTTGGGAGAGGACTGAAGACTAGCACAAAAGTCCTCATACCACATCGTTTCTTAATGATTTTAAGAAATAAACATACGTTAAAATTTCAAATTTTATTTTGCTTCGTGGTACCCAAACCTGCTCACTTCTTCTGGACAACAAGTTATAACAAACAGCAGTAAAATGAGCCTGAAATGGATATGAACTCATTTTGCTGGGAATAGGCAATGACCTGGCCCCACGTTTGACTTGCCAGCCCTGGAACCTCTCCAAGCATGTGGTGTAAGGATGGGGTATTGGCCCAACCACCTCACAGGTCAGGTCAGCGAGCATAGGAGGACGAGGAGGATGCAGATGAAGGGAACAGATGCTCTGCAGGGAACAGGGTGCTAAACGCTGTGCTGAAATGCTCGGCACAGACCCATCTCTTTCAAGAACCAGGATTCCAACTGCCACACGCTTTCTTCCCTTTGTTATTTACATCCTAGAAAATATGCCTCCAAGGGTAATGTGTGCTCATATATATGTATGTATTTTCAGAGTGAGAGAAAACAGAAAGAATAAAAGATTTTTGACTCACTAGCTAACATTTTTGAAATGTTTGAAAACTGCTTTTGGGAAAGCAATATAGCTTTTGCTTAGAAATAGAAATACAGCACATTTTCATTTAAAAATATCCCTGCATTTTTTTTATGGGGGGTGGGGCGTGTTTCATAAACCTCTTAAAACTGAGCATGGTTGTCAATTCTGAAGTCTTCCTGCTAAGCATTAACGGGAGGCTGTGTCACCTGTGACCAGGGCTAAGGGCATAGCCCCGGGCTCCCACCCCTGCTTCTGAGTCCCCAGCACAGGGTCAGAGTAGGGGAAAGGTATGATGCTGGCTGAGGTAGACTCTAACCTTGGGTAAAAATGGGAGAGAGAAAAAAAAGCAGCCAGGGAGGATTCTGGGAGGTTAGATTGATGGGGAAATCTTCCACTTCAAAAGCTCAGAGTGCCCCACAAGACTCAGGCTGGCCCAGCACCGGGGACGGATTAGGGTCTCCAGCCCTCCATGCCAGCTGCCAGTCCTTGCGTAGTGATGCTCTGGCTAAAGCTGAGTGGGTGGAGATGCCTCTGGCAGAACCTGGACCCATCCTCAGCAGAAGCTACTCACTAGGATGATCTGCTCTCGTGTAGACTATCTGCATGTCATGGCTGCCACAGGGAATGGGCACATTTATACCATTGCTGGGACCATGCTGAGGGGTGGTGAGGGATGCTCCGGGTGCCCAGGTGCCCAAGGCCCTAGGGATCAGTTTATTGATACACTGACAACTGGCACAGAGGTTGGGAAGCTCTAGTTCACAGTGCAGCCCCATCTCTGAGGATGAAAGCCTTTGTCCCTCATTGAAGGATAGGGAAGGGCAGGCATCTTCAGGGTGGCCCTGAGGTCATGGTGCCAATGTCTCTTCCTGCAGTGGGAAAGCAGAGGTGGTGCAAGGCCTGAAGAAGAAGACGGTGGTTCTGTGAGGGCCTGGGAATCTCTGGCAGGTGCCTCAAGTGGAAGGGGGCACTCCGGTGCCTGCCCTGTGCCAGGGGAGATGTGGAGGGTTGCTCTTAGAACCCTTAGCTCCTATATTCTGCACCTTTCCTCCCCCTGTGAGGGGAGAGGGCCATGGGCAGAGCTTGGATCCTAGAACTGGGATCTGGAAAAAGAGGGTTGGGAGTTTCTGCCTCTCCTGTGGTCCTGCCTACAGCTATCCTCTGCTGATCTCTGAGGACGATGCCCCAGGCGAGGAGCGTGATGGGGTTTGTGTTTGATAAGGAGAAAGTGAAGGATTATCAGTGGGCCCATCCATAGAGGGAAAACGCAGCAAATGCTTCATAAGGGAGGTTATCTCCTTTCCTAGTGTATGGTTTTCTAACTTAATAAAACATTTTTTTCTGTACTCCCGGTTTTCCAATCCTGAACTCTTGTTTTGTTTCTCTGGGATCTCACCCTGACTTATGACTAATACACCATCCATGAGCTAACAGTTTGCAAATGGATATATTCAGCCAAGTTTCTTCTCCCGAATTTCAGAAGTGTACCTAATTCCCTACTGGTCATTATGCTTAGATGCCTAGTGGGTACCTGAGACTTCCTCATGTGTAGTTTGGCAAAGAGGAAGTCATTCCATTCACGTACTGCAAGTAATCTCCTGTTTACCAAAAGCTTTGGAATTAAGAGCGTTTCGTGCTCGTAGCTCAAAGAAGGAACGTGGTTTTAATTTATGATTGTTTTAGTAATTTCTGCCAGACTAAACAATATAATTCTATTCTTGTTTCCAGAGTTTTACCAATGTGAAGCATACTTTATTAGACATTTTTAATACTAATTGAGTCTCCAAATAATGGTGTGGGCGGTCATGACCATGTGTCATAGCTGCAGACAGACAACTTAAGCCAGAAGACAGCTTGCTGCAACGTTTTTCTGAGGTCTTCAGAAACACCTTCTTTCCAGTTCAGCTCAGGTGATCTTTTGTTGTTGTTTAGTAGCTAAGCTGTGTCCAACTCTTTCGCTACCCTATGGATTGTAGCCCGTCAAGCTCCTCTGTCTATGGAATTTCCTAAGCAAGAATACTGGAGTGAGTTGCCATTCTGTGATCTTTGGCATCGGATAATTTTTCTCACCTCCTAACTTTGTCCCTATCATTTATTTTACCTTTTTTAAAAATTGAAAGGTAGTTGATTAACAATGTTGTATTAGTCCCAGGTATATAGTAAAATGATTCAGTTTTAGATTCTTTTCCATTATAGGTTCTTTTTAGATTCTCTTCCATTATGGCTTATTAAAATATACTGAATATAGTTCCCTATGCTATACAGTAGGACCTTGTTGGTTTTCTATTTTATATATGGTAATATATATCTTTTTAATCCCAAACTTCTAATTTATAGATACCCCACGACCCTGCCCTTTCCCCTTTGGTAACTGTAAGTTTGTTTTCTATGTCTGTGAGTCTATTTTCTATTTTATAAATAAGTTCATTTGTATCATTTTTTTAGATTCCCCATATAAGTGCTATAATGTGTCATTTGCCCCTACCATTTCTAATAAAACCTGAATTACTTCCAGATTTCATAACCAACAAGACGGTACCAGGTTTGGGATGCAGCTGAACAGGGATGACCAGAAAGATCCATTAGTAGAGATTCAGTCAGCAGATCCTACAGCTCCTAGCATCCAGAGCTGCTGGGTACAGGTGGGGACCAGGGCTCCGGTGGGAGAAGCAGAGCCCAGGAGCCTTGGCATCAGGCCTGGGAAGCAAGACCCCAAGGCCAGGAAGCTGCACAGTGAAGATGCAGCTGAGTAGAAACCAAAGGGCATGAGAGGCAGGGCTGGGAAAAGCCTGGAGTGCCTGCGAATGGGTGGAGCTGGAGACTAAGCTTGTTGCCAGTACACCTCTTCCTCTGCAGCTAAATCGAGTCCCACCTTGAAGGCTGGCTGGTCCCAGAGCTCAGCCAGCCCCATAGCCGGAGCAACATGTGGATGACACACGTGGCAGTGGTTCGGGGGGAGGCATGAGGCAGTTCTTGGTGATGGTTGTAAGCATCCTCATTACCCCCCAATGCTTATAACAGACGTATGACGTAGAGTAGGAACGCCCATATCAGATGCAGTGACGTATGACGTAACTGGGGACACCCGTATCACAGACTCAGTGATGTATGAGGTAGATGTAGGGACGCCCGTGTCACAGACGTAGTGACCTCTGATGTAACTGCGGGGACGCCCATATCACAGACGCAGTGACGTATGACATAACTGTAGGGACACTCGTATCGCAGATGTAGTGACGTATGACGTAGATGTAGGGACGCCTGTATCACAGATACAGTGACATATGAGGTAGCTGTGCAGACACCCGTATCACAGACACAGTGACGTATGAGGTAGCTGTGGGGAAGCCCGTGTCACAGACGTAATGACCTGTGATGTAACTGTGGGGATGCCCATATCACAGATGCAATGACGTATGATGTAGATGCAGGGATGCCCGTGTCACAGACTAGTGACGTATGACGTAACTGTGCAGACGCCCGTATCACAGACACAGTGACGCCTGAGGTAGCTGTGGGGATGCCTGTGTCACAGACATAGTGACATATGACATAGATGTGGGGATGCCTGTGTCACAGATGTAGTGACTTGTGATGTAACTGTGGGGATGCCTGTATCACAGACACAGTGATGCCTGAGGTAGCTGTGGGGATGCCCGTATCACAGACGTAGTGACATAGCTGTGGGGACGCCCTAACACAGACGTAGTGACATAGCTGTGGGGACGCCCGTATCACAGATGTAGTGATGTACAATGTAGCTGTGGGGACGCCCTAACACAGATGTAGTGCCCTGTGATGTAGCTGTGGTGACTTCCATAACACAGCCAAAGTGACATGTGACGTGGCTGTGGTGACTCCTGTAACACAGACCAAGTGATATATGATGTAGGTGTGGGGACACCTGTAACAGACGTAGCAAGGTAGTGATGTAGACATAAGGACACCTGTGTCACCACATGCGAAGAATTCTAAGTGAACCAAGAAGAAGAAGGAAAGTCACACATAACTGGCACAGGTAAGGAAGAAGTAACACTCCATCAGGTGATGGGGAAGCAGTGGTATAGTGGGTGACATTTGGGGAGAGATGGAAATAAACTTCAAAGAAGGAAAGCAGGAAGGAATGGTCTTTGGAAGGCACGCTGCGATGAAGAGGTGTCGGTGGCTGAAGGGAACTGGTGTTGGGTGTCAGCCCCACAGGACTCGCCTGGTGGCCCAAGGGCTGAGCTGGGGGTGGAGGATGACCACTCTGTCCTCACCCACAACTCCCTCCAGGCTCAAAGGTGAGGAGCTCCAAATGAGAAAACTGGGAAGAAGGATACAGAAACACAGCACATGACGGGATGGTGGTTGGGTCCATCCACCAAATGCCACGGTGCCCCTGTGCACCCAGCACTGCACCAAGTCCAAGGGCCTGACAGGTAAGGATGGGCCTTACTCTCAAGGAGCTGATGCAGACATGGGAGGGGATGCAGACAGAGCTGCACCTGTGTGGATGGATGAGCCAGGATCCCAGCTGGCAGCGAGAAGGGAAGTTTATTCTTGCTGCAGTCTCTCTTTAGAGCATTTGGTGGGTGAAAACCAGGTGCCCATTACTCTCCTGGTATCATTTAGATATGAGAAATGTCCCAGTCACTTAAATCTCAAAGCATCACTTCATTTTAGTAATTAATGTGGCCAATCTCCTGTGATAATCAAAAGCATCACACTTCATTTCACCCGGAAAACTCCGCCTGCCTCTCCCCCTTGTATGGACTGCAGGGTGAGGTCAGCAGGAGCAAAGAGCCCCTACCCACCAGCATACCCCCAGCTGTGGTTCTGACTCCTTCTTCCAGTGGTGGGTGTCTGCTTGGCCCTCATCCTGCCCTCTGGAAACCCTGGGAGCCTTCTGCCCCTCAATGCTGAGGGCTAGCCAGCCCCCAGGTGGCTGCCTCTCCCGGTTGGCTGTCAGAGTGGCTGACCCGCCAGGCTCTCCCTCCAGATTCCATCAGACTTCAGCCCACTGTGTCCTCCAGCTTTGGGGACATGGTTTAAACCTCCACATGCTTCCAAAAGCCCCTGTATGTTGTTTTGAGGGACACATGCCATTCTTCCAGGTGGAACCCACAGGTTTGCTCTCTTCCTCCAAATTCTGTTCAGCAGTTCTTTACTTGGCCTTTTAGTTATCTTGTATAGCCTGGAGGTGGGTGGTGGACTGACAGTAGAAAACTGGTTTTCATAAGCATTCCTTGCAAATCTTGCAGTTCATTTTGGAATTTTTTTTAGCAAAGAAAATGGTTTTATTTCTGATATTGCACACACAGTTTATTACACATGACCCTGGTGATAAGTGTGAAACTGAAGAACTCACATGCACATTTTGGAATATTTTATCTATTGCTTGCGGCCTTACTAGAGACTGAGACTAAAAGTTCCAACGTAACATCCTTAGTGCATCTGTTTCTTCCCCCAGAGCATGGCATGTACAGAAAATAGTAGCATTTGTGAGGTACTCTAGAGTTCATGGATGTGCTATTGGTAGCTGAAGGGGACTGGCCAGGGGCTCCAGCTACTCTAGGCCCAATTGGACAGTTCAAGGGCACACCTAGGATCTATTTGCTCACACAATGTACTACTTCACATTGGTTGGGAAGCTGTGCACTAGGTTGCACATGAGGCCCAAAGTGATGCAGAAGAGTAAATGATTCATTTGAGCTGTATGGTGTGGTGATGCCTGAGCTGGGTTTTGGAGAATGAAAAGGAGTTCCCTAGGCAGCCAAGTAGGGTAGAGGCATTCTGAGTAACTCAGTAATTGGTGCAGCTAGAGAATTCAAGTGTGTGCTAGGTAGAAAGGGATGTGGTTGATCAAGAGTCTGGAGACTTCTATCCTGGGCAGTCCTTTCCCCCAAGACTGAGAGCCATTCTTGCAGCAGTTTCTGTCACTAAGCTTCATTCTTGGCTCCATGTTTTTTAAGGTCTTCTTTATAATTCACATCTAATGAATTTCCAGGTTATGCTGGTTTCACCTTTTAGCTCTTTTTTATGAGATCCCCTCCCCTCCTTCTCCATACCTGCTGCCATGGTCTTCCTTCTCTCACCTTGTAAAGCAGGACCTTCATCCCATCTCCCGTGCCCACCTGCCTCTCTCCCAATCCATTTTGTGCACTACAACCAGTGATGTGAAAATATCAAGGCAAGCTTAATCCCCACCCGCCCCCCCTGATCATTTTACATCTCATTCTGTGGGAATACCCTGCCTTGCCACAAGTCCATCCAGATCCACACATTCTAGAACCTTCTACCTGTGAGACTTCCCTGCCTACCTCTCCCCTCTCCCCTGGGCCCACTCTGCTCCAGCCACACCAGTGTCCTGGCTTGTCCTCAAATTGGCCAAGTACAGCTGCCTCAGGGCCTTTGCACGTGCTCTTCCCTATTCTTAGATAGCTTATTCCTCAGGGGTGTGTGTGTGTGTGTGTGTGAGCACATGCACATGCACATGCTCAGTCACTCAGTTGTGTCTGACTCTTTGTGATGCCATGGACTGCAGCTCACCAGTCTCCTCTGCCCGTGGGATTTTCCCAGCAAGAATACTGGAGTGGGTTGCCATTTCCTCCTCCAGGGGATCTTTCTCAGATAGTCAAAGCTTTCTCCTTTGACATCTTCAAAATCTCAAACACCACTTCATAAGAGACTATCTGTAAACAATAGCAACCCCACCTCGGACACCCCTACCCCCTCTGCCTACTTTATCTTCTTCCAGAGCATCAATTACCATGTGGCTGATGCACGTTTGATTATTAGAATGTGAGTCTGCGAAGGTAGAGCTTGGTCCTCTTCTCTGAAGCATCCCCAGTGCCTGGCTGGCAGGAGGCTCTTGATGGTAGTTCCGAATGATGGGCCAATAAAGAGAGATGGGAGGAGGTGGAGAATGTCTGACTCACTTCACATCCAAGGTTTCTCCAGCCTGGAAAAGTCATCTCCTTTGACACCAATCATTTATTGAAGATTGACTATACGTGGGCCTTTGTGCTAGGCATTTTACATGTATTATTTCAGTTAGTCTCTGTAATGACCTATGAAATATATACTATTTCTAGCCCCCTTTTTTAATATAATGTGGGTTTTGCAATAAATTAAAACCCACAGCAAACATTATCCTCAATGGTGAAAAATTGAAAGCATTTCCCCTAAAGTCAGGAACAAGACAAGGGTGCCCACTCTCACCACTACTATTCAACATAGTTCTGGAAGTTTTGGCCACAGCAATCAGAGTAGAAAAAGAAATAAAAGGAATAGAATTGGAAAAGAGGTAAAACTCTTACTGTTTGCAGATGACATGATCCTCTACATAGAATACCCTAAAGACTCCACCAGAAAATTACTAGAGCTAATCAATGAATATAGTCAAGTTGCAGGATATAAAATCAACACACAGAAATCCCTTGCATTCCTATACACTAATAATGAGAAAAAAGAAAGAGAAATTAAGGAAACAATTCCATTCACCATTGCAATGAAAAGAATAAAATATTAGGAATATATCTACCTAAAGAAACTAAAGACCTATATATAGAAAACTATAAAGCAGTGGTGAAAGAAGTCAAAGAGGACACTAATAGTTGGAGAAATATACCGTGTTCATGGATTGGAAGAATCAATATAGTGAAAATGAGTACACTACCCAAAGCAATCTACAGATTCAAAGCAATCCCTGTCAAGCTACCAACGGTATTTTTCACAGAGTTAAAACAAATAATTTCACAATTTATATGGAAATACAAAAAGCCTCAAATAGCCAAAGCAATCTTGAGAAAGAAGAATGGAACTGGAGGAATCAACCTGCCTAACTTCAGACTCTACTACAAAGCCACAGTCATCAAGACAGTATGGTACTGGCACAAAGACAGAAATACAGACCAATGGAACAAAATAGAAAGCCCAGAGATAAATCCATGCACCTATGGACACCTTATCTTTGACAAAGGAGGCAAGAATATACAATGGAGAAAGGACAATCTCTTTAACAAGTGGTGCTGGGAAAACTGGTCAACCACTTGTAAAAGAATGAAACTAGAACACTTTCTAACACCATACACAAAAGTAAACTCAAAATGGATTAAAGATCTAAACATAAGACCAGAAACTATAAAACTCCTAGAGGAAAACATAGGTAAAACACTCTCCGACATAAACCACAGCAGGATCCTCTATGACCTACCAAATAAAAGCAAAAATAAACAAATGTGACCTAATTAAAATTAAAAGCTTTGCACAACAAAGGAAGCAATAAGCAAGGTGAAAAGACAGCCTTCAGAATGGGAGAAAATAATAGCAAATGAAGCAACTGACAAAGAATTAATTTCAAAAATATACAAGCAACTCCTGCAGCTCAATTCCAGAAAAATAAACGACCAAATCAAAAAGTGGGCCAAAGAACTAAATAGACATTTCTCCAAAGAAGACATACAGATGGCTAACAAACACATGAAAAGATGCTCAACATCACTCATTATTAGAGAAATACAAATCAAGACCACAATGAGGTACCATTTCACGGCAGTCAGAATGGCTGCTATCCAAAAGTCTACAAGCAATAAATGCTGGAGAGGGTGTGGAGAAAAGGGAACTCTCTTACACTGTTGGTGGGAGTGCAAACTAGTACAGCCACTATGGAGAACAGTGTGGAGATTCCTTAAAAAACTGGAAATAGAACTGCCTTGTGACCCAGCAATCCCACTGCTGGGCATACACACTGAGGTAATCAGAATTGAAAGAGACACGTGTACCCCAATGTTCATTGCAGCACTGTTTATAATAGCCAGGACATGGAAGCAGCCTAGATGTCCATCAGCATATGAATGGATAAGAAAGCTGTGGTACATATACACAATGGAGTATTACTCAGCCATTAAAAAGAATACATTTGAATCAGCTCTAATGAGGTGGATGAAACTGGAGCCTATTATACAGAGTGAAGTAAGCCAGAAAGAAAAACACCAATACAGTATACTAACGCATATATATGGAATTGAGAAAGATGGTAATGATGACCCTGTATGCTAGACAGCAAAAAAGACACAGATGTATAGAAGAGTCTTTTGGACTCTGAGGGAGAGGGGGAGGGTGGGATGATTTGGGAGAATGGCATTGAAACATGTATAATATCATATATGAAACAAATTGCCAGTTCAGGTTCAATGCAGGATACAGGATGCTTGGGGCTGGTGCACTGGGATGACCCAGAGGGATGGTACGGGTAGGGAGGTGGGAGGGGGGTTCAGGACTGGGAACACGTGTACACCGGTGGCAGATTCATGTTGATGTATGGCAAAACCAATACAATATTGTAAAGTAATTAACCTCCAATTAAAATAAATAAATTTATATTAAAAAACAAAACATATAATAATGCATTCAAATATACAACAACATATACTTTAAATCCCATTCACTCCTGTAATTTGTTTACTTTTCCTGACCTTTTTCTGTGTACACATAAATGCGTATGCATAGGGCTGGGATTTTGTGTTTTTACCTGCTTGTTTTTTCCTTTACAAAAATGAGACCCTGCTACAGATATTATTATACAGATATTGTGATGTGTCTCAGAGATTTTTGTCATGAAAATTAACAAGATATATCTCACTTTTTCTCTTGGGTTCTTACAGAGGATACACCAGAATGCATTCAATTCATCCCCTATTGCTTCACATTCACATTGGGTTTTTGTTTTGGTTCTACTATATTGAAAATAATTCTGTTTACAAATAATAAATGCTGGAGAGGGTGTGGAGAAAAGGGAATCCTTCTGCACTGTTGGTGGGAACATAAGTTGGTGCAGCCACTATGGAGAATAGTATGGAGGTTCCTCAGAAAACTAAAAATAGAGTTACTATATGATTTAACAATCCCACTTTTGGGCATATACTGGAGAAAACTATAATTCGAAATGATACATGCACCCCAATGTTCATAGCAGCACTATTCACAATAGCCAAGGCATGGAAACAACCTAAATGTCCATCGACAGAGGAATAGATAAAGAAGATGTGGTGATATACACAATGGAATACTACTCAGCCACAAAAAAGAATAAAACAATGCCATTTGTGGCATCATTGATGTACTCAGATTATCATACTAAGTGAAGTAAGTCATAAAGAGAAAGACATACTATATGATATTACTTTTATGTGGAATCTAAAATATTACACAAAGAAACTCTCTATGAAACAGAAACTGACTGAGACATAGAGAATAGACTTGTTGTGGCCAAGGGGGAGGGGGTGGGGGAGGGATGGAGTAGGAGTTTGTGGTCAGAAGATGCAAGCTAGTATATATAGAATGGATAAACAACAAAGTCCTACTGTACAGCACAGGGAACTATATTCAGTATCCTGTGATAAACCATAATGGAAAAGAATATTTTAGAAAGAAATAACTGAATCACTTGGCTGTATAGTGGAAATTAACACAACATTATAAATAAATTTTTTTAAATCAAAAACAATTCTATAATAAAAATCTGTCTCCCTATATTTTCAATCAGGCTGAGGTAGGTTACTACGTATTAGGAGGGAGATTCTAGACAAAATTCCTAGGTCAGCAAATATCCATATACTAATGATATATTAGGCTTCCCCAGTGGCTCAGCGGTAAAGAATCTGCCTCCCAGTGCAGGAGACGTGGGTTTGATCTCTGGATTGGGAAGATCCCCTGGAGAAGGAAATGGCAACCAGTTCCAGTATTCCTGCCTGGGAAATCCCATGGACAGAGGAGCCTGGAGGGTTACCTTCCAAGGGTAAAAGAGTCAGACATGACTGAGCGACCGCTGCTGCTGCTGCTGCTAAGTTGCTTCAGTCGTGTCCGACTCTGTGCGACCCCATAGACGGCAGCCCACCAGGCTCCCCCGTCCTAAGCAACAACAAATTGATGTATTAGGATCTGGTCCTGTGGCTGTGGTCTCTGCAGCCGATGTAGCCAGTGCCTCATTCATCTCCTTCCACTCACCATCACCAGGCAGGCTGCCCTACCTCTGCCTGAGGCTTCCCAGGGCCACCAGAGCTTCTCTGTCTTTGTGTAAGCGATGGAACAAATACCCCAAAGCAGATTTCAATCAATGACCCACAGAAGCTAATGGACATGCACCTGTTGAAGGGTTAACTCTGTGTTTTGAGTTTTTCACTGGATCACAGCCATTCCTTTGCTCTCAGTGGTAACTTGATTGACAGCACACTCTTGATTGACGCCTACTCTTGATTGACAGCCTTCCCTTTCCTGGCTCCCTTCCTCCATCCCCTACTCAGGTTTCTCAAGTTCAATTCCCAAATGAACCCTCACACTCAAGTCTTCGTCCTGGTGTCTGTTTCAGGAGAGTCAGAACTAAGACACTCACTTATTTCTGGGTGGAAAAAAGTTTATTCTCTAAGTAAAAGTGATGCATGAACCTGGTGTTTTTTAAATATAGAGATAGAAAATGAAAGGTAAACATCTTTCCTCTTCCAACTTCTAGTCTCTCTACCCAACAGTAATGCCTATTGACAGTACCCTTTATTTCTTTCCAGATAAAAAACATGATTATACAAATATGTACACATATCCTTTTAAATTTACATAAGTGGAGTAATTCTAAACACTATGCCTGGCATCTTTTTTCCACTTAATGACATAGTCTTGGAAACCAGTTTTATTTGCACATGCAGATCTTTAAATAACAGTTTAATGGCCTTCTGTGGCAATCCCATAGGTTTCTAACCAGTTTCCTAATGAGTGAATGATAGTTGCTGAGTCATGTCTGACTCTTTGTTACCTCATGGACTTGTAGCCTGCCAGGTTCCTCTGCCCATGGGATTTCTCCAGGCAAGAATACTGGAGTGGGTTGCCATTTCCTTCTCCAGGGCATCTTCTTGACCCAGGGATTGAATGCAGGTCTCCCTCATTGCAGGCAGATTCTTTACCGTCTAAGTCACCAGAGAAGCCCAAGTATCCTATTAAAGAACATTTATTGTTTCCAATATTATGAATGTACCACCATGCTGTGAAAAAAATATTTTGTATACAGACCTTAGCTCAATCTTAAAATTTTAAATTAATTCATAACAAAACTGTTGTGTCAAGGGATATATATTTTTATACTTATTTTTCTGTTTTAGATGTTACTGTTTTCCTCTTTTCAAGTTGATTGCATTGATTTACACTCTGATCAACAGTGTATAAATGTCTGTTTACCATGGCTTCCCCCACACTGGGGTTATCAAACATTTTAACGTTTACTAATCTGTGAGGTGAAAAGGTTATCTCATCATTTTATTGTGATTTCTATCTGTTCATTTCCTTGACTCATTTTTTAATTGTATTTTTTGTCTTCCTTTTGGTTTCTAAGAGCTTTTAATTAATT